>NC_046333.1:53014775-53337692 GCF_000738735.6 Corvus cornix cornix
TTTCATAACTAGTGGGCTACTAAATATGAGCTGTAAACTGCAGAAAGTAAAGGTATCGCAGTGTGGTAAAATCATCTCCATTGTTCCTTCCTTCCATGTTAGAAGAAATCTGAAACCTCTTTGTTGGTAAAATGCCTTCCTGATCTCCATTAAAAAGCCACAGTAGAATTTCAGTACATTATTCTCTCAACATACTTGTGTGCTCTCAGTTTGGGAACACAGACACTTTTCAAAATGCCAGCCTTTTATCTTCAGATTGACCCGTATCAATCAGTTGAGTTTAAATTGCAGGTTTTGTTCCTCAAGCTGAAAAATACAGCTCATTAGATCACTCCTTTCAGTATGCAAAAAAGCCTTCAGAAAATTTTTTCTTTGAACAAAGACTTATAAAAAATTTTCTTTTATTAAAGGAAAAGAAATAATATTTCTCACTTTTAGTTTTAAATAAAAAAAAATTCAGAGTAGTCTATCTAAGTTTAAAATATTTCTAGGCAGAAATACTTTTCTGTTGCACATTTGATACTGATTCTGTATGATGCATTGATTTATTTCCAAAAACTCTGTGAATGCAAAAGCTTAACAGTTCATTGTAATTATAGATCAATGTGATTTACAATAACGACTTGGCATTAGGATCTTGGCTAGAAGAACATAGCAAACACAATTGTGACATGCACTTATTATTCAATTCAAGTGTCTTTGTCATTTTGTATTTCATACTCTAGAGAGATTTCAAAATGAAATAAAAAATGACACTAAACATGGGGTCCTTCAGCATACAATGTCATTTTGAAACTATCTAAGCAGACGAACCAAAACCAAAAAGAATTGTCTTTACAGCATAAAGCCATTATCATTTCCTTTTTTGAGTTCTACAATGAAAAGTCATGTAAGTAGCAGTAAATCCTACATGTTTGACTACACTAGCTAATTAGGAAATAATTATGCCATGGCATTTTGTCAAACTTGCTGGTGCTTCATTAATGTGCATTTCAGATTTAGTACATAGAACATGGAATTATTTCTTATCATTTGTTGCTTTTGATATGTGATGTGGTTATTTTCTACAATAAATAAATAAAACCCAGTTGATAGATGATATAGAAAGTTTCTGTGTTTAATTAGCTTTGAAAAGGGCACACAAATGAATTACCACAAAACTCTTTTCAGTGCTTATATCCTTTTGCTTTTGCAGAACACTGCGAAGCAGATCAAGCTGAGAGAATTTCCTGATACTTATCAGCCACCCAGAGTTTCTGCCGGCCATATGAGAAACTGCAGGCTACATTTAAGTGTAAAAAGAAATGAGTGAATCCTTCTCTCTGGCTATTGATTCAGATTAAGCTTCCTTCAGCATCTGTAACCTTCCCTCCAGGGTTGGTATAATAGTGATTTACTTAATTTGAAATTTTCAGAATCTATTTGTCTGACACACCTTTATACAAACACAAACTCAGGGACAAAGGGACAATAGAACTAAATAACAGAAATTGTTAGTGAATCAGAGTAATTATTCCATTTATTGAATTTGACCTTTATCAGAGTTTTTTTGGACATTGTGTATGCCCTTCAGATGCTCCATCTTTATATAATAAGTAACACGGAGAATGTTGTAAAGTTTCAAATTTATCTTTGCTTTTTTTCCCCTGTACTCCACTCTGATGAGCCCCCACCTAGAGCCCTGTGTCCAGCTCTGGGACCCCCAGCATAAGAGTGACATGGACCTATTGGAGCAAGTTCAGAGGAGGCCACCAACATGATCAGAGGGCTGGAGCAGCTCTCCTATGAAGACAGGCTGAGAGAGCTGGGATTTTTCAGCCCGGAGAAGGCTCCAGGAAGACCAAGCAGCAGTCTTTCAACACCTAAATTAGGCCTACAAGAAAGCTGGAGAGAGAGTTTTTACAAGGGTGTGTAGTGACAGGACAAGGTATGGGTACCTGGAGAACAACTGGTCTTAATATAAAGCCTTAAATAAAGAAGGAATGAAGTGCCTCAAACTCTTCCTCATCCTTTGTCACGATGTTTCCTCCCACATCCTCTAAAGGATGGAGATTCTCCTTAGACCCTCTTTCACTGATGACACAGTTACAGAAATATTTTTATTGTCTTTTATGGCACTATCCAGAAAAAGTTCTCGTTGAACTTTGTCCCTTCTAATCTTCTCCCTGCATAACCTCACAACATCCTTGTAGTCCTCCTGAGTTTCCTGCCCCTTCTACCTAATGTCATAAATTCTTTTTTTTCCTGAGTTCCAGACAAACTTCTCTGTTCAGCCAGGTTGGACATCTTCACCACTGACTCATCTTTGTTAACTTTGAACAGCTGTTTTCCATTAGGTTTTTGTTTTAAACATTCTGCCAAAATAGTTCACGTATTTAAGAAGCAGGCAATTCATTTTAAAATTGTAAAACAATGAAGGAACTCTTTTAATAACTTCTCCTCCTTATTTAAATACTACCACAACATGTTGCTGGAAGTTTTAAATGAAATATTATTATGCATTAAGCAGCAGTTTAATTTTACAAGACATTTTCTAATTCAACATTTTAAAATTCACTATAGGCTGTTATTTGAAATTACATTCCAAGAAATTATAAATTTTTATGAGTTTTTATGAGCAGCTTTCCAATAAAATTTTATCAAAGGTGGAGCCATAACATTTGAATAAGTTCTTATTATGTGTAGTTAGTACAGTGCTTGCTTTTTAACATATGCAATACTTAATCTAAACTAAGTAGAGAGCATTATGTATGAACATGTAATTATACATACTTCAGATGTTTTATCTACACTTTTTAGTGTACAAATGTGTTTGTTTCTAACCTGTTTTTCTAGCAGACATTTCTATGTATATTAACTATTTTTGCCAAATTTACAGCAAAATAATTGCAATTAAGCTATTTAGGAATGCCAGAATTTAGAATATACCTTGTTTAATCTGCTCTTTTTCACCTGTATTATCCTGTAGTGTGAATTTCCAGAAAGTGAATTAATGTATATAAAAAACAGTGGAAGCATGCACTGCACCAAAGATTTCTGTCTTCAAATCATGCTTCAGAAATTTTTAGTTTGCAAATGCTGGTTTGCATGAACTGTGAGATTACACATGGAAAGGATTTCAAAAGCTACAGCCCTGTTCTTGCATGTAACTCCAAGAATCCGACATAAATCTGAAAATGAATAAGTTATTCAGCTCTGCCTGCAGAGCTTTGGAGAACAGGTAAATATATGCATTTGTGACTTAACATTCCTAGGAATCATTTTTCTGCACTAAAAAAAAAATCATCGTATCTAATTTTATAACTGTTGAATTTAAAACAGCTGGTTGGATTACCTCTGTACGCAGCTGGAAAATGAAGAAACACCATAAAACAAGGACACACATTGGGGAGTACTCTTTTTCTGTGAAGAAGTTAATATCTTTAATGAAGACTGGCACTGTTGTATCAAACTGGGAAAATTCAAGAGTACTAGTCTGTAGTCAAAACAGTCATCTGAGAGATGAACAGAAAAGCTGCCCTCAGTGTGGCAGCTAATGTTTTGGTTGAAAGTTAAGCCAGAAAACTACATGATAAAGATAGAGATATTCAAACCCCCTGGTTTTTTGTATGGGTTAATATCAGGAAGAATCTAGAAAGGGATATGTTACATACAGGTTGATATATCTGTGCTAACTGCAATTCTAAAAGAATTGTTTGTTGGTCTGGCTTTGTTGCCAAGAGTAGACCAAGGCAGTAGTTACTAGTGATGTATTTAAGAAAGGGGGCAGGTAAATTTTAGTAGAAATTTCTATTGATAGCTATTAATTACTGGATAACAGGGAGAATATCCTCAGGAGCTATCTTTCTATTCCTAAGCACCCATTACAGCCATTACCAGAGATTGGTTAGAATGTTACACAAACATTTTAGAAGAATTCTCCCAGCTACAGATTCGGACTCCTAACTTTGCATATCTCCAAATACTCGTCTGCATTTCAGATATGTGGTCAAGCTCCTGTTACAGGGAGTAGAGAACTGGTCAAACAGTGTAGAGCATCATTTTGATGACCTGCATCCACTTTCAGTTCTAACAGCAGGTTTTTTTTGCCAATAGTTACTGACAGATCATTTCCTGACCTCCCTGAAGCTATTATCTGTTTCTCTGTATTCTCAGGTTTTATTTGAAAGAAAGTAAATCTCTAAACGTTATGTTTGTGAAGTTTAGATGTGAATTGAATACAAGCAACACAAAGGTATGTGAAGGAAGAACAAAAAAACCCTGAGATGTAACACAGTCTTTCCCAGCACTCTTGAAGAAGAAAATATAGAGAAAAAGTCATATTTAGCAGATGTCACCACTCTCAAATCTATAATTTCTGCACCTTTAATTAGCTGATTTACATAATGGTGTGCAAAAACCTTTATTCTCTACAGGTTTTCAGGATTACAGTCTCTTGCTAATTTTCTGTAAAGAAACAATGTGTAATGATGCTAAAAATTAGTACAGCTTTAACAGTATAGTCAGTTAATTTCTGTACAAGCCTTAAAATGCAAAATGTAAAGATCTTTGCAGGCCTCTAGGCATAACTAGGGAGAATCAAGCTTGTGAAGCTAACTAAAACCAAGAGGTAGTACAGTCATTTTTTGCATGGACTTAGAGATAGTGATGGAGCCTTGCTGTACTTATTTCTCATCTTGTTTTCTTCTTTATACATTTACACTGTTTTTGCACAAGATACTTGGTGTTCCATGACTAGTGAAAAAGCTAGTGTGAATGCAGTAAATACAAATATAGTGAAATAGTACAATAATTTATACCTGATTATAACATTAATAACACCTCAGAGAAAGGTGAAATATATAGGCAGGAAACAACCCAAACTGTGAAACTTTTCTCTTTCACCATGTCTACTGTAACAAGGAATGTCTAGGTGCTTATGTCAGCAAACATATTCATCCTACAGAGAAAGTTATTGCTGTCACAGTGAGGCAGCTTTTCAGTCATAGCAAAATAAAAGTTTATCTTCCGTAGAAGTGTCTTTTGTTTGTCAGAGACAGAATTTCCTAGAATAAATGCTGCTGCCCTTCTGTTAAAGTCCATAACCACTAAATCTGTGTAACTGAGGATTCAGCATCCTATCTCATCTCTTATCATTGGCCAGTTTTAATACCCTTTATCTCCCCAGAATATTTGTCAAGGACTTAGAAATCATCTTCAAGGTGCAACAAAATACGTTTCTGAGAATCTTGAAGGAGTGAATTTCTTCCTGCACAAATAACAGTGAAAGAAATTACTATTATTATTATTATTATTTTAATAACATTTGGTTAATAAGTGCACTTGGTTAATAAGTAGCAGTGGTAGTCTACAATGATTAGGAGATTCCCTGTATTGCTTTAGTGGAACACAGAATATGGTGGTACTGATTCAATAAAAAAGTAGGAACTTGTTAAAATTTCTCCTCTTGAGATTATTTCACCAGAATATCAGAGATAATTTTTTACCTGTGGCCATTTAACATGCCCAACTTATCAGTTTCTAATGGCTTTCTGATGCTAAGATAATAGCTATCCCCTCCAAAAACTCTTTTTTGGCGGAACCCTTTTGCGGTCTGTGCTTGAGTGTGAGTAGATAAAGTGTCTCGTTGTGTTAGAGCTTTTGTTGAGAGCTCTGAATATTTTAGATGACAAAACATTGTGGTCATGAAAGCATTTCAACATTTAAAGTAGTTTAGACGACAGGGTTAGTTGGTGTCAAAAATAGAATAAAAGTCAGTCATGAGATGATTTGTATCTGGATTCATCTGGTAAAGTGTAGTAAACTACATCCAGGTTGGCCATCTAGATCATGTATATTTTTTTTATCATGAAATGGAAGAACATCTTTGGTTCATCTCATCCTAAGGAAAATATCTAAAGTATGTAGAAGTGATATAGGCAAAATAGGTCAGATTACCTGAGCTTTGAGCCTAATTTCATCATTTGACTAAACAGAAGCATAGGATGACCCATACAGATGTTGAAGTTAAAACCCTAAAAAGCTTAAATGGGCAAGGTCAGTCCAACTCAGCCTTAAATCATAACCAAAGAACTTTTAAGTGTTTCAGTCTTTTTATCTGTCAATGCCATATGTCAATATTATTAAACCGCTCACAGGCCCTGCTTGTTAATATTGGTTAATGTGCTACCCAAGAATTAGTGCCTATTTAATAGCTGGATCTGGCACTGGACTTGAAACATCTCACAAATATAGGCTGAAGGGAAGTAGGCAGAATAGAAATATCCTTCCTAGGATGTCTTCTATCCCCATGTAAATCTTTTGAATGAACCTTACAGCACACAGGAATTGGAGAAACACTGTAGAGGTTTAGGTAGAGTTCTAATGTTTTTCATGCTCATCAACACCTTTATTGTAATCAAATGCAATAATAATAAGCTCTTGTACTGGTTTTCTCACAGGTAGAGTTAATTTTAGTCATAGCAGCTTGTATGGTGCTGGTTTTGATTTGTCACCAGGACAATGTTGATAGCACACCAATGTTTCAGCTATTGCTGAGCAGTGCAAGTGGGTGCGAGTGGGATGGAGGTGCACAAGAAGCTGGGAGGGGAGATTGCCAGGATAGCTGACTCCGACTGACCAAACACATTCCAGATTATATGATGTTGTACTCAGCCAAATAAAAAAACCTAGGGAAAGAAGAACAGGACATTTGAAGGGGCATTTGTCTTACCGAGTAACCATCACCTTTGATGCAGCCCTACTTTACTGGAAACAACTCCACACACAGCTTTTACTTCACCTATTAATGTATCTTTATCACAATCCAAAAATTTTCTCACTTTCACTTTTTATGTGAATGAGCAGACGTGTAGAGGTGAGCTGTATACCTTGGTGTAGCACAAAATAGCTCTTAAAAGGCAGAAAGAAAAATTGGGAAAAGCTAGTGTTTTGTCATACAAAGCTATCTCAAGGATTTAGTTTTATTATTATAAGAGGGCAAAAATATGCCCAGCTAAAAGAATTAAAATTTAAATACTATTTTTTTTAGTTTTTTAATAGCCTATTGTGCTTGTTATTATTTTCAAAATATTTTCGTCTTTGATTTGTCTAATTTTCTTTTAGAAAGTTTTAGCCCACTGCAAGTGTAAAATATAATTGTAGTGTGTATTTATCCCAACTAAAATGAATGTTCCACTTCTCACATTAAATAACTGTTAAGAAAATATACCCACCAAACAAAATGTAGTCAAGCTTTCACCTGATGCAGAAATACCCCAGTCCATATTAATTTCTCTCAGAAAATCTTAGGAGTATGTGTTAATCTTATCATATGTTTTAGGAAAGCTAAAGAAGCCAGACTAGGATGGAAAGCTCAATGCCACAGTCCATACAGAGAGGAATAAGGGCGAGCATGCTGAATTTAGGATTTAAAGAACATTGAGTGTGATTATCTCTTTTATAGTCTGCTGGGTCTTGTCTGAAATCTACAACTACAATTAAATATTTTCCCACCAAGAGTTACTGTAGTGGCATGGATATGGTCCATTCCCTGTCTAGAATACCCTCACATGGCAAGGTAGCCAGAGCTACAATTTTTGTGCTAATAGCATTTTAACACTGGTCTAGAAGATGAACAATTAGGGTTGCCTGACTCTGTCTGAAAGGTTTGCATTGCTAGAAGGGTTTTACTGTACTTCTTAAAGGATTCATAATCTAATTAAGTCTTGGAATAAACCATTTGGTAAAACTATTGTCTTCATTTCAGCCTAGAAGGAACCTAAGGTCATTATAATCTATTAGAATGATGATGCTGGGATGAATTAACATTTATTTAATGGAAAACCACACTCTAAAGGAAGGTCACAGGGTAACCTTATTGCTTAGCACAACGACAAGAGCGATGTAGAGGGTAAAGGGACAACTGTACTGAAGTCCACATGTGGTAGAAGAGGTCTAGCAGTCTGATGAAATACATAGTCCTGAATTTAGTACTTGAAATAATCTGTGTAATACTCACAGATATTTTTATATCAATGAAATCCACAACCTGGAAAGTCTGGCCTTGCTACTTTGAAAAGCTTCCTAAGTTACTGATAATAAAATCACATCATCAAAGTTTTTTTCCTACATAAGCAAAGATTGGATACTGTAGACAAAATAGCAAAAGTAAGGAATACAGCTTTGGGATATGTTTATTTAAAAAGTTTAGTTACATTAAATTGATGCACTAGTTAATATAATTTAAAATGTAGACTGAAACATGTCAGGAGCATAAAGCAAAGTAAGAAATCATATTGAGGAGATCTTGTAAACAGTGTAAGTAATATTGCAATGTAAGATATATTTTAATCACAAATGAATACAACTTTCTGATATTATCCTCAATAGGAGAGAAAAAGGAATAAGCCAAGTATTTCCATGTATCTTTACACACACAGAGACATGAGTACAGACTCTTACCTGACTCCTGATAGAGCCTTCACCTGGCAGATAAGAAATTTGGGCTTGCATCCTCTTCCTCTGAGGAGAGCTTTTTTCTCTGTGGTTGACTACTATGGAAAACTGGGTAGCAGTAGTAGGCATTGATTAAATTTAATCTGCATTTTGGATATTTGTGCCACTGTACCAAGTCAGAGTCATTGAGTAGCATTTATGTTTAATTTTTACAAAGAGATGTACTATAGTTAGGGCTTCGCCTGCAAAGGCCTGAACAACATATTGCAAAATACCAATGCCTAGGAAACCCGGGCAGCAAGCAAGCTTCAGGTCTTAGATTCCATTTTCTAATTTAGGCAGTTCAATCTTCTTCAGTCTTGCCTTTGATAACTGATTTTTCCTTTTAATCTCAGCCATCATCTTTTAACTGGTCTCCGTTTCTTTCTTCTTGGAGTGGAGAGACATCAAATTCTGAGCAAAAACTGATTACATGATACTGTCTTTGACTGGGTGCAAAGACAATCATCTTGCAGAGCACAGAAGAGATAATTCATAGATTTTTTTTTTTTTTTTTTTTTTTTTTTGTGAAGTACATTTCCTTCTGCTATCCCTCTTTTTTTTCATAATATCACATTTCACTGACACATAATGTGCTATTTAATACACCCTGGGCAAATTATTCCTAAAATGAAACAGCATGATCTCCACTCAACCAAGAAAAGAAAATAAGATTGATGTAATTTAACTGAATTACATGAATGAAGGTCAGAGTGCAGTTTTGATGCCTTTGTGTCATATTGGTATGAAAGGTAAATCTTAATATGGCTGCTGGGAAATCTGGCAATGTTTCATTAACCATTCCAGCCCTTGGAATCTCAGCTCCCAGGGCTAAATTTGTACACTGAGTGTTTCCAAACTACTTCTTAATACTAGGGGTTGAATTAGATGCATGGAGTAATATAGATGTAAAAGAACAGGGACTACTTTTGGATGTCTAATAGTCCATCCTGGATATCTTTAAATTTCTACACATGGCAAAAGGAAAAACAGTATGAAAGTGTGCTTTCAGATCAGACAACATGAGGGAACTATATTGCTTTTCCTGAAGGTTTATTTCTTTAACCTCATGAAAACTTTTAAGTCTTATCATGTTGTTTCTGTGTACCACTTGAATTAAGAGCTGCATGATAAAGAAGATATTGCAGTGAGGTTTTGAGGGAAATAAAGCAATACACTTAGCAACAACTTGAAATCATGAAAGATTTGGGCCTAGTGGTAATGGCTGAGAGACAAAAAATGCTAGTTATGCCTTTGTTCTTGAATTTTACTTTGCACTTTTATGACTGCTGTCATTGTAAGCAAGATGATCACGTCAATGGTGAGTTAAAAAGACCTGAAGGCATCTCCAATTTACATCAGATGATAAAATATCTAAAAAAATGAAACTAGAGATTGAAGACTGTAATCATACCCTGTTTCCTGTACTGTGGTAGCAGTAGTGAGAAAAAGTGTTATGAGTCCTGATACTGGTGTTTTAAGTCACAAAGACATATCCACCTCCTGTAAGCACACTTCTTCGCTGTGAAGCACAGCTCATCAGAGGAATCTGAGTGATTCATTTGGAAATATGTAATTCAATAATACAGGTGATTCCTCTACAGTCTAGATTGGTTAAAAAGTAAGGTTGACTTTCTCAGAGTTTCTTTAGTAGAGGGAATTCTGTCAAGATCAAAGGATCGAAGCATAAGGATTGTGGTTGTACAGATGAGTACATGCTTTTCCATGGATAAATACAGAAGAGTAAGAAGCATAACTGAACAGGAAGGCCAGATATATTTTTTTCTTTCTATAACCCAAGACATTTTTTTTGTTCTTCAGATCCGGAGCATGTGGAGCTTCTAAGGAAGTAGAAGTACTTGTGCTAGTGCAACTCCTTAATTCTTAAGTAAATATATAATCCAATTAGAATAATTCCTTGAAGTTTACTTTAAATCTAGCTGGTAAAATAACCAAGAATTATACACTTCTTTTTTTCTCTGTTTTAAAGAATGTTAGTGGAATGAAATGACCTGAAACTTTTTCTTCCATCCTTCTTTTTTTGTTTTCCTATCATTGTAAGAAAAAAAATTAAATGACAATATGAATGTATTTGAATACATTAGCTATAATTTCATAAAATTAACAAACTCTACTCTCATATATTATTTTATAACTGTTTATAACATATCCATTTTCAACATAAATATTTGAGATAAAATCCATATGTATGTTATTGTACTATACTGCATTTTTCTCCCCGGTTGATATTTATATTCCACATTTGAAAGGCTTGCATCCTTTATTCAGTCACCAATATCTGAATTTGAAATGAAGTTGAATTTGTCATCTGTGATGATAAAAAACCTAAAGATAAACATCAAAAATGTTTTCATTCTCTGTGTGTTACTTTGAAAGCTCCAGAAGACATTATTTTAGAGTATTAGAAAATATTTTATGCAGCTTTTCAAAATTTACTTGTATTTTGACATTCAAAAAGATGGTTTCAGCAGTAGAGCTTTCTGAATAACAGTTACAGTTGTCCTCTTTGCTGTTTGCATTTAAAAAGGATAATCACAATGGTACTTAACAGGTTTGCTGTGAATTATAATGCTTTTGCACCCATCACTAATCACCAAACCTGCAGCTCACCATAAAATGGAACTTTAGAGATTGGATTGCTGCTGCAACTTCTATTGGTGGCTTTTATATTTTAATATGACTCTCCATTATAGTTAGTTCCTCATGTTGAAGTCATTAAGTGTTTATGTGAAGTAGCATATCTTTATCTCTGTTGCTGAACAGCAATTATTTCAAACAGTTTGGGTTGCTATTAAGTGAAGACAATTTTTAAACTGTTTTAATTTTCTATGTGCCGAAGTCTATATGCCTGTTCAGCTTTTTTTTGCCGTTCTACTCTTTGATCTTCTTTTTTTCCCTCTGTACTTCATTTTGTTAAAGTGGCTGGCAGGAAGTAGAGCTGGCTTTTCATTTTAAATGCTCATGAACACAGTTAATTCAAAGATTTATTGTATTGGGAAACAGGCAAAGTTTGACACTCCAAGTTTCTTTTATGTAAGAAGTCCACAATTTCAGCCACATGCCTGCCTTCCCTCCTTCCCCCCCTCCCTCTCTCACTCCCTCCTCTTGTGCTGCTTTGGGTTCTGTACTAGGAATCTAATTTGTGGAAACCAGGGTTTGGACAATACAGGACTAGTGGGACCTGGAATTTTTAGTGATCTGCAAACAATGCCAAATCTATAACTTCAAGTTCACTCAGGAGTTTAGAAAAGGCTTCTGTGCTTGTAGCAATCAAGCATTGCTTAGCTAGATTACACTGCAGGTTTTATGTCTGCAACTGGCAAATTCCCCTAAAGTAAACTGCAAATTCGTAGGGCATTAAATGGGCTTTTTTTTCTACCACTGATTCAATGGACAAAAATAAGTTTTCCCTTTGCTTGAGCTCCAGTGAGTCACACCTGTCCTAAATTTTCATATATACTATAAAGCATGAATATAATTTCTCTTCTGTAAGTACTCAGGACTGCTTAATAGAACTACTCTCCTAATTTGAATTTTACTCCTATTGCAAAAGGAGCAGGGTAATTATAAAGTACCATGTAAGAGGGAATGTTAAGTAAAGGTACCCACATAAGTGCGAGGTTTGGCCTTGTGGACCAACTTAAGCAGAATGCCTTGACAGCATGATTCAGCTGTAAGCAACAGATACATCCATCAGCCTCATGAGAGGTGTATGCTTTAGCTTTGCCACTTCATCTGCTCCTGCCCACAACTTCTTTGGAACACACTAGGGCACACTGACATTTTTCACAGACAAGTAATATTTATAACTGATTTACTTGTGTAATAGCAAATGTTATGTGTAAAGAAAAGGTGTTTAAATGGTCTTTGTTAACTGGATGGGAACCTTCCAGATGATCCTGGACTTCACTTATTTTTCCTGTCCCAATACTTTGTGAACTTTTAAAGAGAAAAATTAAGAGACAGTTTTTATGGCAAAAGAGACTCACTATTGATATCAACATATCTCAATAAATACATGTCTCCTGACTTAAAAAACAAACAAACAAATATAATAAATCCCATGCTAAAAACCTCTTCAATTTCAATTTGGAAGAGTAATTAAAGTAAGCATGTTTATTTAATTGCATTGCAATCTTTTTCATTGTAAACCCCTGGGTATGTATATGCATGTGCTCTTCCTGAAGACTGAAACTCTTGATTTTTCACTGCCATTATAGAAGATTGAAATATTCCAGCTCTCTTAGAACAATCATAACTTGCTTTAACTTTTTTTTTTTCTGAAATCTGTAGCTTGAACCAAATTTTATTATGTAAAGTGCAAGTAACCAAGGAACCCTGATTCTTCTTATTTTCGGACTTTCTTATTTTTGTAAGAAATTCCTAAGATTTCTAATGTCTCATTTTTGCTACATCACCATCTTTCCTTCAGTTCCCTAACTACAAGCAACTTCTTTTCCATTATTGTGTTTTGTCTCCAAGGACAGACTTTGAGGCTAGTGGTTTCTCTCCTGGAATGTAAGCTGGCAGAAAATTGCATTATCTCCTTCAGTCTCTACTTATGGTCTGTTTCTCCATTTATGCTGATTGTACACAATTTCTGTTTCTGCCTGTTTTCCTTCTTTTCTCCCTGTCTGTTTGCACAGCTCAGATTCTTCAGGAGATTTGATGACCTTTTAATCATTGTGCAATCAGGTTGGTTAGGCACAGTGTTTCTGAGAGCAAGTGGTGGAGGGGAACAACTGCTGTTTGCCAAGTTCATAACGTGTCAGGCATGACTGAATCAGCAAAATAATCTGATTCATTGTGGTCCAGAAATTATTGAAAACACCTTATGAACAGTCATCCCCTTAACTATGCTCTTTGAGTCATTTCTTTGCTGCTTTGTTCCTGCTTAATGGATCAGTGACCCCTCCAGCTGTCCTTACTGTGTTGCAATACTACTGCCTTCTGGAAGTGCTACATTGTGAGACAACCTGAGGTATCTTTTACCAAGGTGAGGTGCTCCAAAATAAATTTTGGAAGTGAGTGACACAAAGTTAACTTCCATCTTTCTTCAAAGTACAATTCATACAGTCTGTCCAGCTGAGGCATTCATGCACCATCATGTATAAGCAGAAGCATTACTTTATCATTGTCCATCACTGAATTTGTCTGCCTTAGTTCTTTATCCACTGACAGTCAGTGTAATACCTGTGACATACTGAACATCAGGTCCCTATTTGTTCAAAGAGAGCAATCATATGCATGAGCAATGTACAAGATGCTGTTGCATCTGCCCTGTTCTACATCCAGTTTTCAAATTCCTGCCATAATTTTGTAGCATTTGATGCCACTGACGATGACAGAATATTGACCCCTGACAGTAAAAACAACACACTTGGTTAAGAATCAGCTTTCATGAATTGGAGGTTTCTGAACTAAATATAATGTATGAACTGCTGTGTGCTTTAGTAGTCAAAAGAACACACCCCTGAAGGAGTTTAATACGCTCATGAAGGCCAGTGGGCAAAAAGATACAAATCTAGGACACAATATGATCTGCAAATTCACAATAGTTTTCAAACTATTTTATGCCTACTGGCAGCTTCTTCTTGTATAAGGGGAAGGTTTCAGTTACTCCATGGCCCACAAAATAATGTCCTTTCTGTTGTTCTGTTCATTGAATTCTTGCAACACAACATCCACTGTTCCCCACATATACCTGCTACTTCAAGAAACAAGTAGCAAAGATAAAATATGTTACCAAAAGTTTTGACCAATGCAAACTGAGTACAGTGCTACAGCAAAAGTCTTCAAGCCCCTTACTAGAGTTTTGTGTGTGTTCCCATTCCCAAACTACAGAGAGAAAGCCACCAGAATCACAAACATTCCTGCACATGTAAATATGTTTTTTTCCTAAGTGTTATTCTCTTGGAGAAGGAAAAAATTAAAAGTTCTAGTATATTTTTATGAGACAAATAATGATATAAATGACATTCCCACCCTGTCACTGGATCATAAATTGAGAATAAATATTGGCTGTATTTTTTCAATATTGTGTCACTGAAGCACTGTCATTTCTTTAACAGCTTTGTTTTAATGCAGAATTGATGGAGTTTTGTTTGAATGGAAAGGGAATGCAAAAAAAAAAAAAAAAGAATTTTTTTCAATCTAGTACACTGGACAGGGAAAAAAAGGAAGAAAAGAAAAAAAGGGATAAAAAATTCATAAAGATTATTTTTCAAATTAAAATTTCCCTGATTGTTAAGAGTTTTCATAATGTTAATTACTATAATTTAAAAAATTATATATTTATATAAAATTGTTGCATTAAATAGTAGTAAATTTTGTGTCAAAAGAAAAGGTCTGCATTTGCTTTCTAAGTTTAATAATGTTTCTAAAAGACAGCTTTGATCTTAAGTTTCATGCACAAATGTTGCAAAAATGCAATTATTTGAAAAACATTCTTTAGCACACATTACAAAATACAAAAACCCAGAAGTTTTTACAGCAAAATTTATTTTCGAATTTCAGACTCACATTGAATTTTGAGCAAAATATTAATTTCATCTTAAAAGGGAAAAACTGCGCAGTAGACAATATTAAGAGACGTGGAACTTACATATTATGTTGCATTTATGACCTCTATTATCTTATTTTGGAATACAACTAAGTACAATTCTTTGAAATAATCTGAAAAAATTGTATGAAAACTTATGATAAACACATCCTTATACTCTATGAACTAATTTCATCTCCTGAGGCATGTTCTGTGACAAGAGTTTGAATCAGGTATTTATTACAATAAAAATTTCTGGATTATTAAAAAGGAAAATTCTCTCAGGGTCATTACAATTCTGTCTCTGTTTAAGCACATTTTAGGTCTGAAAAAATGAATTGGTGTCTTCAAATATAACTTAAAGCTAACTGGACATCCTGTGTCAATCATTCACTGGATAGTCAAGGTATCAGTAGTGGCAGATGGTTTGTGGGACACATTCTTAGCTCATGTAGATTTATGAGAATGCATTAACATCAGCAGAGTGACATTGATTTATGTTGTCTGGAAAATATTATTTCTTCCTTTGTAGAGTCTTACTCTGTTGCAAATATATTGAGATGTCTGTTCCTCACAACAGTAAATTAAGTAAAGGGAAACATGTTTGCATGTGTCTTTTCTGTGACAATTATAATGTTTTCACTTCCCAGAAGTGCCCAGTAAATTACAAAAATGTTTCTCCTGAGCACAATAAAGAATAAATTTTGCTAAGGAAGACATTACATTCCAGCAGCACACTAGGTGTCAATTAAACCTCAAATGCCAATCTGTAAGTAGCTGCCGAAATGAAGAACTAGGTATATGAAATGACAAGGCGAACAGAAGAGCTGCTCTGATTCAGTATTGGCAGGCTTCATACTCTACCAAAAATCTTCTGGCTTCTTTAATACAGCTGAAGGTATTACCATCAGTTTAAAGATTGATTAGCACTTTCCCACAGTGCAACAAAATATTTTGCTCTGGTTCCTGTCCCCTGAACAATGCAACCTTTGTTTGCCAAAGTAGCAGATCCTAACATTTCCAATTCATGCCATGTGGATTGTGGATGCTATTTATAAACACCTGTGTGGGGAAAGAAAAAATTGGGAAGGAAAGGTTAAAAGTAAAAATTAATCTGTTTAATTCCTCCTGAAAGAGCCAACTGTCCAGTTTTTAATGCACATGATATCTTTCAAAACATGGTGAGCAACTACAGCCACTATGTCTCATATGTCTGCATAGGGATATAACTTCTGTGAGAGATGAGCCGTGCAGAGGGTGTTATAGCTCCTGCAGTCCATTCTACCAGTCGGATCTGGAATGGGACACCCTGTTAGGACTTCCATGTCAGGGAAAATATTTTTTGCAGGTGTTTAGCAAATGAAGAATATTAACAGGAACTAATCTTCAGTGAACAGGAGTAACTTCTTTATAACAACAAAATCCCATTCTTTGTAAAAGCCATTCTTGGAGACAAAACACAAGTAAACAATAAAAAAAAAAGGGAAAGTTTTTCTTGAGCAGTTCTGTTACTTCTCCTTGACTCCTGTAGTCCTTATGAACTGATCTGAGAAGGATGGAGACAAACCAGTTCTTTGCAACTCATGAGGCTTAAAAGCGAGTGCTTTGGGGAGACATAGCATTTTCTTGGCAAAGCAACATTTCAGAGGCATGGTGAGGGCCATATGCCTCTAGCCAGGTTCTATTCCACAGGCATCATTAACTTATTTTTGCTTGTCATTAATGGAAATTTCATTCGAGTAGTGCAATAGAACTAATGTACCCCTGAGAAGAGAAAGAAAAATAAGATAGGCAGACCAAGCAGGATGAAGGTTTTTTACAAACTATTAGCTGAGATTGTCCCTTTTCGTTTCCATTTTTAAACATAGAATGTCTTCTATAAAAAGCAAAATAGCAGTACTTAGCATACTGTTATGCTAAATAGATGTGATGGCAAGGAAACAGGAAAACTAAGTTTATCAACTTCTTCTCTGCACACTTTCAAGTGATCTGTGAGACACATTAGGATATCTGTATTTCCTGAATGGTAACTAAGAGTTCTGAAGAAATTCTAGAGGTACTTCTAGCTGAGAGACTCCTGGTAGGGACAGATAGCTGTTGAACTCTATCAGTCCTAAAGCCATGCCTCTGAAGAGCAGTGAAGCTCCATTACGTAATCCATACAAAACCTATGGATGTTTGTATCTGAGCCAGGAACATCAAATAAAATGCAAGACTTGCACCAGTACTTCTAGCTTTCTGCAGTAACAAAATAGACAGGCATATACATTAATCTAATTTTATCTTCTTCTGACAAAGACTAAAAGGGGAACACAAAATAACCTCTCTCTTCTTGGAAGAACTCCCAGCTGACAATAGCTCTAAAGGAGAGAGGCTGGCTTAAACCAAATCCACCGAGAGGAAAGCATTTCTTACATTTCTCTTGCATTTCACTGAAGCCCAGACCAAAGAAAGAAATATTAAAGGTTACGTTTCATTTTGCTGCAGTGGCATTTCTTGACTTAGCAGAACATGAGTAAAGGTGGCCTGTTGAGATTTGACATGACAACCAATGTCATCTTGTTGAGGTACAGCTTATAGAACAGATGTCCATTTTTAGCACAGTACAAAATCTTTAATGTCTTTTAAAAGTAGAGCTTTTAAAAAACGTTTCTTTTTTTATGGCATCCTTTTTTTTTTCAGAGACAAAAAGCTGCTATACTTTATGCTGGCAACTACTGCAGCACAATGCCCTCCTTCCCACCCCAGTGTGATTATTCTCTGGGAAGTCACAAATGAATAATAATATATAATTTCCTTTTAAGTTAATGGAACAACAAAGAAATCCCAGACCTCTGGCTTTCTAATAATGACTGTGGATTTCACAAAAGGTAATAATTAGTTGCAAGAAGGACTTTGCGTTTTTTTGCAAGATTAACAAGTCACTTCTTCACAATCTCAATGCTTTCATTATTTTTAAAGCAATAATATATAATTTAATTAAATAAATATTTAATTGACATAAGTAAGGAAGCTTGACTTACACTGAGGAAGAGAATAGTTTTAAATGCTTTGATACTTCCAAAGTTTTCATTTCTTCTATTCAGTCTATTATATTATAGTAAAAATATGGATTGATTTCTTCATTACTAATTGGGAATAATTCTTTCTTTCCAGGCTATCTAAGATGTGTAGTTCTAAACTTTGAGACATATCAGACACAAAAGTTTGGCAAATTTCTCTTTCTTCTGTTTTTGAAAGAGTAATTCACAAAGTAAAGTCTCTTATATTAACGTCTCTTTGACCTTATTTAAGAATTTGCTTATGCCTCATTGGCTTTAATATGAAAGAAATGAGCATAAATCCCAGCATGTGCTTCTATACATTTCTGAATCATGGCCAAGGTGGTAGAATAACTAAAGGTAAAATCTATTAATCCCTGTACATAGTACTTTATTTGAGTCCCATACTGCAAGGACAACGTGTCCTTTACAGTTGGGGTCTACCACATCCTTCCTGGTTAATTGATCGTCCTGGGATTAAATAGAAAAGGATGTGAGTTAATAATGCCAAACATATACATAAGCAGAAAGGTTTCAAATTCCAATTGACTCTAAATGGTATGTAATTGAGGGTTTTATGCCTTAGAAAATGTCCCCCATTGTAATATTTCAGCTTGCTAGCTAGAAGTGATTGTGGTTTCAGGTGATTAGGAAAGCTGAAGATGTGTTTTTTGAAGTGGAAAGATATGGACAGTACTTATTCTGTTTAGTAGAAATAGAGTTATCTGCCATTAAATTGTGGAATATAGAAGCAGCTAGGACAAAAAATCAGGTACAACTGGAATAGATAATACCATTTGTATAAAACACTGGACATCAAATCTTAGTTTGAAAAGCACATAATGAAAATTAAAATTACTTGTTTCAAATCTTTTTAGAATGGGAGAGTCCCATTACATTAGACCTCTAAATATCTCAGTATAGAGCTTCAGGTTATTACTAGCTGTTTGCTGTTGCAGCATCCATATACTTTCTAAAAATACTTGTTTGTTAAAAATTATATATCGTGTCTTCAAAAATATTACTAGTATCACTGATTGCCAGAGTGCAAATTATATCATAGATTTGAGTTAGGTTATATCATTCATAAAATCCATTGGATGGCACACAAACTGCCTAGAAATTGATCCTCATGCTAACATAAATTCCTAGAACACAATATTTATTAAAATACATAAGCTCAGTGATTTCATGACCTTCTGTTGTGTTGTAAGGCCTACATCATTAAACTGCAGAAACCTCTGAAAACCTTGAAAACTAATAAAAAAGACCTTGAAACCATCTTTAATTTCATGTTAAAACTTAAGAAATTAGAAAATGAAAAATGTCAAGTACCCATAGTCCACCTTTGCAGTCAAGAAAAGTGTCCCCATTTACAGAATCATAGAATGCTTTAGGTTGGAGGAGATGTTAAAGGTCATCTAGTTCCAACTCTCCTGTCATGACCAGGGACACTTTCCACCAGACTAGGTTCAATGCCACATCCAAACTGGCCTTGAACACTTCCATGGATGGGGTAACCACGGCTTCTCTTAAATGGAATGAAAATAGCAATAAAAATGGGAGGTGAATAGCACAGCCAGGCAACAAAGCAAAAATATTTGCACCATCTCTATATGCTTAACAAATCCTCACTTTGACTTTATACTCAGATTTTTTTCTTGGGTTTTTCATTGCAGGTAAAATATTAAGTACTTTTTTTCCTTATTTAGGAAGATGCTTTCTCACAGGTGATCTGAGCATCAGGAGCAGCAGCAGTTGCTAAACAAACTTTTTTGCATAAACAACAGAGTAAACAGCCTCATAAAATCTGCATGAGCTGTCAGTTCATGACTTTATGGTTACCTTGGGGCTGCAGCAATTAAAATATGATATTTACTTAAAAAGAAAAATGTCAGGCTCTTTCAATTCTCAGAACCATGAGTTGGTTTTGATTTTTACCTACTCCTTTTTGCTATGGGACCATCTGTAAGCTGAATATTATTAAACTGAATATAATAAGAAAATTCTATTACTCAATTCATTGGGTAGGCTGTCTAAAGACTCCATCAAGTTGGTGAGAATGTCTTTAGAGAATCTGGATGTACAAGTCAGAATTATATAAGTAACATGCTTAGAAAGAGATCTTATTCAAAACTGAGATCTTTTCAAAGACCTCTTTTTTACTCTGTATTAATTTCTTATGAAATCTTCAGGTGTTGAAAAATCTGGACTTGCAGTGGAAGGAAATGCTCCGTGTTTGTGTTTTGTTTCTATTGTAGTTCCTTTCACTTTCCAAGAATGAAAGGTCTGAATGATGACTGGAATATGTCTAGTAGAAAATAAAGTACAAAGCAATAGGAGAATTTTGTTAATATTTAGCTAATTAATTGTTGGAACTGTAAAAAGAAGAAAGGCCCGGTGGCTCCGGCAGGGGGAGAAAATTGCAGTCCAAAACCAATGTGGTTGATAAGAGCAAAACTCCGTTTATTAGCAATCCAGAGGCACTTATATAATATACCAGCTTGTTAACTCTTAAGTCGCTTAAAACTTACCAAAGCACATTTCTACTTCTACATAATTGGACTTGCATTGGCAAGCTTCTACAGTTATGTTATGATTAAAAGAATTCAGAGTTCACCTCCCTTCTCTCCCGGTCTTATCTACACAGCTGTACCTTCTCAAAACTCCCTTCTTGTTCCCAGCTTGGTTCTCACAGGGATTTTTCTCATGCAGAGTTTTTCTCACACGCAGGCCTTTTGCTTGCAGGCCTGTTGCTACAGTTCTTTTATTGATCCCATAATTCTATCAATGTTCCATGTCCCTGATCCTTTAATAATTCCCAACAAATTAATATTTGGCTCATCTTGTCCTGAAAGCAAGGCACTTTAAAGACACATGAAAACAATGGAAGTACTGCATGTTTTCCTTCTTTCTCCAAGTCTGTAGTGCTCTGAAATTTGTTCAAGAAATAGACTTGAGCTTCAACCTGTATAATTCCAGATCAAGACATTAACAAAATCTGAATTTATTGATAATTAATAATTAATTAATTAATACATGTTGCTAATATATTAGTGCAAATTTAATGCATAAAAATATTCTGCGACCTTCCAGACTGAGATGTTTATGCCTTATTGCTAGACTTTTTGGACACAGAGCTTTCTGACTCTATTATTTAGCTCTGCATGTTTACACACATCCAGGCAAAATCACAGTGAGACTCTTAGTGGCTGGGTGATATCTACAAAGATGCGAAAGTCAGGTAAAGCAAGGACTTGAACCTGGCTTTCTCTTAGGGGACTGTTGGACTCTATTGGGATACCAGTTAAGCTAAGGTATCTCACATCTTCATAGAAAAATATGTTATTAAAATGACATTTTTCCTGTAAAAACCTTTTGCCTAATAAACCATAATGTCTGTCTTTACTTTTTTTCTACTAACATAACAACTTGAAGATGAGCAGAAAAAAAAAACCATAATAGAAGTGAATTAAATATCTTGTTCTACTCAATCTAATTAGAAAAAACACAAAATTTTTTAAACTAAATTAATTTTTTTCTTTTTAAGAAATAAATATCTCATGAGTTATTTTGTCTTTTTTAATTGCTTCATGAAATAACTCTTGTTCATCTGCTACCTACATCCTATTTACATCATCTATCCTAGTTAATAACATGTAAAGTCCCTTCCACATGGTTATTTTGCCTTCCTGTGAGGCAATGAAATTTCTCTTTTTTTTACACAATATAGAGGTGACCGCTTTGTAGCCTGAAGACACATGGAAGAGGAATGATTTCAGTCTGCTCTGTGGGGATGCACCTGGAAAAGTTACCATGTGTGATGCGTCTGGAAGCTGAACTTAATATCTAGATTTTTTTTTTTTTCTGAAAAAGAGAAAACAGCTGTCAATTTCTCTGATTCCTGCAACTAAGAGAGTCAGTTCTGTTCAAAAGAAAAAGTATAGGAGGAGCCAAAAGTTCAAGCCAGTGCAGAACTACATTTCTTGTGAGGATGGCTTCAGGTCTTTGAAACTCTTCTGGGATTATTGTAGATCTAGGACAATACAACATGTGTAGAAAGCAGATTCATATCTAATATGGGAAAGAGGAAAGTATATCAAACTTGCATAGCAGGAAAGGATCTCATCATAAAATTTTCTCATAGCTGTCCATTTTACACAGTATTTCTGTGTAAGTAATCTGGGATAATTCAACCCTCAGTGTTTGCTGTAGTATACACTGCCTGTGATAAAAAAGCAATATATGTTAAGGGGTCTTGTGCTTTTTTAAAAAGTTTCCTTCCTTTTTATTTTTCTTTTGCAATATCAGAAGTAAGTGCTCTCTACTTCTCATATTTTTTTCATTAATTAGCTGGCTGATGGACTACAGCCAGTTCCACAGCTCGCTGAGCAGCCTAATATTAATATCATGTAGCTTTGTCACTTTACCCAAATGCTATACAGCTTCTATTGTATAAATAAACAGCAACTCAGTAATGAGAAAAATGCTCTATGTCTTTTTGCCAGTGGGTTTTTCAGGGAGGGAAGGAATTGGGTTTAAAATATTTTATGTGTGTTAAGGACAGAAGAATTAAAAAAAAAGGTGGACTGGTGAGTCCTGTATGTGAAAGCACTCTTGCAATCAAGCAAATTGAATAAAACAGCTGGATGAGAAAAATTTTAAGCTTACATGACCAGAAAAATATTGATGAAAACAGAAAGGATTTTTTTTTTTTTTTAATGGGGAAGATTTCTGAAGAAAATGCAAAAAAACCAAGGTGACAGGGGCTGGACCACATAACATATGGGCAGAGACTAAGGGAGCTCCATTTGTTTAGGTGGAAGAAGACCAAAGAGGTGGATCTAATTACAGTCTGCAAGTATTTAATGGAAGATTACAGAAAAAAATGAAGCCAGACTATTTGCAGGTACTCAGTGAAGGGATTGGAGGGGTTTGGGCATAAGCTTTTGTGATGCAAATTCTGATTGCATGGAATAAAAAAAATAACAAGAGCTTCCTGTACAGGCTACAGGGCCTTTGTCTTTGGAAATGATCAAAACTCAAGTGGAAATGGTCCTGAGCAAGATATAACTTTGAAGCTACCCTTCCTTTGAAAAGAAGGTCACCTAGTTTGTAGATGATCTCCAAAGATCTCTTCTATAATAAAATATTCTGATTCTATAAGATAAGACAGGTTTAGTTCTGTGGATTTAGCTTTTTTCTTTTATCTGCTTTTTTTTTTTGTTGTTTCTTAACTTAAAAATAGCCTGTCACACCCAGTCTGAGAAAATAACGATCGGAAGATTGAGAAAGAATTTTAAAAAGTATGTATCAATTTTCCCCAGGCTGACTAATTTGTGTGAGGTCATTACTTGCATTTGACTTTTGTGTGTACTTCCTGAACTTGTTGAAAGGGCACCTGGTGAGCAGCTTGTGTCTGAGCAGCTATGACTGAGCCCACAGAGACCATCTATATTTCCTGACTGAAGTTTAATGAAACAATACTTTGCCACTGAAAGGACCATTAGGTTTGAACGGCTCTGTTCAGGATATGGAGTTGCTGGAGCTGTAGTATGGAAATTCCCCCATGGAAAAGTGAAAGTGGGAAAAGACTCCATTTTCTGTTTGGAAAGCTCAAAAGACCATGATACAATAGTCAGTGGAGACACCTAGAAGAATTGTCTGGTGTAAAGTGCAAAACACAAAGAGCTGAGACTGGTGTTCCTATGGGTGATAAGAACACTGAGACTGTAATCACCAGTTTTTTCCCCAGTCTGTAACTTCTTTCAGGAATAAAGTGTAATTTGTGTTTCTTTATTTCACAGTCAATTTCTTCAGAATGGTCTTGTCTGAAGGGAACAAGTTAAGCCACTGGAACTTTGGAAATGTTACACATCTTGACAGTCCACTGCTCTAAAGGGTGTAGATACGTTACACACACACACAGACTGACAGGCACAGACACACATCTGAAGTATATGTAGTGTATGTGTAAATATATATGTACATACATATATATATATGTATATATATATATACATCTCTATAGTATACTATGCTAAAAAAACCTGATGTGTAAGAGCTATCCTCTGCACATTATTAACCACAGATGTCATAGAAGCACATGGTCCCACCCTTTGACAGACTAATTGCAGGATAAATTTTATTCAGAAAACATGGATAGACTGAGACATACTTCCCAGATGTCTAACAGAGCTCTCAGCTGCTGTAACTTATTATTATTAGGAACAAGAATGTCCATAGTGATTAGCAAGGCAGTGAAACTATTTATCAGTAATAAACCAACATGCTAACCAGCTAAAGTTTTGTTGTATTGTTTTTACATTTGTGGATAGACAGAGCACACTGATGAAACTTTCTAGAATTCATCCTCTATTTTGATGATTTTTTTTTTATGAAGTTTGGTCAGTGTAATTCTTAAAATATTTCTATATTTGACTCTCAAATCAGAAGTTTCAAGATCACAGCTATGGCCTGTACATACATATGTAAACCCTATGAAGCAGACTTACAGAGCCAGAACTTTCTGTTCGTCTATAGAGAAGAAAAGGGTCATTCTTAATCACCCTGAAGGATATACAGATGTCAAGATTTCAATAAAAAATGAGCTTTCTGTGAACCAAGTATATTGGTGAATATTAGAATTAGTGAAGACTTAATCTCTTGTGGATCAAGAAAATATTGAAATGCACAATTTCAGTCACATGATGAGAATTCAGAAACTACTTGAAGGAACTATTTGAAGTGCCATTGTTATAACCTACACAGGGGCATGATCATTGTTCACCTGGAGTGCCCCCCAGATCTGCATTTCTCTTCTGTTAAACAAGGGAAATTGATGTGGAACAGCAGGCCCAGATCACAGCACAACCTGAAATTCTTTTGTTGCTCAACACAGAGGTTAAATTGGAACATACTCCTTATACAGGAAGTATTAACGTGGGATTTTTCTGTCCCGGACATATTGCAACAATGAACTTACCCAACAACTTGCTTTATGATAGCAAATATAAATTTCTAATGATGGATGGAATGTCCCTTATCTTAACCATCTCCAGCAAAAGAACAGTCTGAACACTATCACCACTACTAGGAATAGTCTTAACAGTGGTAAACAGAAGGGGGAGGAACTCTTTCCTCATAGAGCAATATACATCTGCCAGTCTGGCCCCGAGCTACCATGCCATCTTTTTCAGGTCTACTCTGATGTGTGTATCATAAACCTTTTGGTCATACACCAACACAAAGTGAAACAGCATTCCTTATCTGTAGTAAATATGATGATGCTGTATCAGCTAATCTGTTGATATGGTCTCTACACTGATGACTCTGAAAAGACTGAATGTTAAAGAGTGAATATTGCCTTGAAAATAGTCTTTCAATATATTTTAACTCATGTTATTTTTCTTGTGATCTCTCTTCCTTACTCTCAGTATTTGGTGTATTTACCCGTATTACCATTATATTGGCTTTTCTTTACTCAGGATTATATTTACTGAGTGTTGCATAGATTTTCTTTAGGGTTTGGTGGTATCAATGAAAAAAACATTATTCTCCCAGTGATCATGAAATGGCACAGGAGTTGTGAACTATAGCCATAGATGACTTTGTTAAGAAAAGCCAAGCAAAGTGTGAAAAGGACAGAAAGATTATGCTGGACGTATTCAGCTCGGAAGTTTCATTCCAGGACCTTTCATTTGGAGAGTTTATGCTCTGCAGGAGTGGACCTGTTCAGATTAGTGATATAATAAAGTAAGCGGTGAAACTTAACTGGAGAAGCGCTCTCACCAGGATGATTTTATGACACCCTATTAGGCAGTGCAGGATGGTGTAGATCTCATATCACAGTTTCTTAACTCAGTGTATGATGTCATTAACTCAGGTAGAAAAGCTGTTCTTCTGATTTAAAAGAGTTTTGAATGCATGAAGCTATAGCTATAAAGTAACCTGAAAATAAAGAAGGAAACAAATTATTATTAGGGACCTCTCTTACATGTGAGAAATAGTAGAGCAAGTAAAGAAACTGCCTTCACTGTGTAGTCACAGAGGTAGGTTTAGAGTAGCAGAAGCAGAAATAAGTTTGAAGTATGACTGCACACGTACAGAAGAGTGTGTCTGAGAGCTGTCTGAACTGCAATTTGGCTGTTAGCCTCTCTGGAATACTGGTACCAAAGTAGGCTTCCTGTCAACCCTTAGTTCTGATAGGAAGTCTGAAGCAGGAAACTGATGTATAGCCATCATAGTGAGGAGTCCAGTGGAGGAGCAGAGAGCACAGGCTGAGAAATCAACATCACTTCACTAAGTTCTTTTAGGCTGAATCTGAAGTGAAAAAGAGCAACGGGACCTCTGGCTCACTTTTTGAGAAGAGCTGACCTTGTGTCCAAAGAAGGATCCAGGGCCTTCTAGGAAGAGCTGAGAGATGGCTCCTTCCACTCTTCCTTCCTTTTGCTTTTAGGTTCAGCACAAAACATGACTTCCTGATTTTAAGGGTATAAATCATTTAGCAAAAGACATGTAAGAATTACAAGAATCCCATTTCAGCAGCACTACTGGGTGTGGCTTGAAATGTCTACTCTCATAATCATAGCATCCCAAGGAAGCACAGATTAAATGCATCTATCACAAATTTTTTCACTGGTGTCATTTATTTTCAGGGCAGATACCATTTCCACCATGTACATTGTTGTCAAATACCCAGGCAGAGAAAACAGAGAGTACTTAGCCATGTGATGTTAGAATTGCAATTAATACAACAGCTGACTTGTCTCTGATGTGAATATTCCTAGGGAAGAAATTGTAATCAAGCAGCACCATATGGACAACAGAGATTTGGATCAAACAGAAAAGAGAGAGTGACTAACAAGAAATGATGAGTGTAAGTTATTGTTATTCTGGAAAGCAGAGAGAAATTTGCTCCTGTGTCTAAAGATGTTGAAGCTGGGGAACTTTCAGTACAAAAAAATTTAATTGCTAACAGAGAATAGCAAGCCTCTCATTTCTCTAAATCTTTGCAAGCACAGGCCAAAAGCAGTAACATGTCTACCTTTCACATCTCAGGGCAGCTCTAATTTTTGCTTTATAAGAGCTTATTATTTTGTTTAGAGTGTATTACAAAATTCTAGAAATTGAAAATCTAGTGGTAGAATCAGCAGCAAAGAAAAAAGTAGCTTGTTGCTTAATATTAATAAATAAAAATGCACTTTAGTTATGTTACAGGAGTTTATGCCTTAAGGCAGATGCCAATCAAGTCATGTTTTATGTCTCAGCACCTTGCTATTAAAAACAATCAAGGTTACCATGGAGACTGCAACTTTATCACATACTACTTTTCCAGTCCTTCACCTCCAGAACATGCTATTAAATAAATATTTCTGAGTGAGGTGCACTTATAAAATTCTTAATATTTTGAAGGAAAATATTTTTAACTCACAGTCAAACTGTGCCTGTTAAGCATATTTTTATTTTGTTTTTAGCAATATACAATAAAGACTATATTAATAAACACATAAGACCTTTTTCACTCCCCAAATATTCAAATGTACAAAATAAAATGGAAAATAAAGCTTCCCCTTTATAGTCATGATAAAAACATAATTAGTTTAGTTCACAACATGTAAAATTATTAAATTTTAAATATACTTCTACTTTTTCTTTCATTTAATTCACCTGCAATTAGGTAGATAATAGCTTAAATTATTATGGGGTATATGATTATATTTTTTGGAAGAATGTTAAGTGTTGTATTAAAATTCATTATTACAATATGTTTAATTTATAGTCTTGGTAGTATCTTTTCAAGTTTATAAAGCGAAAAGAGTTTAGGTCTTTGGTTTCTTTTTTGGGAAGATAATTTCTAGTTTTGATAGTAATATTGTATAATTGCAAATATCTGAAGTGTAGTTACAACTTGATTATTTCAGGTATATAAAGTTCATAAATGTCAATTACAGTTATTTGGCAGAATGAGTAACCCAGCCAAAATCTAAAGTGCTTCTCAACAGGGATGATAACTCTCAGGAAGTAGACACCCGGCAAAGAGAATTAATAACTGTCCTACAAAGGCAATAGCAGGATTTCTCCTAGTCAGCTGACTCTCATATTTAACTGTGAGAGTATATCAGTGTCAGCTTACGAACTGATGGAAGAAATTAAGTTTACAAGAACAGGTTTTTAAATCTGGATGTGGTGTTTGATTTGGAATAGATTCCTCATCCTTATGAAAGTAATTGAACAAAATGAAAATTTTGCTTTAGAACCAATACTAATTTGTTGAAAGACCAAGCAGGAGCTTTCATGAACTTATCTCTCAGATTCTTCCAGCCACTAGAAATAAAAGTAACAGAAATAGCATGATTAAACAAGTGGGCTGGGCATATAGATGTGAGGTTTGAAAGGAAAGAATATTTAAAGAAACATTACCACAATAAATATATTAATAGTGAATTCTGGCCAATTTTTTCATTTCCATAATTTTAAAATTTACAGACATTCTGCCACATTTCCCCCATGGAGCTTACACTCTTACTCTCCAGACTCCTGCATATAATAATTTGTCCCATAGGACAGCATAGTCTTTATATAAATACATCATTTATATTTCAATGGGAATGAGATTTATTTCAATTACAGTTCTACTTTTATTATTAGCAATACTTATTTATTGGATGCCAGTATTAAACAGAGGGCAGTAAAAATTGCATAACATTAAGTGACTCTATTTGAAACCAATGTAATATGTGCTTGCCTTTATTTGTATACATCAAAATTGTGGTGAATGAGTAGTGATAAATAGCAATAAACTATAAACTTAAATTAAAACCTGCAGTGTTGTGAGTGAATGATCCTTTTACATAGCAGAGAAATGCTGAGATGGACTAAACAGTCTGCCTTGTTCATTTCAAAGATGCTAGTCCACTTAAAATGCACAGGAAACCACATTAAATCATGCCCTTCTTTTGTTTTAGAGTCGGGATTTTTGGATAAAAATGAGATGGAGCAGGTTCAGAGCAAGCCCTCATTTCTAAATTGTTACTTACAAGGCAGACAGGCCCCATATAATTTAGGGAAAACAGATTTTTTGAATAGATGTGCTTAAGCTGGATCACTCTATTATTTTCTATGACACCGAAACCCCATGTTTTTGACCATGAAGAAGGTCAAGAAGGTGTTTTTCTGCCTAAAGAAGACATAAGCCTCCATAGACTTGTTACTCCATATGTTCTTTAAGAAAAGCCCAAGTCTGATACCGACTTTGCCCATTCTCCCTTGCTTGGGAGGCCCAGAGCTTTCAAACAGGCAGTTCTAACAAAGACCAGCATAAATATTTTTCATGGTACTCTTACTGCAGATTATTTTTATAATTTAGGCTGTTCAGCTTCTGACAGTTTCTCATTTACTATGTAGAGAGTGATCTTGTCCCTAAAAACAGGTGGGAAGCCTACCTGATGCCTGCTTCTCACAGCCTTGCGGCATGTGCTGAGCAGTGCATTGCAATCAGTCAGGAGTACTCAGCTGAAGTGTTTTCTTTTCCAAAGCACTGTCTTGCTTTCTCTCTCTCTCATACCTCCCCTCCACTCTCCCTTGATATACCTCTCCTCCATCTTTATGCTGTGCAGGTTTTTCGCTAACATTGCCCAGATATTGTTTAAATGGATTCAGCAAACCCTTGTTTCCATGGGGTTACCTTTGTTGCCTCTGCTGACACCTTTTCTACACGAGCAGCAGACTGCATTGCTGCTGCCACTGCCTGAGAAACAATTTCACAGTGAGGATTTGCTTCTTTTTCTCTCCAGCCTGCTTGACAGTGATGCATGAGGAGGCTACTGTAAGAAGCGTTGGCCTCCTCCCTCTCCCCACTGACACAGTCATTACTTCTGGCTTTGTCACAGCTTATAGAAGATCACACCAAAGCTGAGGATTTTGCCTTGGTGACCGCTGTTTCTTTCTGATACTCTGATCTAAGTGGAATCATTGAACCCTGTTTTCCTGTGGTAACATCATGCCTTTCTTTCAATTTTCTGGTAAATAACTATTCCATCTTCTGCTTGGATGGGTACGTACATGAGGTCTAAATAAAGAGAAATAGAGGAAAGGCAGAAACACAAGCATCTTACACTGACAACCAGAGAACAGCCTGTTCTTGAGATGTTTTGTCTATCTTATGACAAGCAAGATTCTGCTTTAAGTTCTGGATAAGCAGGAAATAGGTTTTTTGTCTGCTGGAAGTAGTAATCATGAAGTTTTTGTGGGAGTCTGGGCAAAGACCTCTGAGGTTATGATTGTTCATTTAAAGGTAATTCCGAGCCAGGAGAGGATTGCCAAAGAAATTAGGTTAATAAAATCAGGGGGAAGAAAATAAACTTACAAAATGTAGGATTGGGAAAATGCCTGCTCTTGCTGGCTCTGCCTCGTGTCTCCTGTCTGACAGTGGGCAAGTCACCCACTGAGAAATCAACTACAATAGTGGCAATGAATATTTCACCACATAGGATTAAAATTCCAGCAGAAAGTACAGGATACAGTGTATATATGATTCATCACTGATAGAAAATTTTATATAAAAATTCTTTGTAATGTAGAAGTTGATTTCAAATGAAAATCCTTCATTTGGATACAAAATTATGCATCCCAGAGAAATTTATTTGTATTTTTTGGTAAAAGGGAAAGTCTGGAAAGCTTTCTTTTCATCACAAAAACTTGTGTTATCAATAAAAAGCATAACACTAAAAATTTTAGATGAAATAAAAGTCTTCTTTTATTACTTATTTTTTGCCCAAATCTCATGATTTTTCTCTCCCTGCCCTCATTTTTATTCATTTCTCCTTCTTCTTTATTTTGGATCTCTGGGCTCAAGGCCCAAGTCTACCACTGGATGTGGAAGAAGACTTCCAAGTGAGTAAGAAAAAGAATGGATAATGAATACGAGGGTGACATTTTTATAGAGAAAGAGATGAGAGAGCATTTACTGTCTTCAGTACATGGGAATTTTGCTTTGATTTGTAGTTTTCCACAGGTATACTATATCTAAGCATATCAGGTGAGATATGCTTAATTTCAGACAGAAAAGCTACATTATAGTTAAGGAGATTCTGTGCAAAAAGGATGGCGCAAGACGATAGATGAATAACAACTAAGTGTAGGTGTCTAATTCTCCTAAACTCCCTTAAAATCTATCTGTGAGTTAAATACACGTTTAGGTTTAGGCAGACAGATACCGCTATTTTGCCCTCACTGCTCGTTTAGCCTTTGACCTTTGATAATGGACTTGATGGAGAAAACAGAGTACATAAGGAAAAAAAAAAATTATCCTATATTTAAATGCATTCAGGATCAAAATAAAATACCAGCTGGTATTTTCATTATCAGAGTAATAGCATTTTATTTTTTCTCCAAGCATCTGCTGCATCAGCAAACAGAACTGCAGTTCTACAGTTTAGCTAAAAGTAAATCCCAAATAATTTCTTTATTCTGGAGACATGAATATTAATATCACTGTATAAACCAAAACACAGCAAACAAGAAACAGAGTCCAGAGTAGAGCCCAAGCTTTGACAGCCTTTGAGTAGCATACTTAGTCCAGTGCACTCAGTCATGTGTTTGAGTTTTAACTCTTTTATTTCTCTATTAAGGTTTGGTATCTCAAAGAGATTGGGTTTTTTGTTATAATTATGGGCCAGAGAGCACTGACCCAAAGCAAGCAGCTTTGGCAAACACAGAATGTATCAGAGGCTTTAAGGGATTTCTTGAAACATATGAAACACTGGCTGAGGAGCAGCGCAAGGAATTATCTGGAAATATTTACTACTGGAAAAGAAAAAATCCACGTGTGGAAATATTGCCTTAAACAAGACCAAGCAGTTTCAGTGGTGCAGAAATCTGAGGCAATCTTTACTCAGAACATCTGTACCCTGATGCCCCATACAACACAGGTTAAAATATCACAAAATCTCTTTTGCTTTCTCCCTCTCTTTAAAACAAATCAGCAAACAGGCCCATCTGCTGCCTTTTGTTGATGTTGAAGAACACTTAAGGCAGCTGAGAGTGGAATATTTGCTTTCATTATTGGGTAGAATTCTATCCACATATTTACTGTATAGTTAAAATTAAACACAAGAATGCAAAAGGAGTCCTAACCAGCCTGAATTTCATCTACATATGAAGGTATAAAAGTGGTGCTTGAAAGAGCAGTACTCCAGGGAGGGTGAAACTGGAAAGTTATTCACGAATATAAGTGAATAGGTTTACAGTACCAATCAAGCATGCTGGCAACAAGGACCACCTGCCAGAATAATCTCTCTCTCTCTGAGACTCTCTTAAGGAACTAAATCACCTGCCTAAAGTTTTATTTAAGTGAAATGGCGCAGAAAAGCAAACACAGTGTAACTTGTCAGCAGGCCCTCAAGGGAAGGGCTATTTGTTGCTTGCCCAACTCACCAGGCTATGAGCACTACCTTTTCACCTAGTCTGAATGACTGAAGTTTGTGTTGGCTAGTAATTCTTCCCTCCTACACATATCCCCACAGAGTGGCTTAAGGCATGTCAAAAGAATTATGATTTTGGTCAAACACATATTTATCATGGCAGAACAGGCATGGTTGTGACAGCTACCCATGCACCTAAGGTACCTCTAGCCCTTAGAGTGAAGCACAAGTAATCTGATTTTTGTAATTTCCTTTGGTGGTATCCTGAATTAACTTTATATTAACATTGTTTCAAGATTACTGCACCTATTACAGCTTATGTGTTTATGTGTTTATGTACTCCTGGTAGCAGTTTCACTCAGCCAGATACAGATACATAATATAAAATAGTTTCAGTATTGAAAAGTCAAGAAGGATATTGTTAAAAAGTATAATTATTTTCATTTTGCAGGTAGAAAACTGTAGATGGAAATTTCAGTGTCTCACCTCAATCAACATAACAAGTTGTAACCCTGCTAGGACATGCTCATTTTTCATTGCAGTCTAATACCATACAGAAAGATTTCTCTTTGTCTACATTGTGACCGTTACAGGAAAATAGCTGACTTTAGGCAATAATCTGAGACAGCAAAAATGTCAGCAATTGCTCAGAAATTATTAAAAAAATGTGACTGATTTCTTTCTATTCTGGTGTATGTATTCACCCATAAGATATTTTGAGTGCAGAATCCCTGTACTGTAATGTGTCTTAAAGTTTCACAATCCTTATTCCATGTTCTCAGACTGAAAATTTTTTGTACCACTTGGTGCCTACATTACAAGCTCACTGAAGAAAGGCTTCAAGCAGTGCATTATGTCTTGTACAGCCTCACTTACAACTACTCACTTAGTTCTGAGCACCAGATTTTGTCATTTTCATTCACAGTAAATTTTCCCTTTACTATATGAATTGCCCCATTGGTTTTACAGGCTTTGAAGTAAAAGATGGAAAGTAATAGAATTAAGTTCAGTATCTTCTGGGCTGCACTAATTCCTGGAATAATGATGGTACCATTTTTGTCTTCTCCCTCCATCATTGTCTGGGTCAAAGCAGAGATCCAAATCATAAAAAAAGCGCTACTTTCCCCCCCCCCCCCCAAATTTATTTATTAATATGGTGATATTTGAGGCATGTATAGGTCTTGATTGATTTTTTTCTGTATATTTGGACCCCATGTTTGGGAGCATTAATTAGTTAGGAGAGGAAGGACTTGAAGTCAAGGTAAGTCTTTTGCCTAAAACATATTGCCTTCTATGTCACAGAGGTAGGTAGAAGATAAGATGCTTATTTTTTAATGAGATCTTTAAAAAGCCATCACTGTTTTCTTTGCATTTTTTCCCCACTTAATTTCCCTCAAAATGTAACAAAACAAATAAGCAACCTCCATTAAAATTGCATTTACTGACTGAAATGAATGCAACATTTTGCAGTAACATGTTATTTGCAAAGATCTCTGGGTGGCCACAGTAGAACTACACTACACAGTTGCAGTGTAACAACTAATTAAAACTAAATCCTGTATAACATAAAAAAAAAAAAAAAGTCAGATAATTAGCTATAACAAGGCTTTTAGCATTGTAAGGCTATATTGTTTATCTAAAAATAATTGTACAGTGTCAAACACACTTAACCTCTGAATGCATAAAAAAGGCTACTCTGATGTTTTTAAGTTCCCATTTTTAAAATGTAACTTCCTTAACTTGTTGATAACTTGAAGTTTATAGTTCATGGCAGAAAGGCAGACCTTTTCCAAAGAGAAAGAAAACTACATGCAGGATATCCAAGTATGTGAGTGGACACGTATATATCACACTGGAGACAAAAAATAAAATAATTCCTCTGGCCTTGACTAAAACTGCACAGTACTGCCTCTTTAATGACTAAGGAAATTGTTTCTGGAGTAACTCAGTGAGCTGGGATAGTTTGTATGCAATAATCTTCAGAAAAGAAGTGGTAATATTCCTTGTTTTCCAAAAGACTTCAGCTTCTTCTCAAAAAAATTTTGGTGTCATTAATGTGAAAAGTGTAAAATGACAACCAAGCCTCTTTTTTTGGATGAATGAGTGCTGAGGTGTTTCAAATCCCAGTGAATGAAAATTACATCAAAATAAAAGAAATTATTTTTTGAAGTAGAAATTATCCAGAAATTGTGGCTATCTCAGAGGAAGCTGAAGAGTGTTCAGGGCTCAGGAAGATCCATCCTTTTCTTTGACTGTTAATGCCTCGGTAGTTCAAATTTACTGTATAAAGTCATGGGTGATACTTATCACATCTATTTTATAGTTTTACTGGTTGCAAAGTAAGAGAAAATTCTAAATAAGTGTTCCAGTTTCTATTTTTCTTTTTTATTTATTATCTGGGGTAACCTTTACAATTACAAGGCTTCTGCCTCAGACATCTGCTGGATCAATGACCATTAAGGGGACAGAAAAGGAAAATTTCCTGTCTATATTCCCTACACACAAAGTAATACAGCTGATGGCACAAAAGATATGCACTATAAAATTCTTAGGGCCCCTAGATGGCAGTCAATAGAGGGATTAGAAATGACTTGTTCCTTCCACTTCAGAAAATGAATAGCAGGAACACCTCTGTGAGTTTCTCTTGGGACACTGTGATAGTGATTCCTTAATTCCATGTCTTCAGTCTAGCTTATTTCCTTGACATTGTTGTGTGTTTTTTGTGAATTCCTGCCTGATGCTACCACTATTGTCGTTCCTATAAGCCTGCATGCAAGCATTTATGTTTACTGCTATACCAGAATGTACAGTTGTAAATGCAGCAATTGCAGCGGAGGAGATTGAGGGACTCAAAGGAATTGATGCTGCACAGGACATTCATGTTTACTATGCTCTGCAAAATGTGGCTCACACAGTAGATGTGCCCTGGAGTGCAGACAGTGGATTTATGTGAACTTGCTGGTGATATGCTTCTGTCAAGGACAAGGTCTCTGGGCCTGCTGAAACCCCCAAGACCCTGGGACTCTGACAGAACCACACCAGCTGCCCTTCCCTGCATCACACTCCACAGACCTCGCTAATGCTTGGTCTCTTTACTCTAAATACCTCTTTCTGAGTAAGTGTGGAAATAATTTCAAGTTCTCTACTTACTTATCAGTCAGAAATATGATTTCCCACATTAAGTATGCATAACCAAAAAACCATGATTTTTAGGGCCACCGTAGGAAGAAATGCAGAGTCCAGTGATCTTTACTCACTCCTACTCCTGTGCATAAAGAAATTCCTTTGTCCCGTAAAATTTAATTTTTTAAATTGGACTGTATTATAAAGCATTTTAGAGTATAGGAGCTGGTGCCTCTTTCTTATGTCTTTTATATTAAATGAGCTCTTGTGATCAAGTTCAAGCTTCTACTAAGCATAAAATGTGATTCTATACTTAAACTGAGAAAAAGCAATTTAATTTTCAGTGTCTTTGAGAAAGCAGAACAAGATCAGTGTGTTCTGTGAGTTATCAGAAAAGCAGGCCTTTAAATTAGTATCTTTGGTTGGGATCTGAAAAGATTTGTTAGCTTTCATTAAAATTAGTTTGACTCCTTTGTTTAACTTCTGGCCTGTTGGGCTGAAGGCTTTATATTATGCTTGAATATCCTTGAGCCAGATTTCAAGGTCCTTACCAAAGATCCAGCTCAAAAATATTTTTAATCAATTGTGTGCTTCTACATAGCAACAGTGGAAATTTGTGAGTGTTAAGACCAAGTGAAAATTGAAGGAATTTAAGCAGCTGGGTTCAATCTTGCTCCCATGCTGAAATAATTGCTTCAGCTGGGAGCAGGACTGAATAACTGTTAGAAACTAATAGTTTACAGCAACACAACTGCTACAGCTAAAGGCAGAAATGGTAGATTCTCTGTAACAAGTGAAAGAAAATAGTAGCGTTTGGTTTTTCTGCTTAATCAACTAAGTTTGTTTTACTTGCTGTAAGTACCTAATATTTCCTAAGCAAATTTTCTTTTGAGTAAATCTTTGTGCACTGCTTTTATTATCTGATAGACAAGTACAATACATTATTAGGGTTAATTCAAATGGAGCTCACTGTGGTCCATACTCAGGCAGAAACAATGACCTCCATGTACATTTCAAGCACATCATATGCTCAAATGCCATGATGAATTCAGATGATTTTCTGGAGAAAGATTTAGCTTTTGACAGTCTTTCAGAAGATCTCTTTCCCAACCAGGTGAAAAAAAGCTATACTACAATTTTTGTTTTTCCCATGTAGATCTGTATGATTTCTATTACAGTCAACAGAGCAAATGGTGTGGCTGCTAGATTGCCAGTTCTGGCCTGAAGTGGTCCATTTTCACATCCCTAAGCACCCTTGTATTTTCACTGCTGTTCTAGGCAGGACTCTGTTAATAAACTATCATGGGCTATTTCATTTTATTGTCATCTATTGATTTTACTTGGAATTAAATAACATGCAAAACTTGGCTTTGGTTTTTCCACCTACTGTCACCCATCTTGTCAGGTATGTAATCTGAACTGACTAATTTAGGTCTGTGTTTCTTCTAGTCTACTGAGAGAGAGAGGAAAGCATTTCCAGAAGCTTTTATCAAAAACTGCATATTTAGAGTAGGGAAAATAAACTTTTTTCTGGAGGGAACGTCTTTCTATCTTGATGTGCTACAGAGGGAGGTTAAATCATTATCTTAGACTTAGTGGTTAACTGTTCAACAATTAGGTATGTGTGATGAGTCAAACCAGCTCTGTCCAAATAGCCATTTGTAAAAAAGGAACGGTACCTAAAAATCTCACTAAACATTTAAGATTCATCTCTCACTAATTAAAACATTTCTAGTGAAGATCTCATGCAGAAGATTAAATTTTTGAGATATACCAGAAAAAGGAAAAGCATTTTTTCATGGTTGAAAGCTTGATCACCTGGTCACTTCTTAGAATACTTCATTCTTCTTTCATGGCAGGCATAATCACATTGAAATAGCATAACAATGTTGACATTTAGTGACCTATTCAGCTGTCTTTTCTGGCTTAATAAAAAAGTATTCTTTTATATTTTATTTTTGTATCTGAAAGGCTGTTTACCCCATGTTAAAATTCATAATGGTTTTCTATGTCATGCTGAAAGCTACATATTAACAGAATGTCATTAGTAGCTAAAGTAACAAAATGAGTGATAAAAGAGTCTAATGGAAGTGTTATTACCTATGCACTTCTTTTCTTAAACCTCAAGGCCCATAGCAAAAAAAAAATCTATATCCAAGATTTCAAAATTATTTTCCAGACCTAGTGGAATGAAGTCACACACAATGGTTGGGGTTGGAAGGGACCTCTGAGATTATCTAGCCAAACCCCCCTGAGAAAGTAGGTTCACCTAGAACAGGATTGCCAGGGAATGAGACTCTACAACCTCTCTGAGTAGCCTGTTCCAATGCTCTCAAGTCATCCTCACAGTAAAGATCTTCCTCATATTCAGATGGAACTTCCTGGGTTTCTGTTTATACCCACTGCCCCTTATCCTGTCACTGGAAACCACTGAAAAGACTCTGGCCTCATCCTCTTGACACCTGCTTTCAAATATTTGTATACAATGATGAAGCCCCCTCAATCTTCTCCAGGCTCAATAGTCTCAGCTCCCTCAACCTTCCCTCATAAGAGAGAGAGAGATGCTCCAAAGCCTCATCATCTTCATAACCCTCCAATGGACCCATTCTAGTAGTTCCTTGTCTTTCTTTTACTGAGGAGCCCAGAGCTGGGCACAGCACTCCAGGTGTGACCTCACCAGGACTGGTAGAGGGTCAGGATCATCTCCCTCAACCTGTTGTCAATGCTTTTCCCAATGCTCCCCAGGATACCACTGGCCTCCTTGCCCACAAGGGCACTGCGGGCTCATGATTTACTTGTCCACCAGAATCCCCAGTTCCTTCTCCACAGAGCTGCTTTCCAGCAGCTCATCCCCCAGCCTGTGCCGGTGCCGGGGGTAATCCCTCCCCACATTCAGGACCCCTTTGTTGAACTGCATTATGTTCCTCTCTGCCCAACTCTTCAGCATGTCCGGGTCTCCCTGAACTTTGGGTACACCAGCCACTCCTCCAGCTTTGTATCATCAACAAACTTGCTGGGAACACTCTGTCCCTTCATCAAGGTCACTGATGGATAAGTGGAACAAGACTGGATCCAGTACTGACCCCTAGGGAGCACTGCTGGATACAGACCTACAACTACACCCTCTGCCAGGGATCGCAACCCTCTGAGCTCTGCCACTGAGCCAGTTCTCAGTCGATGCCACTGTCCACTCATCCAACCCACACTGCCTGAGCTTACCTGTAAGGATGTTATGGGAGAGAGTGTCAAAAGCCTTATTGAAGCCAAGGGAGGCGACATCCACTGCTCTCCCCTCATCTATTTGGCCAGTTATGCCATTGTACAAGGCTGTAAGACTGGTCAAGCATAATTTCTCCCCTGATTCATCCACATTGACTACTCCTAATGGCCTTCTTTTGCTCCATATGCTTAGAGATGATATCCAGACTGAGCTGTTCCACCAGCTTTCCAGAGCTGGAGGTGAGACTGACTGGCTGGTTGTTTTCTGGGTTCTCCATGTTGCCCTTTTTGAAGACTGGAATGACACTGGCTTTCCTCCACACACACCTCTCATGTTCTCCATGACCTTTCAAAGATGATGGAGATTGGCTTAGCAATACCATTTGCCAGCTCCCTCAGCACTCAGGGGTGCATCTCATCAGGGCCCATGGCTTTGTGCATGTCAAGTTTGCCTAAATGTTTTCAAACCTGATACTCCTTGACCTAGGGAAAATCTTCCTTTCTCCAGACTTTCTCTTGCCTCTGGGGCCTGGAATTTCTGAAGACTGATTTTAGTAGTAAAGACAGAAGCAAATAAGGCATTCAGTAACTGTGTCTTCTCTGTGTCCTCCATCAAACGGGCACCCACCTGACTCTAAAACAGATAGGATGTACTGTAGGTGAAAAGGTACATTTACTGCCACACATTCCAATGTTCTGAATAGAAATAAAGCTTTTAAGCACTGAGTACAGAACTAGTGAAAGCAAGGTGGACACTCAAAACAGTCTGCTGAAAACTTATATAGCAACTTTTAGCCTTAATAACCAAGGATTTTTTTTTTTCAATTTTTAGGGGTTGGATAAGGCCACATCCTAGTACTCCTACTTGTATTGTTTCATGTTGCAGTACAGTACATTGAATTTATGGGATTTTTTCTACCAACACAACAAAGGGAACAAAACCTATTCCACCTACATAATTTTGTCACCCATTCTAAAGGAAAGGAAAAAAAAATACTGAATGTTTGATATTAAATTGTTGACAGGAACTTAAATTAGAGATAAAGAAATAAAAGTTTGATAAAAACATGAGGTTTCAACAAAGTAGTCTATGTTTTTGACTGATTATAAAACTTTCTTTAAAAGGAAATTAAATCTAAAGTTTTCTTTAATAGGCCAAGTAAGCTATGTCCCTTTCAACTAAACATTAAATGTAGGGCTATGAGACTTGGGCATCTAGTCCCTCTTATAGTGACCATGTAACAAACAAAGTTATTTTCATGAAATTAGGTTGCCCAGAGAAGCTATGAATGCCCCGTCCCTGGAAGTATTTAGGGCCATCCTCTTTTATCCTTATTCTTTATTCCTAATTTTGAACTGCCTATGGGAACATTGATGGCCATATCCAATTCTCTTACAAGATTAAATACAAAATTTTTTCAAAATTATCCTTTCTATGTTTACTAATGTTCTTATTAATATCAGTACCTCCCAGCTTCTTTTTTTCTTCCTCAATAGTATTGCTTATATTTACTTCTAGTTACACATTTATCTGTGTTTTCTTTTTCTTGCTAAAACTCAAGGTAGTGCACTAACATTTCACAACTTCTTTCTCTCCATTCCTTAGGTTAAAGTTCTTCTTATCTCAATTTCCCAAACACTGGTTCAGAAACCTCAATGTCATTGTAGCAGTTGTGCATCCTCAAAGCACCCTCACCACCACCTGCCCAGGAGACCCATTGCAAAGAAAATCTATATTCTCCCTCAAAAGTGTATTAATGATACAAGCTACAGCTTTTCTATTTAGAAAGCAGATCTGAGATCAAATTCCTCTCTGAAAGCATCCCCAGTCTAGGGTAGGAAAAATAGCAACTCAGTGTTAAATGTGCTGAAGCAGCTTAGGTTGCTCCAGAAGTGGAGGTTGGAAACTCACGGGGCGTCACCGTAAGAATCCTTATAGACTTGTACCAATAAAGACAGGAGCTTTCAGAGTGTGAAAATTAGGGATTTTAATGTTTTAACTGACATTTTGTTTCTCCAAAGTTGTTCTCTTATGTGTTGGAGGTAAGCTAGATTTGCTGAGCTGATGAGGCTCTCTGAATTCTCACTAGTCTGCAAGAATTTCGGGTTTGTTTCTCTAAGTCAGTGCAAGCCTTCTTTTCACGTCAAAGAAACTGAATCAGCACCAGAGAAAAAATATTATTTATCAATCCAGAAATAGTTATAAAGACCAGAAATAGATTCAACTGTCCAATGGAACACAAAGTCATGCAGATAAAAAAAGCTAGGAAGCTTTGACTGGTGGAGCAGATTGTGCTGGCAAGAAAGTCACTGATACAAAACCAAAGGGCAGTCAGTGGAGGACAGAGTCTTGATCGAATATCTGCTTGGTAATTTTGAATTCGTACTTAGATGTTGAGATAGATAGCAACATGCTGAAGGTGGATCAGAACTATATTGCTATCCTGCTGTCTTCTAGAGCACACAGTAATCTTAATTAATTAATACCAATCTACTTTTAATAGAGTGTTTCTGAGCCACATTTCAGTAACAAATGTTACACACCAGAAGATAAAACATAGCCCTATCTGATATATGTGGAGCCTCAGCTGTACATATTTGACCCCTATTTTACACAGTTGCGGCTCATTGATTCTTTCTTTTAAACTCCTGGACTGAGCACTCAGCAATCATTGGACCACCCATACATCTTCTGAGCTGATTTAGTCTATGAACTGTAACCCTGCTACAGGGCTGTAATGTTTCTGGCACCTACAATGCTGGCTGCTTGTCATTATGACATATAACCTAGAAGATGTACTTAAGAACAAATAACCTCAGAAGTGTTAACATGCCATCAGTCTTTTCAGCTAAAGCAAAGACAGGGCTTGGGACTATCCAAAAATGAATAAATGAGCAAATTCACATACTATCCCAGCAGCCACCAAAGTTCAGGTTTGGAACCAAAAGTGTCAGAGAAAGAAAGAAACTTAAAAAATATCTTAATGGCTCAAAAAACCCATTCATTTTATCTGATGAAAATCTTCAAAGTTACATAAGCCATTTTTCTTGCTTTACTTGAAAGATATATATTCTTTTACATATGATGTCTACAATTGCGGTATGAATCTGATGATGGACAAGCTTAAATTATAAATATTTTCCTTTTCCAAGGTTTATTAGCAGTGCCAATATATGAACATAGATTGTTTGAAATAGAGCAACCTAATTTAATGTAATAGAGCTTTCTGAAAGGTCAGGCAGAACATTTTACACTGAAAATTAAAATATAGATAGCACTAGAGATGGAGTTACTGTTTATCCCTTCAGTCCTGTTCTTAATAAAATTGCATTGAATTTTTTATAATACATCAAAAAGTCAACATGAAACAGTTCACACAGTATTAAATATATCAACAATATAAAGCTGGGTAAGATAATGGCAGAATTAAACAAAGACGAAAGGTAACAATACTGGCTTCAATTAATGTAGTGAATTAATGAATGATCTCTATTACTCTACTCATGTTCATTAAACAAGTATAATAGGCTTCTGAATTGTCCATATGAACTCAGAGAGTCTATTCAATCAAAATTACCTATGCTTACTGTCAATCCCTTGCTGATTATTCATCATCAGAGGCATACATAACTAGCCCTTTGGCATTTCCAGTCGCTGAGGACTCAGGCACGCAGTATTACCAGGGCTGTGAACACAAACTCCCTAAATTGAATAACCCCCCACCTTATAGAGTGTGCGGGGGGTGTATTTACACACATAAATAACATATTGGTCTGTATTAGCTGCCTGTAGGGCAATTTTCCATCCATGAACTCTTCCCATCTTTTAGAATAATAGAGTGATTTCAAATATGAACTCCCATAGGTAGTAACAGTGGTGGTCTTAAAGACAAATAACTTCTTTCGATCCAAGTAGGCTCTTCCTAGACAAAAGCAGGAAGATGGAAGTATGGCATGGACAAAACTGCCCCTTTCTGAGTTAGCAGCAATAAGGTGGAGGTGTCCCAGCAGTTGCCAGTGGCTTCTAAAACTAAAAGCATTTCCTTGCAAGGAAAGGGACTGCTGCTTATTTAAAACATGTTGTCTTGAAGGAAGCATCAATGTTTTGCTCATGTTTATCCAATTGGTTTCTCACAAGCCACAGAAGCAGGATTGTTTTGCCTGATTTGCTTTCATTTGCTTGAGTTAGGTGATCACAGTTCAGCCCTTAACCTTCTTATGTTTTGCTTGCTGTTTCTGAGCTGAAAACAATAAATCTTTCTCAATAGCTTATACAAGACAGCCCTGTGGTTTTCTTTTAAGATGGTACATTATTTTTGTGCTATTTTATGACAGGAGTATTAGAATGAGGTAAAAGCACTAAACTCATGTTAAATGTTTCTGTAGGAAAAATGGTTGCATTTATTAGGATTAATAGACTACTTATACTGGAAACTAAAATCCTCTTTTCATTCACATGCAATATAGTGTGCAGTTAACCAAATTCCAATCTTCTTAATCCTCAGTGAAGCAGCTTTTTCCCTGACTTCAGCGACAGTTCAATTTCTGTTATGCTAACCATATGCTCCTGATTGATTATCAGTTATATTTAATTATTCAGAGTTACAGATGGCAGTTTTGTGAGGCAAACTGCTGATCTCTGGAGGCCCTGTGTGCTGATGCTTCTGCCTCTGCAGTTACAACTTTTGAGTACCTGAGGTTGAGAAAAACAGGTAATTTAACCACTCCTGTAAGCTGTATTGGCCTATCCAACTAGGAGAGAATGAAAGGACCCTGATATGAAGCTAGTGGACTAAATACATAGAGATGGAAGAGAGGATATTAAGATAAATACTGCTGCCAGTAATCAATGTCACTCTTTCTCCTTATCCATTGAAAAAAACATTTCAGTTTTGCTACAATTTTTACCTCCATCAAGTTTTTCCCATTCTCCACATTTGAAGGGTATTTGTCCTATAGTAGAGAAGCATGTCCTTCCTTCCATACCAGTAGGATCTTAGTTCTGGGCTCTCTGAGGCCCTGCTATCATGTGTTGGAATCCCAGTATGTGCTACAGAACAAAACCTGGTGTGCAAGGTAATGTGGGTAATAATCATTCATACCAGAGTGAAAAGTACGTAGACTGCAGAAAACAAAAAAGAAAATATTCCATCTTCCCTTCTCCACATGTTAGTAGTTAAAAAAAAAAAAAAAAAATCTCCTCCTTGTTCATTTTTTGGTGATCAGTGCTACAGAGACAGTGTGAAAGAATCCACCAGCACCTTTTTTTCACACTACTTTCTTGAGAGAGGTTTTTTGTTTTCAATTCACCTGATAGTGCAGTCCCAGCAGAAGGCACCTAACAAATCATAGTGAGTGTCTGCACCTTGCTATGTATCAAAGTCCCTTAATGTGCCAACAAAGTTCTTCAAGGTCAGAAAAGCAGTTTATCAACCTCTTATATCTCTTATAGGAGACAATAAATTTATTCTACTGTTGGAATCTATGAATAATTCAGATGCTCTGTGAGATAAACACTATTGCTTAGGATGCTCTGCATGTCATTGTCAACTAGTACCAAACACTGTCATTGCTCCATGTACTCTGTACTTTTTAGTTTCCTCTCAGCTCAGGAAAATGCACTGGTGTCTGGCTTGCATTTCTCTGTGTCCTTAAGTTCCTTAAAGTTTATTTTTTCTTACTACATCTTTCCATTAACAAATAGGTTGAGAAAATTAATGGTTTGAATACCTGCTTCTTCCCTTCTCTCGTAATTTCTAAGCAGCCTAAAAATCTACTTTGGAAATAAAAAACCAGCTGTCTTTTAAAGGCCTCTGTATTGCTTACTTCTATCAACAAAGAAAGCAAAATATCTTCCTTGACTACTTTTAAAGCATTCAGTGTGGGATACTTCCTGTTTCTAGTTAGCTTAAGCTTATGCATATAATTTAATATATACATAAGTCTAGTTAATCTTGTAAGACCTTTATGCACCCCTTTAAAATATCTAATGAAATATTCAATTCATTTAGTACAAAATAATTTTGAGTTTTATTCCATTTTAAGACAAATACCACCCTATTGAACCAAATAAAATTTTGTTTGTATGATCTGTGAGACAGGGAATATGAAAAAAATTAGGATTTTTTTTAACTAACAGGACCTTTAAAGCCAAATATAGTATTGGACTCCTTCTTGTACTCTTTCCTTGGTCATAACCTTCATATAAAAAAGTAATATAACAATAGTTAACTGCTGAAATTACAGATTTTTCTGGCAGATCTCAGTCTCTACATCTATAGCTAACCAAGAGAACTTAACTATCATTTTGAAACTTTAATTGATAGAGACATTTGGCTTTTAAATTTGGGAAAGTGATGGAGATGACATATTTATAGACAGGACAATTATATACCTGAGTCCATATCTACAGAAAATAACAACTATTAAAATTCAGTCTGTGATCCACCATGTATTCCACCATATTTCTAAATAAACTTAGCCCCATTTCACCTGAAAATACATCTTTCCAGAGTAGCTTAACATAATACTAACACTCCTTTCAGAAGCTTAAGACTCGTAATTTTGGTAGTGAGCTTTGTACTAGAAAAAGTGAGTATGCCCAGTTTTATGTGATGTGAAGTAAATATGATTACACTGGTGATGAGCTCCTCGCAGAACACATAGATATTTAAAATAAAACAAGTAGATATGCATAAGGAGTTGTACAAACAGAAATAAGCTTACATCTCCTGATTACTTTTTAAACAGCAATTAAATTAATGGCAGCTTTCCAGTAAAAGTAAGAAAGTCAAAAAATCTCAAAATTGAAAGAATAATAGGAATGTTTGGCCTCAAAAAAGAAAGTTAAAAGAAATAATTGTTTTAGCTTTCCTTTAACAACTTCACTGATGACACACTGCTTTGTGCAGTAATTCTCAATAAATCATTGCAATTTAGTAGACTATTATTTTTTTCTGCAATAGCAAAGCTATAAAAGGAAAAAGAATTGTTTTAATTTGGTAGATTTTCTGGTCATTTCATTGTTTATATAAGGTAAAAACTTCTTTAAAGGAGTTTTTGTATTTGTTTCTTCACTTGCTTGATGTCATCAGATTCATAAAAAAAGAACAGGTCTCTATTGTATAGCTAAATTGAATCATATATTTTAAAAGAGTGTTCCCCTAGACTGAACATACGGATGTAAGGTAAATGTTCTGTCAAGCCTGTAGTATGCTATGAGCCAGCAGTGTGCCCCTGCAGTCCACAGAGCCAACAGTATCCTGGGGTGCATGAGGAAGAGTGTGGCCAGAAGGTCAAGGGAGGTGATCCTCCTCCTCTAATCATCCCTGGTGAGGCCGCACCTGGACTGCTGTGTCCAGTTCTGGGCTCCTCAGTGCAAGAGAGACAACTGTACAAGGAGCTACTGGAGGGAGTCCAGTGAAGGGCACAAAGATGATTAAGATGATTAAGAGGCTGGAGAGTCTCTCTTATGAGGAGAGGCTGAGGGAGCTGGCCCTGTTTAGTGTGGAGAAGAGAAGACTGAGAGGGCATCTCATCAATGCATATAAATATCTCAAAGGTGGGTGCCAAGAGGATGGTGCCAGGCTCTTTTCAGTGGTGCCCAGTGACAGGACAAGGGGCAATGGCTAAAACACAAGAAGATCCACCTCAACACAAAGAAGAACTTCTTTACATTGAGGGCAGCAGAGCACTGGAACAGCTACATAGGAAGGTTATGGAATCTCCCTCGCTGGAGACATTCAAACCCCACTTGAATATGTTCCTGTGTCACCTGCTCTAGGTGACACTGCCTTGGCAGAGGGGTTCAACTAAATGATTTCCAGAGGTCTCTTCCAACCCAAACAATTCTGTGATTTTTTTATTCATTTCAAATGCTGCCTTAAACAGTTATATGAAAGAGTAATCTTTTCTGTGGTTTATGGTGGCTTATGATATGATGCTTGCACTAAGCACTAGATAAAAATTGAAAGGCAGTTATCAAGAAGATTGGATTTTCTTTGCTTCTAGAGCAAAATTTAAAAGCCTCATTAACTAAGTAACATTCAACCTAAGTGAATAAAAGCTTCTTTCATTTTATCTTAAATGGTTTTCCTGTTCTACCTTAAATCACTTTTCTACCTCAAGGTGCCCTTAAACCTAATCCTATTTTTTTAATTGATTGAAAATTATTTGACCTTTTTTTTACTAAAATTATTTAAATTAAACAAAATATTTCTTAATCTGAAATAAATAATACTATTCAGGTTTTGGTCGGTTGGTTGATTTTTTCTTAGACACAGAGAATATCCAGAATTTTTAATGAAATTTTTGTGTGCATTCAAATGTTTTGAGTCTCAAAATGAACAATTGAATTTCAGCTGAAATATTTTACTAGAAAATATTATGAATTTTCCTTTAAAAATCTCCCAAGTGGTTTTGATTATACTTTTTTCATATATAGTATATGTCCTGTGGTAGTAATCTGAAAAATCATGACTAAACTTCACAAATTCAGATTAATTTCTAACCAATATAAATTTAAACTAACAGTGTCTTTTCATAAATATTCCACTAGAATGAAAAAAAAAAATCAAAACCAAAATGTTTGTGAAAGAGGAGATGATATCTAGCCTCAGATTTCTGGGACAGTGACTGAAAGGCACAAAAACACCTCTGATTAACAGTCCAGCCTCTGCTTGCTGACAGTTAAGACATTGCAATTCATGTAAAAGCAAGCTACTTTTTTTCACCGTCCCTTCTTAGGCCTTTCATGAGTTACAAGGACTAAAACAGGTGGGTGAAAAACCCTTGGAGCAGTTGCTTCCAGTCAGCCCACATGGAGTCTGCCACCTACACCCTAAGTGAGGTGGGACACATGTCAAGAACCAGACTAAAATCCTTCCTCTCACTCTGTAAGGTAAAATTTTTTTCTTTTTCTTTTTTTTATTCCCCGGTAAAATTGCCTCTTCAGTTACTGATAGAATAATTATGCATGCTCTAGATCTAACAGGTATGAAAGGGTCTCAGGCAGCCTTTCCTACTGTGCATTTCTGATGGTAACCTCAGTATGTCTCTGGATGGATTTTTTGTCTTCTTCAGACTGCTATGGTCCTTCAGCTACAGAAAATTCATGGACAATGCCTAATTATCCATACTTTGTTGATGGACCTAGGACAGATTTTACACTTTCTGTCATTTGGCTTCATTTTATTCAGTTCAGTCTAGTAGAACACAGTTAAATATGCTGTACACCGTTAAATGAGACTATGCAGTATTTGTTAACTGCTGCAAGAAGTGCTAATAAAATGAGTAAAAACATTGGAAGTCTATACAAAAGATATTTTTATATAATTAAGCCTCTTGCAGAATTATTTGACAAAATAATGTCAAAAAACCCAGTGACTATTTGCATAATGGATTTCCTACAGCGTGAAGTGTTTCCTTGTAAACCTGCCTCATCTGTGCAATGTAAACAGTATCTACATATTTTCATCTTTAGTATGGTTGTAAAGTAATGTTTCTTATCTTCCAGCTGTAAATTTAATAGTTACTGCAGACTATACCACTGACATTAGTTTTAATGATGTGAGACTCCAATAACTTCTAAAGAGTTTAAGATTAATGCAAAAGAACTTAACTTTGTGAGTCATGACTTACTTTTATTAGTGACTCTGCAGTTTGATTTAGATTGAGAATGGGAGAGAGTATTATTTGCCGATAGAAATGAGAGGCTGTTCATTTTATTATGTCATTCATAAGTAATATGTCGGATTCTAATTTCTGCACGCAATAGGGATTCAAATATTTGAGGGCAAGTAGGGTCAAAATTCTTGCAGACTGCACAGTACCTGAATAGGACTCTTTCAAACAATAGAAAAGGGCTTTGCTAGAGGATCTGATCACCAGTTTCAGACCTACACTTCAAAAAGCAAAAGCAAGTCTCAAGCACCAGAGACAGAAAACCACAAAAAAAAATTATTTGCTTTGCTGGTCCAACAGCAGAGAATGAAGTGTGCTGTTACATCAGATAAGGACATTGTCAAGCTGAAGCCTGATAATTTCTTTGTACCCATCTAACCAGACTGTTGGAAAAGCAGCTCCCTATTTCATCTTTTCAGGTAATAAGAATGAGGCTGTCAGGAATTGAAGTAAGGAGAGAAGAGAATAAATAGTTTTCATATTGAAGCTGTCTGACAATGAAGTGGCTGAGATACTGAAAAAAGTATGTAATTTAATGTGAATAAACTGTTATATTGCATGCCAGCAGATATATTAACCATCTTTAAAAGTCATGTTCATCATGTTTTCAGGGATCTCAGAAAACTTAAATTTAGCTCACTACCAGGACAATCCATGCAGTCTTCAAAACAAAATTGTAACCATTACGATTTTATAGACAGAGAAAAAAAAACCCAAAAGAGTATTCTTTCCTGTCAGATAAAATACCAAAACACACTAAAACATGACTCTCTGAACCATTTGATGATGACAAATAGTAAATAGTGTCAAATAATTTTGAAAAAGGTCGAACTATTTTTAAAAAAATTCTGTATAGGCTTCCCATATTTTTATTAATTTTATTCCTGCAGCAGTTAATAACTATTATGGTGATGTCAAAACAGTGTTTATACCACTGATCATTTATCAGTCATTCTTACTGTCAGAGAAGAGTAATAAAAATTACATTAAAACAGTCCCATGTAAAGGAATGGGATTAATAATTTGGGGTCTTAAAATGTTAAAAAGAGACAAAACAACATTAGACCTGTCCCAAATGTTAGGCACAGAGAAGATAAATCTTTGGTTTTGTTTCTATATTCTCAGGAAATGCAGTTAAGAGATTTTTTGACAATGTTAAAATGAAAAAATACAAAACCAAATGATAAAATATAATAAAATGGACACTCCTTCCAATGCCATTTTTATTATTTAATTTTGCCTTGCAGTTTTTAGACTGAACTGAATCTTCCATCTCTTTTAGTTCATCTTTACTTAGGAGCACCATCTTTGACTTTCAGTAAATGCCAAGTGGATCTCACCTAGTCAGGAAAAGCAAAGCAGCATAATAACTCCTTGACCTGAATTAAAAAGGTAATCAGTGCGTGACATCAGGATAGATTTTACTGTGACCAGGCTATGATAGAAACACAAAGTTTTACCAGGCATCCTCAAAAATGTGTCCTAAGTTCTTGGCATGCTTTCTTAAGATATAAAATAAAGAAGCTCCTAAGGAAGCAAGACCTGTGCCATCAAATAAACAACATTACCCACTAAATGACAGTTTCTCAGAGTTGTGTTCATTAGAAATACCAAGCAAGGCCACAAATGCTTTTAATCCCTCTCAGTTTCGATAAAAAGCAAGTTCTAAAGCACCCAAAAAAGCAGGCATTTTTTAATGGGTTTTGTGTCTAGAGACTACAAGTGGAACCACCCACTGAATGAAACAATGACTGAAGAATGAGGAAAGTATTTCTAGGGCATTTCTGGAGAAGTGCTTGATTACTATTTCACAGCCAGGAAACTGAGGTGTAGAGAAATCACTGGTCTAATTTACTAAGATTTCAGAGACTGCAAGCTATGTAGAACCTCTCATGGATTTCATATTTGCTGCTTTCTAGAGCTGAAAACCAGAGCCACACCTATCCTTGTTTTTTTCTTTTTTCTCTTTCCTGTTTCTTGCATCTCCAGCCAGGTGTCCTTTATGTTCTCTCATTTATTTTCAAAGAATTTCAAAGAATTTTAGTGATGACTGACACCTTGCCAGAAGTACCTGCCCTTTTAATAGATTTTCTTCATAATTTGGGAATTGAACTGGGAAATGAACAACTATATTTTCAGAAGTTATTTGAGATTAACCACTGCAAGAGTTTTATCTTTAGATTAGCTTAGTATGTACCTCAGCTCAAAGAGGGAACAATAAAAATGAAATATTGACCTGACTATCAAATTTATAATTGCCAATTTACTACTAGGTTAAGAATGTATTTTTCTTGTTTTTCTGGTATTCTGCTTCATTTGTTAGCTGTGTTTAAGTACTTGTGTGAATAAATCTTGTTTGTTTATGCCATCCAGTCACAGCATTGCTTGTAAATAAAAGTTACTAAAAGCAATAAAAATCTCAATTTGCTGCTTTGGAAACAAACTTCATTAAATACACAGAATTCAGGGTCTAGCTGTAAAATCTACCTCTCTTTCTAATACAGCTCAAGATGGTTTAAAGGACCATAGATTCCACATAACTTAAATGAACTCAAGGGAGAAGTACTTCTTAGTGAGGTTTTTTACAGTCTGACTTTCATTAAAAGTTGAACAGAGGATTTTTTTTAAAGAAATCATAGTCGTTATGAGAAAAAAAAAAAATGAAGTGCATTAGAAATCATCATTTGATGCACTCTCAGATTTTCACTTACTAAATATCCCTATTGACTTTGATAATCAACTTACTAATTCCTAATTTCTTTCCTGTCAGTCATAAGTCACACACATATATTGACACGAGTGCATTGTTGTATCTGCTTTATAATAAAATTTATGTACTCTTTCTATTCTATGTATTGTGTCTTTACAGCTGCCTGTAATGTTAATGAAGCACACAGACTCCAGAGCTTGTTGTGTAATAACTGAAATAAAAATATCTAAGCAAAAGTTGTTTGTGTAGCCAAGTGCAATGCTTCTCATAAGTGATGAAACCACACTCATAACTCCTCTGGGCTGCTTCTGGATAGAGAAGGCAAAATTTTGAACCTCTTATAATCTGTTTTTTAAACACTTCAAATTAGAAAATTCCTAGAAGGAGCAAGAAATTATTTTTTAAAAATATTAATTTGTTCATATCATGCAAGAGGTATGATATAAACCACCAAGAATACATATAGGTCAGCTTTAAAACCTATAGAATTTTGCAGCACTGTAGAACACTTTGTCATATTTACATTTAAAATTTATTAGACTGAACCAGAACCTAGCCTAACAAAAGTAGTGAGAATGCCTCCTTCTGTAGGAGCCCCATTTTATCATATACTTCTATGAAGAGCAAACCATATGTCAAACTCACTAGAAAACTCATACTATTTAAAAACAGTAAACATCTTTCTTCTTTAAACGACACAGAAGGAAATTGAAAGTTTGGTGACCAAGTTAATTAAAACACAACGTGGCACGAAAGCAAAGCAGGACCAAAATATGTTTGGTTTCAAATCCTGTGAAACAAGTCAGTATAAATTTGGCTTGAGAAATTTGTAGACTATTTACAGGTCAACATTATATAAATAAATAGCTCAAGTATTGTTACATTCTTCATCTAACACAAGCACAGTTTGCCAACTTTCCCATGCTGGCAAATGGTTATTTCACATCTTTAATACAGGTAAAGCAACTAAGAGTAACTGATGAGAAATGCTGTATTTTGAATTACAAGTACAATGTTTGAATTTATGAATGGACCTTATGCTCCCAGTGAAATAAAGATCCCTCTGTTCACTAACTCAGTGAAATTCCTTTTCTCTTTACTTCAACTTCTGCATTACAGGCATCCAAGTGTCTGAAAATTCTTGGGCTTTTTTAACAAGTGAAAGAATATAGTATAGCAGGTACTGTATGAGTGACAGGACCTGGCGTTGGACCTATTGAGGTTCTCTTTCAAACGTTAACCTCTAAAATACACTAGAAATACAGCACAGAAATGCAGTAAAGTGAATTTCTGCACAAGGACAAAAGAAGTCAAAGATGTTCTTTCCTAAATCAGACAGAAGTTATTAGTGAGTTGGCATTGCAAGCACTAGTGATCTGTCCTCTACTATTTTTATTCATATAAATGAATTGGATAATGCTTCTGAAAGCAATATTTCCATGTGATTTTAAATTAGGAAGAATAATAATTAATGAGGAACAATGCAGACAGTAACAGGACTAATAGATGACAAATGTAGTTCAATGCAGCTTAATGCAGAATAATGAATTCGGTAGTGAAGTGAAAAAAAAAAAAAAGGGAGAGAAAACCTTACCACCTGCAAGCTCAAACACACAGACACACACACAAGAGCAAAACAAATGAACCAAACAAAGAAAGGAAAACAAAGTCGAAGGCATGTCCTTTCCTAAAAGGAAGCCTTTGCCAAGCTTAGCCTCCTGATTACCCAAAGGTAAGAAAAAGAAGTTAAAGTTTGGACAAACTCAGGGAAGATACGGAAAAAGAGATTATGATTATCACACTTTAAAAACCCCCAACTGTTTTTGCACTTCTGTTCCTGAATTCTCCATTCCTTTTGGACCCTAAAGAGTTTGCCAGGCGCTGAGTACATGCATCAACAGTTACATTGATGCACAGACAGCAACTGTTGTAGTACTGTTGCAGCACTTTATTTTGCAGTTGGTGAGATTGCTATTTTCAAACGTCTTAAATCCACCTTTTGCTGTTTGTCTTCAGTTAGCCTGGTAGCCATGGTTTCCAAAGGTTCCCTGTCAACACTACACTATTGAAAGTTATTTTCATGAGTACATGCAGAGTTTATACACCCCACTGGTATGTCTGCTCTCCAAAAGGCAATTCACAAAGGAATAACAGGTTTTGTTTTTATTTGTATAAATTCATTCATATGCTTTTATAAAATCATTTATAAGAATAGATTTTTATAATTAATCTTTTCAAGTAACTACTATCACATTAATGATACCAGTATTCTCCAGTACTGGAAAACTGCTGTTAATGCTGGTTATTTAATCTTGCCAGTTTTAAGCTGTAAGTGACTGATCATTGCATCTGTAAGCTGCCTGGTGTGGTGATACAGCATTCAGATTCGTGGTTTTCTTCTGAATCATAAAGCAATTTGGAAAGTACCACTGCATTGTAAAACATGATCTTTATCACAAGCAGCTGTGATGTAGCTTCTCTGTGTTATGATATTGGGGTGGTATGGACATTCAAAGCCCTAACGCACCGCATCGCTTTGGTACGCGCTTGACATTAAGCAACTGAGTATTTCTTTTGATGTGGATATCATCATGCAGGTTCTTAAAGAATTAGTCTTCCTCAACTGATTTTAATTCTTTTGATGTGTCCTATTCGAGAGTTACCCATTCTGTTTGGGAAACGCTCTATTTCCTTAAACTTTTTTTCATTGTTTTTTCCTGATAGGAGATGCTGGATACTATTGCAATTCTTATTCCTCTTTCCTTAAAATTACTGGGGTTTGCTCTTATTTTGTACACAAATAATATTAATTGCATTGCGTTATATTTTTTTCAGAAGAAAGTTTACTCACTGCTTTAAAAGACTAAACTTTTACTTAAACTTCTAAAAACAAAAAAATATCTATTGTGAAAATATTTGCATGTAGTTCTTCTTAAGAAGACACTTTTGTTTATTCTAAAAATGATTTTTCACTTTCTCCTCCCTCTTTCACTTCCCTATTTCCTTGGAATTTAAGATCAGCTGGCTCAAAGAACCATTTTTCATGTACATTGCAGAGTTGTTGTGCTGAGCTCTTTGACTGAGAATTTGCTTCTTTCAAACACTGGACCCTGAACATCAAGGCCGACGAAAGCTATTTTGGTCAGATAGGAAGGGAAATTGCCTTGATTTTGTTCCAAGCAGGCAATTAAGAAATGATAAATTGGAATTCATGTAAAGCTGGAAACGGTGACTCTCAGACATGTTATTTACTCTGAAGCGTAAAACACCCGATAATAATAATAAACACAATTATTGTAAAACAATGGAAATGAGCATAAGCTTATAAGAATGATGTGATTTCAAAAATGGAATTTGTTTGGAAATTTTCATTTAATCTTATGAGATTAATAATTTTCTCACCTTTTCTATGTAATATTGAAGTCATCAGTCCCTTGTAGTGTAAAAGTAATCTTTTAGTGCTTTAACATACGTCCTTTCTATAATTTCCATGTATAGTGTTTCAGCTTGTAGCAAGCAGTGGCACTGGAGAAGCTGCAGGGAAGGAATGTGGCTTTGTGCTATACTAGGTAGCTGATCCACGTCATCTAGCATATCAGAAACCTGATTACTTAATAGCTTTTCTTGGTTTTGTTGGCTACATCTTAAAGCTAAAACCTAAATCCTAACTCCTACTACATCTTATAAAACATCTTGAATGAACAGCAGTATTTTCCTAGTGAATTTGTAAGTTTTAAGGCATGCAAAAGGAAAGAAATATCATGTTCATGCAGAGTTCTGATGGGGGAAATCCATTTTCAGTTCTTAGCTTGTTTTATATTTACAGACTGTTTTATTCTTCTCATGTGGAATAAATTGTGAATCTTTTAAAGTTCTAATTGGTAGATTCACTGTTAATGCTACTACAGCCATGGATGTTCTTTGTCAAATAGTAGGAACAAAATGATTGCTCATGGAAATTGTATTTCCTGATAAACTCTTCTTCCAGCTTATTTTGGACTAACACCATCATGCAGAGCAAAATGGCACAGTTCAGGAAAGCACTGCAGCTGCATGCAGGGAGAACAGCTTGGAGGCTGCTACCTATCATGTGTTTTAAATTTCACTTAAGAGAATCTACCAGTTTCACTTTATGTCTATTGCTGAGTGTTCATCAACTTGTATGTATAAAAGTTTTCACAGCTGTTGCAGTTTATAACTAATGGATATCTTCTTTTGATTAAAATAATAAAAAAAAAAGATATTTCAGGAGACTTACTCAATGTTTATGCAGATAATATGACCTAAGTGAATAATATTGAACATTGTATAGTACAGGGAATTCTGGGAAGGTAATTTAATTATTCTGATTGCCTACTTAAGTAACCTTCTTCAATAGCAGAATAATGGAATTTACTTGTCCACAAAATTATCTGAAATTGAACATTAACTTTGACATTTTTCTGGTCAGAGTTTTAAAAAGATGCAAGTGTACTTTGGAAGGTCTGGGATTTACTTTCAACCAAGTGTTTTTCTCTTTTATCTATTTTTTATTTTCCTCTCTGTGCTGCACTCTGGAGTAGCACTTTGGTACACGGTAACTAACAAGTGTAGTAAAAGCAAAAATAAGTATTAGAAATTAATATATTTGTCTTTTCATGTGATTACCAACCAATATGTGTTTTAGAATTAATTCAATGTTTTGTTACTTGTTTCTGCTCACAGGTTTGTGAATCTATTAAATTCAGTCTTTTAAGATTTCTCTTCCAATTACTTGACATCTTAAATGGATAGAAAACACAGTCAGGGACTATTGTATTTTTGTGAGGTATGATTTCTTCTTTCCACGTGAAGTTGATCTTCATTAACTGTTTCTGAAAGAAAAATGGGCAGTGTTTTAATTGAAGCACAAGGAAGTGCAACTGCAGAGAAACACTTAGAAACAGAAGGGATCTGTTAATCACAATTAGAAGGAACAAAAGATTTAGCTTAAAGGTCATTCAAAGAAAGGGTACCAATGACTTGTTTTAATTTCTCAGTTGAGGATCAGAGTGAATGTGCTGTTTCAGAGGAAAAGCACTTCAGATAATTCTAAGCAACAATTTAACCCTTTGTTTTAAATTCTTGCATGAGAATAACTTAGAAGTTGTTTATTTGATCACTGGCTGGAATAGAATTTTTCTCACTTGGAGAGGCAGATGCCTCCTCATTGGGGGAATCCTTCCTTTTAGCAGCAAGATGTCTGAGACCAAATACACAGCAGCAGAGTGACCACCTTCCTCTGTGATGACCATCTTAAGCTTTGTTCCTAGTTTAAGCAGGTGGAGTTATATGGAACTAATAGATCATGTCTTTAATTTGACTGACAGTGCTCTGAAAAAATGATACAATATTGAAGACTTGTGAACACCAGTGTGGTTGAAGTCCAAGACCGAATTACCTGTTGGATTCCTTGAAAGTCTTCTGCAATTAAATGTACTTAGGAGCTGAAACCCTATGAGCTGGCAACAGCCTCTATACCTGTGCTTGTCTACCAGTGTGATAAAAATTAAGAGCTGCTGTTATGTCTAGAAGAGAAAGGGAAAGACTGCCTACCTGTTAACAGATATGGCTTTTTTGAAAGAATCCTCCAAAATAGAACTCAGGTGCATGAAATTAAATATGCATATACATTTTGGATGTCTGAGGTCTTAAACTGAAAGTTTTAGCAAAGAATTAATATTCATTTGAGCTCTTTTCCTGAGATCATACAGGGTTTAGTTTACAAATGCTGTGATGTGTTCTCTACATCAGCTTTAATTATATATAAAATTGTGGAAGGATTTAGAGGAGAAAAGTGTTTTCATTTCAAGCCAGGTAGTATTCCAGTCTTCTTGTACACATTGCTTTTTAGATTTTATTGCCCTCACTATGAGATTTTTAATTTAGAAAGAGAAATTTTGTCTCAATGTCAGACTGTTCCAGACAGTAGGTAGGCCCTTCTGCTGTAATTGAAATTAAAATATTTAATGAGTGTGATTTATTGATTTTCATAGTTGTGATAATGTTTATCTGCATTTTCATCAATGAAAGACTCGCTTGAAGGACAATGAATTAAAACCTGTATCCTGGAAATGTAGAATTTTAAAATATGTATGAATATTGATTTTCTCGTATTTCCTGTGAGGTATTTATACTTTTATTATCGTTTACTGATGTATCTCCTAAACAATACAAAAATATAGAGAACAAATAGAGAACAAAAAATGTTCTTGCCCTGCATTGGTTTTTTCCTGTTCTTAAAATGAAAATAAATTCCTTTATGTTAACTTCTTGTAAGAAATTTATTACAAAGTGGTATTACAAAGTTCAAGTTCTACAAACCCAGAAATTTGGTGAAGGTATTGGACACAGACTAAAATTTATTTGTAATGTTTGAAGTTCTACTTTCACACTGGTAACCAGGAGTGAGTATTCCTAGGAGAGAGGAGCCAGAATACCTTCTTAGGATTTGTGAATGTATGGCAAGTCACTGGGAGAGCACTGAAATTTCCAATGCCTGTTTCTTGTCAAAATAATATATAGAAAACCAAATTCTAAGCTAATCTATTGTGGCAATCCTGTGACCTTTCCCCAGGGCATGCCCCATAAGACCAAAGCCATTTCAGTAAGTCTGTAATTGGACAATTATCTTTTTTCAGCCTGTAAATGCTGACTTGGGGATTTGTCTCCCATTAATCTTATGTTTACCAAATGGCATGTGCATATTTATTTCATAATGGTCACTATACATGGAGGAAAATGGTCTGTCTGCCATTTCCTATGGTTAAAAATGTGTTTCAGCTGTCATTTGTTTCAGTCTCTCAGTGACCTAGTGGATTATTGCACTTAAATCTTTTTACTTTTGGATACCTGGATTCAAAGTTTTTGTATGGGTTGACCAGGGAGATGTGTTGGCCTCAAAATATTTCATACCAGATGTTTGTACACAAAACCAATCATCCCCATAACTCAGCATGATTAAAAATCTCTGTTCAGAAAAGCAGTTTTAGATCCAAAGCAACAAGATACAGTTCAGATTCCAGCTGAAGTACCCTAGCTTCTCACAGGAGGGAAGATGGGAGAAAAAAAAAATAATAGAAAGACATTTTCTGATGCACATATACTTTACTTCAATTAAATTTTATTAGAAGGCCTCAACTTTGCAGGTCATCTTCTGGTAAAATTCCCATAAAGGATAGAGAGAATTTTACCTGGAGACAATTTGCTTGACTGTCCCTGTAAATTCTGTGACTTGTGGCTAAAGTGAAGAAAGCACTGTCATCATATTTGTACAGCCATTAAAATCCCAGAAATTCTCTATTATTGGGGGGGGGGGGGGGCACAATTACCAGAAAGATTTGAGAATAGCCAAAAAAAGACTCTTCTGATGTGGAGGCATGAGTTCTAAACATCAAAAATCATGTTCTATTTATTTTAAATAGAATCTTGATTTTCTGAGTCAAGCAAGTAAAGGGGACTTCAATTAAAGCACTCATTTGGTGGTCACAATCAATAGCATTTAGAGTTTAACTATATGATTTGTCCCTTTAATCAGGTATTTGGACATCTAAATTCTCCAATTATTTTCGCCTGCAATTGGTTGCAAGTGCAAAATTAGAGGTTGCATTTAAGAATGTGGACACAATGAAAAACAGAAGGATGCCAAATAAAGATATTATGTTCTAAGGTGTCAAAATACACTAAAATGGTTAATGTTCAACTATGACATCAGGCAAACAGCACCTGGCAGTTGCACAGCAGATTCAGTCCATTAAGTGGAAATGGTGACTAAAGAACATGGAAAGAATCAGGTTGAACAAAATAATTTTTTGCAAATAATAGTCAAAAATGTTTATTTTCATTCTTTGAATACTTTGCAGACTACTGCTTTATGCATGTGAAAACGTAGTGAGAGCTATGCTGTGCTAGGCTCTATGCAAGCAAAAAGTATAAATACCGAGGAAGTTTAAAAAATGTAGACAACTAAAAATCCAGAAAAGATTTGTGGAACTTCATGGACCTACTATGAACTTTCTCCCATTTTGAGTTTAAAAAATCTGTCCACTTTCCTGGAATTTAAAATCCCATTCTCATTTTGCTAAATTTTAGTCAGGTCTGCAAGGGTTGGGTTTGGGTTTTGATTTTTGCTGGTGGGGGTTTTTTATCAGCATTTGATAGTGAGTATTTTGAGAACAACATCAGCAAAAAGGAAGCATTTTAACATATATTAAAAAATTATTAATTTTCAGTTTCAATATGTTATCGATATCTGGTTTGAATTTTATTTTTCATAGTTACTTACTTTTCCTGCCCACACCAAAATTTTATAGTGAAAAACTGTTGGTTTGCCAATTTGCTGTTAGGGAATCTGTTTTTTGAGTTTGGTTTTAAATATATACCAAGACTACAAAAAATCTGTATGTTTAGCTGTGAAAACCTTGCAAATAGTCTATACAGACATATCAAATAAGGATATTCATGGACAAGGTCAAACAAAAAACAGTAATATGTGTGAAATTTCATTGGGGAAGAGGTAGTAGAAGAACTAACAGAAAAATGAAGAAACTTCCTTTTATTTAATGTTTTTTTTTAATACCAAGTTAAGATTGTTATGAAGTATTTAATTATGAAAAATTATGTGGTGTTTTTGTCTTTTATATTCTAAGACCTTCTTGTCATAGGGTAAATATGGTAAGAATTGGACAGCTAGACTAACTGAAAATGACAACAGGGGAAAGAACAAAGAAAAAAGCCTGTTGTAATTTAATTTTAAAAGGTACCATCATTTATTTTCAGTTGGCATTCAATTTTCAATACACTCATTTTAAAATGCATTACTGTTTAGTTTTGAATGTTATGGTAATTTGGGAATTGACTTAGCTTTTCTCAGAGTTAGAGATTTGACGCATATTAATGAACATAAGTTTCAGATGACAAATGGTGCTTGAAGTTTCCATGTCTTTTAATTCATTTTTTATTAGAACATGGATGTTTTTCTGAAATATAGATGGCATTTGCCAAGCAAAATGGTCATCTGATTTCAACATACAATGTGATGCTTCAGTGAAGTTTGAACTTTAGAGTGATTTAAAATTCATTGGTAATAGTGCTATAAAGGCCGTGTTCCCTGGCTCAAAATGCAATAAACTGCAGGATAGTATCCCCTTTGCAGCCACACTGAACCTTTAGTCTATTTCATTCAGGGCATCTTTTTTTTTAATTCACTAACCTGTGAATTCCAGCTGTGTTTCATCATGTTTGCATTGTCAGAAGCAGTTTCTGGTGCATAAGGATTTTGTTAAGGGAGGGAAAGTGAGTGGCATAAACTGAATTGTATTTATTTAGAACACACTAGAAATATATTTATGCCTACCCATTAAAAACCTAACACATACAGATTAAAAGGAATTCTTTGGAAGATAAATTCATTTTTTTATATATTTACAAGCCCAAGCTTGTGCTTGTAATAGCCAATCTGGATCAGTTAACATGAAATGATTGAAAACAAAACATTAAAAAATGAATTTCTCACACTCAATTTTTCTTCCTACTAAGCTCAGAAATTATTAAAATTAAAAATATTTTCAAGATTCCCAATGCTTCTAGTATGCATAAATAAATTATATGGTAGAGGGCCTTAACTGAGACACCCTCCCACCCCCCATTTTTTTAAGGAGTACAAACCCAAGTTCTAGTCATATGCACAAGGTGAAATTCACCTGTTATGTTACCTTTAAAATAGATTGTCAATACTGTTGTTCATCAATTGACATTAAATATATCTGGTCCATTTTTCCACTCTGGATATACAAATTACCTTTTTTCTTAGAGTGCTACATGATGCTTTGTGACTTCTCTGCACTTAAATCTTCTCATGAATCCTGTACTTGCTTGTGCACAACAATAAAAATACTCATCACTCTTTGCTAGAGCTCTAACAGTTTCAGGAAACACAGCCTTAAATATGTGCATCAGGGAGCAGCAAGAACAGAGTTGCTCCTCAAGAGCAGATGGCAGGATCTGAGGGTGGCTCCAGCTGGGGGTGTGTCCCCACCAGAGTCCTGCAGGCAGAGGTGGGTGCTGGTTCTGGGGTGCAGGAGGCACAGACAAGTGAGTCGTTGTCTGCCTCTGGGGTCATTCCATAGAAATCCAGCCTGGAGGAAGAGAAGACAGGCGCAGAGACCAGGCTGCAGACAAAGCTGCAGAATGAGGCCAAAGTCCATCCAGGAGACAGAGATGCATACAGCATATCTTCAAGGGGTCCAGGAAAAAACACACAGGGCCTGGGTCTATGCATGGTGCAGGACCAGAGTCCGGACTGGACAAAATAAAACTCAGGCAGTGACTCACACTGCTCCTCCTTGCATTTTCAAAGTATTTTATTTAGCTGATAGACAATCACATTCTAATTTATCGCTTATGAGAAATTTGCTCCAAATATTTTTAATAATTTAAGCCTCTTACATCTGCATTAATATTTGAAGGCATCACTATTTCCCCATCTTTCTATGAGTTACCTGTTACCATTTGAGAACACTGGTTTGGAAGGCATAACTGCAAAATGGCTCATAAACTCAAATCATTCCCTGACAATGAGACAAGAAATTTCAGAATGTTCCAGCATTCCCTCTTCAGTTATTTTACCCAATGACATACATGTACCTTTCATAAACTTTTTTGCCTCTTTTACACCTTAAGAAAATATTTTAGAACATTGATGTTTTGTGAGGACTTCTTGATGTGAAGGAATTAATGGCACCTGAGGTAAAAAAGATACAAACTATGGCCATATTGATGCCCAAGAAGAGTGTGGATTCTGGCAGTGGTATTCTATTACCTTTGCAGTACATTTCATTATTTTACTTGCTTCAGCATTGGCATTACAAGGATATTTAATGCCAATAGTGTTGCTTCAGGATTTTTTCTTTTTAATCCTTTTTGATAGCTGTGCAATGAAACCTGAAAACAGACTAGCAATAATTTACTTTGTACTGAATCACTTAATACTTTAATAATTTAATACAAAGACCATTGTAAAGCACAAAAACTGTTCTTAGGAGTTGGAATTTACCTCTTGATATTCAAGGCTGCTAGTTGGTGTCAGGCACAAGATGGAAAAGTCTTTTAAAGCAAAGAAAACATTTCCACCCATCAATGTTTATGGAAAAATTTCTCATTAACTGAAGTTGATAGTTTCATATGCACACTGAACAGGAAAAGGAAACTATATATTGCCTGTTGAAATAAAGTCTTTAGTATTATTGATTTGCTGTGAAACAAACTCAGGTGAGTATGAAATTTGTTTAGGACTGCAGCACACAATCAAATTTAATTCTCCTTAATCACTTGTAAATGCTCTGTTGACTCTGATTATTTTGAAGGAATTATTTATGTGAGTTTCCTATATTTGATACCATCAGAAACAAATAAAAAAACTGAAACTTCTCTGTAATGGAGGAGTACTGAGAATCTGAGACAAAGACACTGAATAGTTACACTGAAAGTGTTTTATTAAATGTCATTAATTTTACTTTCTTTTACTGAAGTCAACATATAGGATGTTTTATAGCATGGCAGACTATAAAATTTTATACAGTTGACATCTTACTCTATGCCAAAACATCAAAGAATTAGGTTTTTTTGTGGTAAGGAGCAGGGAAAGTAGTGAGGTGTCAGCAACACTTTTACTCAGCTGAGATTTCTGAGGTAGTAGACTAAGTTCAAGACCCTGAAGTTTAATGCCTGATAATGCAGAAGGCATTAACCATCCAAGTCAAGAGAATGGCTTAGTCTGCTAGGCATCATCATTTATGCACAACCCAGGGATCCTCACTGTGCTGAGCACAGACCACAGCTGTAGATGCATCTGTTCAAAGCTGCAGGTGGTGATGCCAACTTTACCTGCACAAATCATGGATCTCTGCCAACTATTTTCTAGGATTGTCTTTCTAGACACATATCTTTCTTTACAGAAAAATGCCTCAGCCATAAGATACAGGCTATACTGTGCACAAGTAGAGCTGAGATGCTCTCCTCCAGCTTTCAAATTATTGCTGAGCAGAATCAAGATCCAAGAGAAAAGCAAGCAAGAAAAATTTATACTTTCTATCATGCAACCAAGAGACAAAGATTTTTACACACAAAACCTTACTATCTGCAAAAAGGGGGCACAGCATGCATAAGAACTTCTTTTAATTCAATTAAGAGTTTAACAACCTAATCGACAAAAGAACAAGCCTCTCTTCTTATCAGTCCAACTCCAGTAATATTTCTAGTCTAAATTATGTCGTTATTACAGAAAAACCTCACCCAGAGCTACAACTGTTATACTTTCAAATACCATTTTCTTTGATATTGTACTCACCCCCCCCAGAGCTTTTCTGGGCCCTAAAATTTACAATCAAGATTCACTGAACAATTGTGTGCATGGGGGTGGGGATGGGGGTGGGTGTGTTTTAGAGAATCATCATTATCATGAGTTCTTTGATACAAGGAGTATGATCTTCCTGGTGAAGGTTTCTGCCTCAGTCTCCCTGTTCATTTGTTCTTTCCTTATTGTTTCTCTGGAAGGTTTTAAGTATCTGATTGGCTAAATACATATTAGTTGTCAGCTAGAATTGCAAGTCCTCTAGTGGACTTCACCTTTGGTTGTAAAACTTGCATACATATCATCTGAGTTTTCAAGTTTTAAAATCCTTTTTTTTATTCACAAACTATTTGGCCAATTGTGTATGTGAAACCTCTTTTTATGTTACAGCTGTAGAAAATGCAAACAATATCTATTCTGCCAACCTTCTATGTCCTTTCCCTTCAAACTAGACATTCAAGAACATACTTAAACTGTAGATCAAGCAGTACATGAGCTTAATTACAATCTAATGGTAGAATTCATCTAAGAATAAACCGAGCATTACAGTGAAAGGGGTATGAAATACCCACATAAACACTCCTAATGCTCATTAATTTTCACATAAGCAAAGGTATTGTTTTCTAAAGCACAACAGTTCACAAAACAAGAACAACACAAAACCAAAACAAAACAACAATGAAACAAGCAAACAAACAAACAAACCCCAAAACCAAACAAAAAACCCATCAGGAAGCAAAATTAATTATACTTGAAGTAATTTAGGTTTCTATTTTCAGATAAATATATTTTTTTAATTGTCCTATAGCAAGATTCATAAAAGTTAGTGCTTTAAGTTTAATGTACAAGTGAATTTAGAAGCCTTGTTTTATAGAAGTAGTACAATAGCTTTAAAATCTTGTTGCAGCACTCACTTTGGTTGTAAAGCTAAAATTTCACAGTTGCTCTTGAAAGTGCCATTATATGAATTCAAGTACTTTATAAACCCTCAGCTATCTGCCTCATGCTAACAAACTTAGTAGACTATATTTTTCCCTTAGTACAGCATAGCAGAAATGCCAAAAGGCATTACCTGAAGACACCCCGTGCTGCTTTGCACTTAGCAGACTCTTGAATTACCAGTGGGATGATTCAAGACAAGAGGGGGTTTTGTAACAGATATTTATTACAAACACTTACATGGAATGGCCATATGAAAAATTCCCCAAAAACCGCGCAACTGGTTGAAACCAATTATGCGCTTGTTCTAGTATCATTCTTCAGAGGTGGTCAGAATAGTTGTACAGAGAATAATATGGGTAAATATAAAGATATTTATTCTTTCTGTCATTTAATAATTTAATTTATTGCCTCTTCTTCTTGAATTGTGAATAATTACTCCCTGTGCTACCCACAATCACAGACTATTATACTCCTCTCAAGCTGTTTCTTTTGCAGGTTGAATAGTCTCAATCTATCCCACCGTTAAAATAATTTCAGTGATCGCCATTATTGCTATCTGTTTCTTTTCTAATTGTACTTCATGGTTTCTGACATTGAACAACTAGCATCTTACTGAATTAAAAATCATGTGTATAACAAAATATTAAATTGCAAATATTTGTCTCTTATTTCTTTCCTACCAACCCACAGGGTTCAGATTGTTAGTCGTTAGGGATTTTTTTATCACTGTTGAGATTTTGTTTCCATAAAATTATCTAGTATTACTCCAAATGCTGTCTCCTGAACAGTAATATCTTAATCTGAACAAACTTCTAAATAATGAACTGCAAGATTTTCAGATACAAGTATTTATATGTAAATCTTTCATGTTCAATTCAATCCATTCATTGTATTTTTATATTATCTAGCTTTGCTGCATTGTGGATTTGTGAATACACAAGTAAGTGTGATTAAAAATATTGTGATTATATTTTTAAGGGCCCTAGATGTGATTCTCCTAGGCCTCAATGTCTCTTTTGACCAAAATGATACCCGCTCTAGAAATACCAACATGACTATAAAGTGTTTTAACTTAGACAATATTCACATTCATATTGAAACTCCTGATAGAACAATTCAAAAGACTTTCATTTGCACAGGTTACCTGTAGCTAGAATATGGAGAGTTGAGTAAAAGGCAAACCACACCCAGGTTTGCATGAGTAGAGCACAATCTCTTGGCTGTGGGCTCTAATACTTGCTGCACACTTTCCCTGCTATTCTGTATTTAGTTCCCCTTCACAATTAACAGGAGTTATAGTTTAGAATCAAATTAAAATGAGTTGTAATTTAGGATGAAATTTGTGAGACTGTCATGCCAATGAGAAATTACATCATAAAAGTCTGCACAGTGACTAACTGTATATCACAAGAGTTCCACGTATTAAAAAAAATGGATTAATTAAATAGTTTTTTGTTGCTGCAAGTAAGCAAAATGCTCCTAGAACATAATACTCCTTCATGATGCAAAAGATTGGTGATACAGAGTAACAGAATTTTTCCATGAATTTTATTTAAGTATCCAAAGTCCACAGAAAAAACCTCTGCAGTAGTGTGGCTACTTTGCAATAAAGAAAAAAAATCTTAACCTTCCAACACCATATAGTACATTTTTACCAAAATATCTGTTGAGAAAAGAAGAGACACATTGTTTTTTTGATCTTGTAATGTCTTATACATATATATATAATGTCATATACAAAGATCTTTTCCAGTTTCCTAGTTTCTAAAAATCAGATTATATCACTGCTCTCATAGTGCAGCTATGAGACATGATAGATTATGCAAACATGTTTTTATTCTTTTTCCATAGTAACTATAGACACCCATCTACAATACCCATAAGTTTCAAGATCTCTTTCCTTTTCCTTTTCCTTTTCCTTTTCCTTTTCCTTTTCCTTTTCCTTTTCCTTTTCCTTTTCCTCTAGTTACTTTCCCATCTATAACTGTCCCTAAACTTCTGTCCTGAACTTCCAGCAGAACTCACATGCAATAGCAAAGCACTGAATTCAATGTCATGCCTTATAGAAGAAGGATCTTCTGAAAGAATACAAGATGTCAAAGCAAACACTTTGTTAATACAATAACTACATAACCATGCAGTGAAGGATCAGAAAAGATGTGATCAGTTTAGCCTTTTAATAATATTTAGTAATAAAAGGTTCATTTTAGTTTATTCCAACTCAAAAAAAAAAAGGCACATTACATATGGAATTACTGTGCAAATTATGTTTAAATTGAATGAAATTCAACCTCACAGTTTTGTAGAAGTACAGATTGGCTTTTGATTTGCCCCAAGGCACTTCTGTTGTATCTCCTATTGGAAATCTGTGGCTGCTAATTCCTTGATTTGTATTACAGAGTCACCACTTTGGATGATTAAAAATCTTTTTTGTTGGAGTACTTACTTTTTTTCATTAGGTAGTGTGCTAAAGGAGCTAGGAGGCTGATTTTGTTGGGGATGAAACCTGAGGGGAATGTTCTGAATTTCTGAGAAACTTTTAGATATTTGGGGATGGCAGGAAGCAGAAGTTTCTGTTTCTTTTGTTGTGATTTAAATTCTCTGGAGATTTTCTTTGTGAAAACACAATATCTAATGAAGATTTTTGAATTTGTCAAGTTCAGTTCTCTAATAAAACAGGTGTAATAACTAAACAAATTTATTCAAAATTCAGAAAGAATGATCAATCACAGGTTTTCAAAGCAGGAAAACAAGGTTCTGACATATGCCCAATATTTCGGGTTCAGCAGTTAAAACTGAGATTCTGTGCAGGAACTCTTAGAGCAAGTTGTGTTTTATGATCAGTCCCGCTCAGCACTACTGCTGTTCTTTCACAGGATTTTATGAGACCTTAGCTGCTCTTCAGATATCACATACAACAGGCAGTGTAGACCCCAGAATATCATGATATAATCTCAAAGTACTTTGGTGCACTGCATTTGAACCCATTTACTGAAACGATATTGAGACTGTGGACCTGTTGCTCTGTCAGTTGCAATGTCAGTCATCTTGATCAGAGCTCTGAATGCAACACCTTGCAACTCCCACTGGACTTCTTCTCCCAATTTCCTTCCTGTGGAAACCATGGTATGAGGAAGAGGAGCAGAAGAAACTATCTATGTCATGTTCTACAGTGAGTATTGACTCATCTGGGAGATGCACGTCACTAAAGACTGGGAGAGTTGTCCCAGACTGGGTCATTTTGACACAACCTTAGAGAGCTCTGAACAACAGTCTGAGTGACAGCACATTCGTGTGATCACTGACAAGGTCTAGCACTTCATGAATGTCCACATTGTTTCATGTTGCACCCAAAACTCTGCCCCTTTTACCTTGTGTCCTACCATATATGTTGTGAAATAGCCCTCGGAAGCAGTTTCATAGCTGTCATTTTCAATCCCTTCTCCAGAGAATCCTGTAACCAGAAGCTGGGGGACAACCACTAGAGACACTGCAAGCACAAGGTTATAAAATATTTTGCTTCAGTGTTTCCTGCAAACATAGACACTTTTGTGACCATAGATTATAGTTCTCTGCATCTAAACAGTGCTGATACCCCAGCTACAACGTTCATCTGCAAGAAGGAGAAACAACTGACCTAATTTCTTTGCTATAGTATATAAGGAAATATGAACCCAGTGATTTCCTAGTAGAAATATCTCTGCTGACATAAATGCAATTGCCTTCTAGTGTCACTTCTTTTCCCCTCTTGCTAAGAATAAGCAGCTTTCCAGCATGGTAGTAGTGAACAGTGTAGAGCAGTATATTTGGCTGATAACAATAGGTTAATTCTATTTCAGAGTATATATCCTGCACATTCTTTCCACTTAGAGTAAACTTAAACCTTCTGTTAATGATCATATATTTTTAGTTACTAGACTAGTGGCCAGTGTTCTTGACACAAGGTTGGAGAGACTGATAAGAATCACTCAGGAAAAAAAAAGAGCTTAGAAAAGTTTGTAAGAAGACAAAGAAGATTTTTGTTACCTATATTTTTTAGACTGGGCTTTCTATCCTCCAGTTGCCTGCTGAGACTTGTTTGAAGTGTTATCTGTCCCCTACCCTTGGACAATAACAAAGCCATATAAAAAATGTGCCCATTGGAAAGGGGAAAGACTTCCTGAGTATACATCATCAGAAAAACGTACTTATGAACACTGTGACAGTTGCCCCCTGCACTCACCCTACATGTGCTTCATGGGCTCCAAAATTCTGCTTATCATTGATAGAGTGCCTCATTCATCTGCTCTGCTGGAATATAAATAAGATTTCTCGGGTTGAAAGAAAAGGTTAATATGCAATACATAAACAACACCAGAACCTCAGCTTACAAAAAATAAGCTGCTATGCTAGTTGGGTGGAACACAAATTGAATTTCTGAGTAAATGTCTGTTGCTCGAGGAGAGAGAAGTCAAATTGTCAAGAACACAAAGGGTTAAATCACAGTGCAAGGACTGAAAGCACTTTCATGGCAACAAATATTATGAGAGAAAGATGCCAAGATTCAGTACCTAAAAGGAAGAAGAAAGTGAAAGAAACTGCTTAAAAGATAGGTAATTAAATATGTTTAAGATTTTCTTTTAATGTTGCATTATACTGATTTGCTTTGAGCATGTAAAGAAAATTTTAGTAAGATTTAAAGAAAAACTCTTTTCCCAACTTCTTTTTTCTTACTCAAATACTGATCTGAATAAAGTTCTAAACTTTTGATGCTGCTAAAAATAGGATAACTTTAGAACTCTTCCAGCACTTACACATTTTTGGAAATGGAAGCTGTAGTTTCAAGATTAAAGCTATAATGATAGTTTCCTATAAATGCAGTGAGCAAAACAAAGGAAGAGAAGAAGCTTACTGCAAGTCAGACCTGTTATGAAGTAGAACTCTGTTGAAATAACATGTTGTTTTCTTCTAAAAAAACCACACTCTTTCCTTCATCATTGCAGTTCCTGAAATCAAAGCTCTAGGAGAATCCCAGGAGACCTACACACTCCAGCAGTCTGCTAAAATCCTTTATTGAGTCTTGATCAGCTCTTACTCTTACAGAGACTTAGTTTTCTTATGGCACTTCATGTTCTTCCATTCATATCTCCAGATATTTGGTGAGTAAAGTGTTCTATGAAGAAAAAGTTACTTGTTTTCAGTTGCAGTCCAAAACAAATAAACAAACAAACAAACAAACAACCCCCCACAAAACCCACCACCCCACTGCTCCAATCTAAAAGTCAGAATAAATGAAATACTTGAGCACCTTTATATTCATTACTTCACATTTTTGGTGCCTTCACTTCCATCTTATAGACCCTACAGAAGTACTCAAAGCACAGAGCTGAGCATGAAGGTTCACTGTGCTATAAGGAAAGTTAGAATTATCCAGAAGAATGGACGAGAGTTTTGTGACAAGAAGCACAGCAATATAACTGAAATAATTCCCATTTCTGAAGGTCATGCACCTGAACAGTAGTCGATAAAAACCTTTCCACATTCTCAAACCTGAATGCTTTACAGAGAATCTTTATACCTACACATAATTGCTGTAGCACTTGAGGACACCCAAGGGAAGTCTTCAGATGGAGCTCCTGGGTTTAAATAATGTACTAATAGAATTATTGGAATTATTTTTTGCTCAAGATGTAGGAGGTACTCATGCTTAGTATTTGCTTGATGTTTTAGAGAAAGGGAGTCATAGTCTGAGAGGGAGTAAAAGGAAGCATGTTCCTTTTACTATGTTGCCTGGTAATCAGTCAGAGCCCTAACTTTCAGACCAGTACTTGAGAGTAAATAAATGGGTAAGTGGACATTTTGGCTAATTAGACCTTCAGTGGCAATTGAATGTAGAGACCAGAGTTGCCAAGACACAATGTTCGGAAGGTATAAAACCATAAAAATTTTTTATTTTGTCTCTTCCCTGTGGAATGAATCTTACAAACTTTGTTGAATGGTGACATAGTCTTTTATAAATACAGTGGAGAGGTACCTTAAGGGTAAAAGAATTATAGCCTGGGACCCCTCGAGCTGGTAAAATCCCTTATACTGCATACTTGGAGATTTTTAGAGCATTCTTTGTATCATCAGAGCAGCTCCTTATTCATCTACTTTTTTGTACTTTTTGAGAAAATACTCACAGTGATAGCATTAACAATGCTGAAAAACAGAATTCTATTGTTTTCCAGAAATAGTTTTCAAAAGGTCATGCTCAAATCAAAGTAGCAAAGGATAGTACACTTGGAAAAGCTTTCTAGACTGTTGATTGGCTGGTTTTTTCCAAATGTTTTCTTTATGCTTTCTTTATTGTTCAGTGTGTCTTTGTGGTTTGCAGTAAAGAAACAGTAGCAATGTTTTTCCTCAAAGCTGCATATTGGTTCTGCAGCTTTTCCTCATAAGACATGGCACATTTGTTTGAAAGGAAATATGTGAGAATGGTCGCTAAAGTGAACAACATCATCATAGAATAGATCTTAATCATACCCATTTGCACATATCAACTCTGTGTGTAATATATTTCATTTCCTACCAATATTACTGACATTTTTGTCTTTTTTATGTTATCCTATCTGAGGCAAAACTAGAAAGTATGAGTATAAATTCTTCCTTTGCAAAATTCTGAAACACGTGAGCCTTTGACTTGCATGTATGTGGATTATGCACCAGGCTAATGGGTATTCTGGATGAGTAATCAGACTGCTGGAGCTGTTCCAATTGCATAGGATCAGTTACAGTAGAAAGAGACTTACACTAGTCCAAGACTATTGGCAAATATTCTGATTATGAGTCATGGGAACACAGAACTGTGAACAAGTCCTTTTTACATCCTCATGACAGCTTCAACTTTTATCACAGCCTGTCATTTAAAGAAGAGATGTTTATTTATGTGAAGTCATTTACCTTGTGCAGGACAGGTTGACAGTTTTACACCAGAACCCTTGCTGTACTCATATAGAAGTCAACAGTTATGGGCTTAAAATAAATGATCTAAGAAAATCTAATTTTTTTAAGACTAAATTTCTATATTGTCCTAAAAACTAAACTGGTAAATTATTTTAAAAGTCTGTTTTGCTAATTAGTATTTTCCAATGGCTTTAAAACAAAAAAATTCCAGTCAGTTCTACAGTAGACTTACTGCCCTTAATAACAGAAATATGCTTTCTCACTTACTTTCCTGACATTCAACTTTTATTGTAGGTTGGTGTGGCTTGTGTAGTTTTAATATAACATTGTCGAGTTCTTCTACAGCAGATATGCAGCTGTGCCTGTTATATAAAATCAGAATTATTCTAACAGAAGAAAATATGCATGTCCTCAGTCAACTGTGATCAGGGCTGATAGAAGACAGCTCTGGACCTGAAATCTTATAGCCGCATTGTAATGGCACAGTACGTAAGTTCTTATACCTTGACATGCAGGTCAGTTTGGGAGCAGAATTATATCTTCTGGCTAATGGCTAATATCTTATTAATTCAAACCATCAGCAGGAGAATTTGTATCAGTCTTAGACTACAAACAAGTTTCCATCATAACTCCCAATTTCTAAGATTTTTTGTTCATGGAAGGAAACATTCTGCTTTGAGAATATTTTCTACAGTTTTCTCCCTTCAAAAAGATGTTTTTCAACTATTATCAAGCAAAATCCCCTTGGCCTGCTTTAATTCACCTATAATTTAAAAAGAATGCAAAGCTACAGTTCTTGGTGTAAATTTTACAGCTATTTCCTATTTTAAAACTAAATCTAACCAAAGTAACTGCACATGAAGCTTGAAAAATGAGATAGACACAATTTTCTTTGAGTGATGAGATCCTGGGATGAAATTTACCATGCTTCGTCTCTACCCAACTGATAATTTTATTTTTTTTAGAGTAAAATCCATTTATCTGTTCAAGGGTGCCTTGGTGATTGTGCTGTAAAGTAATATAACCTCCTCTTTAAAAAGGGCTGTCGCAATAAGTACTCTGAAGTTTCCATTGAGTAGCAATACTTCTGCTTCCTTAAAAAAAATTTTGAAAATTACACTCCTTTGAAAAAAGTTTTTTGAGCAGAAGTAGAAGAAAAAATACTATTTTGTTTTCACTGTAAGGGTGTTTAGTATGCAGCACAGCCCATGTGCACAGTCTAAATTATAGAGAACAATCGCAACCAGAATAGGCACCTTACTACGCTGCCTTTGCAGTGTAACATCTGAAGGTTAAGCACCTCATCCCAGTGAGATGGCCTGGGGCAATGATGGTCCTATGCAACCCAAGAGGTGAGAGGAAGAAAGCAAGTCCAGATCTCTGAGTTCGTGAAGAGCAAGGCTGCCTGTCCTTATGCCATGAGCTTTCCAGTTAGAATCTCCAGCTCAGGTTCTCATCTGGGCAGGGCTGGCATCCAACAGAGTGGCTCTTTGTTACAGAAACCAGTTTTTATCTAAATTTTCTTGAAATACCAAAACTCCAAAAGGCAAGATATCAACAAACAGGTTCAAGCCACTGAGCCTCCATCTTTTCCACCTTCCTAATCAGAAACAAGTGCAGCAGCTATTCCTTTAAAATCCCCATTTTTTATGGCAGAAGTGACTTTGATAGATCCTCAAAGTAAAAATTTCTGCCTCTAAATATTTTCTGGGTCTGATGTCTACGTTTTCCCTATGCCATGGTGTTCATTGTGAACAAAGGGAATGCACACTCCAAAATGGGTCTCACAGTTCCCGGAGCAGATTTCTTGATGACTTTTTTTTATTTATTTAGGCACCCATGCTGCATATGAAAAATTATTTCAGATGCATCTTTGGATTTTTTTCCTGGCCACTGCATTTCTAACTATCACCACAGACTTCAAGCACCATTACTGGTTTGGCTGCTGGTGTGTTGCTAGGGCTGTCTCTAGTATCAGCCAAAGCTGAAGTAACCTTGTACCAAGAATAGAATTGGCAACAAGAGGCAAAACAGGCCAGATGCTTTGACTCATCAGTTATACCAAATTATCTTTATCTTTTGTAAGTCTCCAAACCTTGTAAGATTATGGGCTCTCTTTCATAAGCAAAACCCCCACAACTGAGATTCTAAAGTCACAGAAGGGTTTCTGTGAGAGTAGACTCAAAAGAATGTTTCAGGTACACGTTCATAAGTATTAGGTGATACTCTGGAACGAGGCTAATAGAGGAGCGAGACACCCTCTGTCCAGATAAATCCTGGGGGTGATCCTGCTGTAATTATGAGTTTCTCTGCTAACAGATGTTCACATTCAGAATCTGCCTGTGGGTAATAGAAGAGATTAACATTTGCCAATCAGTGACCTTGTGTTCTTTATGGCTTTCCACAAACTACCAGCCTCAGAACAATTAATAGCAGTACTAAATAGGCCAAAAACATGAAAACTGGATGAGCATTTCCAGAGATGTAAGCCATATCCATTAAATTTTAATTAAGTGAAAATTGCTTTTAGAGCTGGAGTCTTTTTGTCTCTTTTTCTTCTTTTTTTTTTTTTTCCTCACAGGTAGCTTAGAAATGGGCAATTACTTTTCTATTTTTGAAAAGATTCCTGATTTCATAACAAAGTTTTCCTGAGTTCATTTAACTAGGTTGTTGACCTGATTGGCACAGCACACAGTTTGAGACGAGTTAACAGAAGAATTGAAGCAAATTCACTGAAGCTTATTTCAAGTTTGATTGGCAGTGACATTTTGCTTTCAGAAGAGAAATAAGAAAAGTTCAAATGATAATGCTTTTGTTTTTTATACAGAAAAAAAGTACTGATTAATTTTTTTCCTCCATTAACAATCTATGTTTCTTTTAAGGTGCACAATGTCATGGTTTATAGCCTTAAAAAGCAAGTGTGGCTAACAGTTAATAGGGAGCAGAGCACGATTAAAAGGATTAAAGATCAAGCTTGGTGAAAGAAGATGAGAAGAGGTTCATGGGCTATTGGGGGATGTTAAGACTTAGGAGAATGGGGGGTTTTTTGTGGTTACCTAGAAGTAATTGGGTAGGAAAAATAACTTTGTCTCGCTTTTCATTAGTCACTAAAAACATATGTTGGAATTCTGTGTAGACGAAAGAGAAGGCTAGTGGCTGATATGTAATTCCTTGTGTATCTTGGGATGATTTCCAGTACACACAATTATTAGAACAGCTTTTATATGTGAGTTGATCAAAGGAGTGTTCTTAAGTGAAGCAAAGAGTACACACTGAAATTAAGGAGGGTCTAGAAAACATGTTTTGTGAGGAATGGCTGAGAGAGCTGGGGTTGTTTAGTCTGGATAAGGAGAGGCTCAGGGGGACCTTATCGCTCTCTGCAGCTGCCTGAAATTAGGTTTTAGTGAGGTGGGGGTCAGTCTCTTCTGACATGTCTTAACTGAAAGGACAAGAGAAAATGTCTATAAATTGTGCTGGGGAGGTCCAGATTACATATTAGGGGAAAAAAAAAAAATCCCAGAAAGAGTGGTTAGGCTTTGGAATAAGTTGTTCAGGGAGGTGGTAGGGTTGCCATCTCTGGAAGTGTTCAAGACGTGTTTGCATGTGGCACTCGAGGATATGGTTTAGGGGTCATTGTGGTGGTGCTGATGGTGCTGTGGGGTGCTTGGGGGTTGAACTAGATGATAGTGAAGGTCTCTTCCAAAGATGGTTCTATGACTATGTGATTCTGTGAAAAGGAAAAGAGACCAACTCAAAATTTGAATTTATATTTTAGTAACTATTCTAATTTAAACTCACAAATAACTTACTTGAATTTTAGGATCTACACTCCACTGCAAACTCAGTTCATTGTGTTATGAATCCTTTCGAAGGATTGCTTAGCATGCAGGATGGCTGACTGGCCCTTACAGAAAAGTCTTCAGCCTGAATATAAATGTGATGGCAAAACATAAGCCCCACACTTGCTGGTTTCTGTCAAACCCCAGTGATTCTGTTTCATATACTGAATATACATTGATCCTTTCCTAGAAATGAGTTCCTTAACACTAGAAATATGCCAGTAATCTGGCACAGGTAATCTTATTTATCTACATGGAAATTCTCTCCTGTATGCTTTAGTCAATGAAATGTTTAGTAGCGTTGACCCAAAGCAAATTGTAGTTTTTATTGTTTCTAAGATGCAGGCAAGATAGATTCACTCAAACTTCATTAAAGTTTTCAATTCTACCCTGAAGGAAAATATCAAACATGGCTTAAGTCAATTAGAGATTCCTGGTATGACATGATTTTAATATAAAAGAGTATCTCAAATATCTCAAAAAGAAAGAGACTCAAAGCATGTGTAGCAAAGCTTCAGGATCAAGTCTCAGATTTATTAGTCATCCTTCAATACCTTGAGACCAATTCAATTTGTCAGAGCTGGATATTATTGCCATTTTCCACAGAATCCTGGGTTTTAAATCAAGGCCAACATAGCATCTAACCTTGGAGTGCAAAAGAATTTATAGTATTGCTGGAAGGACCATGTCTCAAAGGGATTAAATCTTTTGAATAATCCATTCTGATTTTTTTTCCCCTAGAGGTGTAAAAGAGGACAGCTGCTACTATGTTTAGCAGATTAAGTAATAAAATCGCATGTGCAGCAAGAGTGATCCACACAGCAGAAAGTGATCCACACAGCAGAAATATTATGCATGTCTTCAAAATTTATCTTAACTTAGGATTTTACACTAAGAGAATCCTATGTGGTCTTCTAATCTGTTTTATGTGACTGAGATGTTTGTCTTGTGCCATGATTTAATTTGCTTTTCTTGTGTGTGGATGCTTTTGGAAGAATACTATTAATTTTGAATTAAAACTTTTAGGGCAGAAATTACACCATGACACATTATACCCCACCAGATGTATATGGAGTACATAAATTTTGTGTGTGTGTGTGCATACATTTCATACACACACATGCATCTTTCAGGATGGTACAATTAGACACTCTTAAGAGTTGTGTTTCGGTTATTTACATTTCTGTCAAAATGCAACCAACTAAACTGAAAGGTGTCATGCCTTAGGCTCATATGTTCAATTTCAGCGAAAAATACTTAAACCCTATCTGAAAACTAAGTAAAAAGACAGTTTTCCTTATATAGCAAAATTCTGACAGTCCATCTTTGATGGGCTCAATACTGCAAATCCCTGAAGAAGAATTTTGAAGTTCACTGAAAATGTGTCTTTCACCACCTTGTGAATATCTGTATTTGGGTAAAATAGCAAACTTTCAAAACAATATTGTTTGTAAATGCTCAGTGAAAACATTTTTTTAGCTGGAATTCTTGATTTTTCTATGTGTTGAGCATGTCCCACCCTAATGCTGCATGGGACTTCCCCTTCCTCTCAGCTCTGAACTCCTGCAGTTGATGTCAGATCCTGGTGCTTGATCTAAAAAGCGCTGCCTGTAAGATTGTGCCTTAAACACCACTGGTGCCCTTCCTGCCTAATCCAAAGTACGCAAAGCATCTGTAAAAACCTATGTGGGGAAAGTGGAATCAAGAAATAAGCTGTGCCAGGGTTGACAGGGACTGTTCTTCAGGGAGGGAAAGAAGGCAAAGGAGTAGGGGTACTGCTGGCCATTTGAGGAAGAGGCTGGTGAAAGATGAGAAGTGAGGCCTGAAGTGTCTGAAGAGTTAGGTGAGTAGAAGAGGATGAGAGATGTGGGAAGGCGGTTGTTCAGGTATTACAGCTGGTGGTGGGGTCCGAGGCTGGGACCCAGGAAGAGATGACCGGTCCAGGGAGATGGTCCCGAAAGGAATCGCCTGCCCGAGGTCCGGTGTCTTCCTCTCAGCTGCTGGCAGGAGGGCCCTTGCAGAAGCTGTCACCTCTTTAGTGATATCAGCTCGTGATTCCAGCTCAGCTCTGCAGGGCAGCCTCTAGGCCAAACCAGACCAGAGAGAGACGAGAGGCCCGTGTGGCTGGTTCCGCACGAAGGTAGCTTTATTATGGGTCCCCGCCGGCGAAGGGAAGCCACGGACGGGCTCTCTCTCCTACAGAGGCGAATTGGTCTTCTTTTATAGGGATACAGGGGATCAGCAAGGGGACCAATGGGTTACAGAGGGTCTGGGATAGACCAATGGGTTACAGAATGATCTGCATAGGGTATCCCAAAGGATTGTGGGTCTACTTTTCCTCACCATGACCCCAAAGTCATTTCCTTTCCAGGGAGTCCTGCTGGGCGATTGCAAAATCTTTTATCTCAGCAGACATTGCTCCAGGGCAGTGGCTGGGCATATCCCACATTCAGGAGCTGCAGTAAGAAGCCACGGAGGAGACTTTGACAAGAGTCATGGTGGGTGAGACATGTAAATTAGATAAGCACAGGAAGAGAGAAAATGGATAACAGGTCGAAGTCTTTGTCAGAAGCCAGGATTTGGACAAGAGAGCTGTGCCAAAAGCTGAAGAGGTGTATGAAGAGAAACTGGACCTACACAGGTGAGACATATAGCTGGCAGTAGATCGGAGAAAGATAAATGTGGCTGAAACTGAAATTCTTTCTATTTCTGTATCCTGTACAATGCAATACATAAAAGCACCTAGAGATATCTGTGTTAGTTATCACTGATGTATTAAAGAACTCAGTTAAAAAAGAGCAGCAGTAGGCTTTGTATTCTGTGTTTCTCTCTTCTACAAGCCAAACATAACATTTCTACACATACTTGGGGTGTGGGCATCTCCTTAACATTTTACATGCAAAATAGTAAACTTGCCCCTTCAGGAGTAACTGATAGTTAAGTACAAAAAATTAAGTAATTAGACTTTTCTCCTAATCTTCGATTAAAGAATTACAGAAGGAAAGTACTATCCTCTTAGCTGAATTTCAAATCAAAATAGCCAAGGTGATACTTTAGATGGAGAATACACACATCAATCAGGGGGAATTTAGAGAACAGTGATTAGGATTTAGCTTGAAATACTGCAATTTTTAGTCACTTTCCTATTTGTTTATTCAATGAATTTATCCAAAGTATGGAATATTAGGAATAAAGCAAAGGACTACATATTAAGAAAAAAAAATTAAAATAAGAAAAATTTGGTTGTTGAGTTGGCCCATGCTGGCAGATGGCTGATGGAGTAGGTGCTTGTCCTTAATTAATCTCTTTTTCTTCTCAAAAATTAAAGTTTCTGAAGACAAGAGACAACAGAATTTCATTTAAGCAAATTACTTTACTGACGTTAGTCAACTAAAATAAGCAATGTTACTATTTAAAGTTATACCTTGCTTGAGCTTGAGTAAATAGATTATGGCTTATTTTTTCACAAGCTTGTAGAGTTCCCCACATTAGACAATTTGATTGCTAATAAAAATGAAATATTATTTTTCAGGCAAAAGCAAACATTTTTAAAAAAGAGAAACAAAAATGCTACAAATGTCAAAAGAGAGTTAGACTTTTTTTCATTATCGCAAAGGAAGGAAAAAGGATTTAATCTTGGATCACAAAAAAAAAAAAAAAAGGAAACTCTCCAGATCCTCCAAGATTCATAAACTGGAAGGCAGAAATTATTCTGAAGGCTGAAGAATTCATTCCTGCTGTTTCCCTGCTTAGTCTGGAATACAAAAAGCAAGCTATATCCATTCCCTAGCATCCTTGACAGTGCAGTGATGATTGTGCTATTGAAATCTAAATAAACTTAAAACTATCCTGAAGTTCATCATTTCTTTGGAGTCAAACAGACCCTAAGTAGAGTTCCCACATCTCAAAATATATTCATTCATTCATTCATTCATTCATAATTTATTTCTTTATAATGTTTAGTTGAATCTACATTTATTAAATTGAATAGGCCTACTACATAGATAGCAACAGCTGAAAAGCCACACCAAATTGAACAGAATAGTGATGAAGTCTCAGATATTAAACACCAAATAGATGCAGGCACCAAAGGCAGTCAGTGTTCTCCATTTCCAAGTGTGTTAAGAGCAGCATGAGAAAACACTTTGAACAAGATAAGAGTGCTTCACAGCATTGGGGGTGCTGATTGGCTGGTGATTTGGAAGGTTGAATTGCATGGCAATCTAAATGCATTTTGATTGTAACACAACTTCAAAATTGCTGAGACTTTAAACACTACTGATTATTCTAAATTATTAAATGAGCTAGAAGAAAATTACCTATGAAGCCAAAATAAGCCTTGATGATTTATATTAGTGGTAACAAAAACATGTTGATATTAGTAAGACTGAGAAATGAACAAGTACTTTGCTTCTGGGACTGAAATTCATGAGAATGTGCAGATGTAAGAGTATTCATGTTTCCTGGAATATATATGTATTTATATATATAATTTTCCACTGTGGAAGAAAGACTGGGAGTCCTCACATCCTGAGGTTTTCTAATCTTAAATACCTTTTCTGTTAGAATATGTAATTCAATGTAAAAATAATATAATAGTGTAAAGGTAGATGGAGACTGAAAAAGGATGTTTCTTCTTCTGGAAAAACACCTTTCCTCAAAAGTATTTCTGGGCAGTGATATGGGATGTTTTATATCATGTAAATTGCTTTGCTGCTATCTAAGTATCTTAAGTATCATTTAGAATTTCTCATGTTTTTCCAACAAAGATTGCAGTAGGTTGAACAGATAAATTAAAGAATAATTCAAGTTGCTTTTTTGGAGATATTGGAGAAATTTAAGAGACCATAATAGCTCTGTTACTGAAGTGGCAAAGCATATCAAAAATATCTGATTAGCCATAAAGTTACTGAGGAAAAGTCCGGGGTTACACAATATAGAACATTCCATAAAAATTTTATTTCAAGTCCTCCAAAATTTCCCATGATATAAACTGGTTCCAGAACAAGAAATTTTATTGGTAATAATACTGATAAGCAAAGCACTTCAATTATAAGTTTAAACCTTTTTGAAGTTCCATTCACTAAACAAGGCTTTGAAACAGAATACATGCTGAAGAATTCTTTTTCTCAGTCAGGTCCTTCTTTTTTTCGTTGCAAGGCTGTTACCTAATTCAGGGCTCAGACACAGATTCCTGCTGCAGGAGGCTGTTGTGATTTAATCTGTGCTGGTAACTAAGGCCCACACATCTACTCACTCACTCCTAGAATCAGAAGGATAAAAGGGAGAAAACTTGTGGCCTGAGAAAAGAACAGTTTAATATTGAAATAAAACAATAAAACAAAATTATGGTGATCATGGCAATGCAACTAGTGTTACTACTACTACTCTACTAATAATAATAATAATTATTGCTCGTACGAAGTCAGTAGTTTGTGTCTGCAAAAATAGGATAGACAAGCCTGACGTGGATGGAGCCAGTATGGAGAGGTGTCTTAACAAGAATGAGTTGGAACTTGTTTGCAAAACAGTGATTCACAAGAAGCCCTCTGAGGCAGCCTTGCCCAGACAATCCCTATTTGGTTGTCAAGTTAATTTTAAGTGCTCAGAGTTTTGTTTCTTTCTGTGTCCAGAACTGCTCCAGCTGAGTGGTCCAGCAGATTTGTCTGCCACACGTTCCTTCTGGTCAGAAGTCAGAAACCAAACACTGATTGATGATTCCAGGAGCGCTGAATCTGGTAGCTCTCATGAAACTTGGAACCAGTACACATCCAGATAACCGTCTAAGAGAACATACCAGGGACTATTTTAGTTTTAAAAGCAGGCCTCTTTTATGTAATAGCCTCAAGCTTTTGTGGCATTTCAATTCTTCTATCTTTCCTGGAGACTGTACCATAGTGCACATATCAAAATCTTTCTGCTGAAGGTAATGTGAAAGATTATATTAATTAAAAACCAGAAAATGCTATTTCCATCTACTGTTGACCTGCTTCCTTACCAAGGATGAGGGAGACCTCATCCTTTATTTTATTCCAAAGCCCTTGCACAGATTTACACTAAACTTCAGACTGTTACTTAGCACACAGTTGATGGTGTAAGTTGAGGGACCTTCTGCCTCTACTGCAAACTACCATCATGTTTTCAGCCACTCCTGATTTGGCTTTGGGTTGCTTCAAACTGCAACAGTACACCAAAGATGCTAAAAGTATTAGCAATTCCTACTATTAACACATGCAGAGACTTAACTTTGTGAATTCTCTGTCTTGTATATTAAAAAAATACAGATTGAAACCTCATTTTTAGCAACTTACATTTTTGAATGGCAGGGTACAATCTATTGATTTTGCAACTGAATTATTCAAGTCACTCATTGGCAGTGAAACAATGCAGCTTCAAAAAAAACTGAAACCAATACAAAATTCTAAAAGAAAAGTGCCAGGTATACAAAACTGAGTTGTTTAATGAAATGATAATCTTGTCTGCATGTGGAAAAATCAGTAGTGTCTCAAATGTGAAATAACAGATTATTGATAGTCATTAGACCTGATTCACAGCTTGGAACAAATCTTACATTTAATCAATACCAGCATTTAATTTTCAAAACTTCTACAAATTTGTAAATCCAAAAGAACTTATGACATGGAAAATGATACCTATACCACTTATATTTAAAAAAAGGCTTATATGCTGTTTGAAATACTTAGGTTAATGTTCCTTTCAAATATTGAGGATGCAGTTGTATTCAGATGCTCAAGAATTTTCAAACAAATGACAGCTTTCTTGACAATATTGACAACAGGTAGGCACCAAAGTACCAGCTCAGTGAGAAGAGAATTTAGCCTTTGGCTTGAAGCACTCAGTTTCAATCTCAAACCTTCCTATCTACCCATATCAAATTGAACAGTGCTGTGATTGAAAGTCTTATGCAGTGTGAAATAAGGAATTTTCAGATATGGATGTTCTGAGTTCAGAACTACTTGAACTATTTAGAAGTGAAAAAGAGCCAGGATATATCCCCCAGAAACTAGACATTTCATGAAGTTTAATTTTATATTGGAACTTCATGACTTAAACTCTTTCATTATTTAGATCTGTAGTATAAGTTATCAATAAAGGACTTTGAGACAACTACCAAAGCACAGATCAACAGAATCTTAGCTTCTCTGAGCTTGTTTTGACTTACCTTGTTTTGTTCAGATTAGCTGTTTGCTACAACTTCTCATTTTTTTCTATACCCAAGTACCATGTGCTTTATTTTATCCCCTTTTCCCTTGCACTGTGGTGGTTCTTTTGTGTCCCACCCCTCCCATTTGTTTGCAAACTCCTCATCCTTCCCCATAAATGTAACACCAAAATGTAATGAACAGCTCTCATATGGTCCATTCTTTCCACATTATTCTCAAGATTTCAACTCGTGTGTGCTTGAATTCACTTTATTATTATTATCTTAAAAGTAATGATCTTTAGCATGTTTTGATGGAAGCAACAAAACTAAAAATGATTTTAGAATTCTGTTTCATTTTCTTCTTTAAGCGAGATCCCACAATCTCCCCTCTATGGTTCACTACAAAAAGGCCTGTAGAATGTTGCCTAAAACTGTGATATTTTTGTCCCCTGAACAACTTCTTTTTTCCCCCCAAACTTGGAGTAAAATAAAACAAACAAACAAACAAAAAAGTCCCAAAACACACAGGCGAAACCACAAAAACACAATCAAAAAAAGATAACTACTTAGCTGTTCAGAGAAATAAAGGAATTTTTAAATGTTAACAAAATATTTATTAAACAGAATTTTTTATAAAAGAAAAAATGTTTTGTGCGTGACATCTCCGTTCAAGGACTATACATCTGTTTAAAATGATCTGTTTGCCTGTGAGGAGAGAAAAAAGAACCTACAGTTTGCCATACAAGATAAGAAAGCATCTTGCCTTTGGCAGTAACTAATAGTCAATGTTTAACAGAAAGGCAAAAGTCACAGTGAATGCCTCTAGACAAATATTAAACATTCAGACTGGGGTAAATGGTGGAAGGAAATGTGTCTCTTGACCTTTGCAGGAATCAGCATGCACCTCAACACACAGACAGGTGAGAAATGCAGAATCAGTCACAACTATTAATCATGTGAATGCTTGATTTTTCAATCTGATTTAAAATCATTATTATCAAAAATTATTATTTTTCCCCAAATTATTTTTTTACATTTAAATTATGTTGTTAAGTTTTCACTGAAGATGGAAAGCTTTCCAAAGGAAATATAATTGGAGCAATAAATATCTATGTTTATTCTAAAAATAGCTGAAATGAAAAACTTCAATTTTAATGAAAATATCATCTCCCTTTTTTACTGTTTGAAACCCACAAATATATGTGACTTCTTGGACACTACAGAAATTTTTATATTTTTCCAAACGAATTTTCCAGCGTAGTTTATGAGATAGAGACACAAAACTTCATTATTTAGAAAAAATAATTCAAGGTGGTGCTACATGTTTGAAAATAGAGAATTTGAAGAAAATAAGAGATTTCTTAGAGCTTGGTTTTATTAACTGAAAGAAATTCTTCTTTTCTTCTTCTTCTTTTTAAACTGCTTCATGCTTCTCCCATAGTCTCTCTTCAAAAAGGGAAATAAAGTATTGTAAATTTCAGGAGAAAAAAGTCCATTGACTTTTGAAAAAAACTTTATTCCAACTCAAAGTGTACAGATGCCATTTCTGTTCAATTCTTTTATTCCTTTCAATTGGAGTAAAGACCTCACAAAATATTTTTAAGGGATGTTAAGTGAATTCCTAAAGTTAAAAGGTAATAAATGGCAAAAGGAAAGGAATTGATGAGTGGGGAAAAAATAAAAATTATTGAAATAAAATAAAATGATGAAAAGAAAATATTGAAAGGCTTATGAGTTATAGAAATCACTGTCACAATAACTTGAATACTAAGTTGTTCACACTATGAAAATACCTATCTGCTTTCAACAGTACCATTCTGAACCTAAAGATGTGAAAAGTTTTTTACATGTATAATTGACTGAGAGAAGGCACTATGTCTAAATTAGAAATAATTGTATGTAATAAATTTTTAATTTTTTGTGATTGACCAGAAGAAATTGTTTGTGGTTTGAGTTGACCAATAGTGGTAACTCATAATTTATTAATTTTATCCCCACTTCACCACTGCAAGTGGGGATCCCTGCAGAAGGAACATGACTTGGGGTTTCAGATGCTGAAGATAGCTCAATATTTTTCTCTTTAAAATATTTTTCTCTTTAGTTAGCTAGTAAACTTTTTTCTTCTCTAAATTTGAGGGCCAGAGGAAAAGAAGACAGGAAAAAAATATTTTTAGTGGTTTGATGATATTTATGTGTTTAGTATAAAATTTTCATTAATTGCCAAAGAGCTACAAGGAGTACCAGCACAATTTAAAAAGTATAACCTCTAACTATGATAGGGTGCTATAATGCATCATCAGCAACCGTAAGGAAAAGAATGTTTTTGGAATTTCCATTAAAGCCGGAATGTCAATAATATTGCATACTGAGAAAGTCACCTACCTGAGGTTTAATTGGATAGTCATGCTAACAAGAGAATATGTGGAAATTTTTGCTCTGTGCTATTCAAACGCTGAGACTTGGGGCATGTCAAACATTTTTGTGGCAGTTTAAGTTACTACAGGAGCCACCCACTATATTTTACCACTTCCACAGAAGAATTAGCCAAAGAGAACGCATATTCATAGTGCATGTGCTTCCATGCAGGTCTGGCACCTTAATGCAAACCCAGTTTAATTGTATTTTTAAGCCAAGGAAATTCAATCCAAGACTCCTACGGGTGTGTAGGTAGGTGTTCCCTTCTGACAGCTTTGCCGTGGAAATAGAAACCTCAAGCAGAAAAACAAGGCAAGCAGCAGCAGTGATACCATCTTTACTTCAACAGGACTCACCAGAGTTCATCTGTCAGTGTTGTTAGTTCCCCAAGTAGAGATCAAAAGAAGCAATTAAAATTATTTCCATCAGATTTCTCTTTTCAGATGGTATTTCTAATGGGAATTCTGAAACAACACTTTAAATACCTTTCATCTCATTTTCAGATTTAAAAGATTAAGTGTTCTTCAACTTATCTGAAAATCAGAATCTTTTGTGTCTGTAAAGAAATTCCTGGAGCCAAATTAAGACATATAAGCAGAATGCCTTATACATTGTTAAGTAGGGTAAGATACAATGTAAGTATGTCACCATATCAGTCCCTACTGGGGCACCTAGAAGCAAATGTGTCCTGAGAATATCTATTTTATGAGCGATTAATTCACCAGAATAAATCCAGGCCCATATACATATATTTTTTAACCTGATCTAACCCGTAGTTACATGTAGAAACATTTTATTTTTCCTGTAATTTCAGTGTTAGGTCTTTTCCCTTCAATGAATCACCTGTTTCTTGTTAACAATATTGTCAAAGACTTCTTAGATGACATATAGTATGTTTTGAGGTTCCACACATCAGCTTGCTTCAGCCTACAGCATCTGATGTTACAAGAGATATGAAAAATGACATGACCAATGAGACTTGATAAAATACGTTACAATCCAAAGCATTGCTCTGAAATGACATTTTCTTCATTATTTTGCAACATTTTGTTGTTTGTACATTCTCAGTGTAAGTTTTTTTAGTTTGTAAAGGTGGCATTAAAGCAATGTGAAAAAGTTTATATGGAGGAAAGCACTGGTCCCAAATATTAATAACAATGCTGATAGGATTCTAAGAAAACAGGACTTTATATGCATAATGTGGGAAAGAAGATAAGAAGCAGAGATGGAACAATGAAATAATATATAAACATAATCCATTTCAGTTTTAAAATAATTCATAGGCAAAAATGTTACTTGAAGAAGTAAATCTGACTATAAAACCTGCCAATATATGTTAATGGCCCCTGTGAACTGGACAGCATAAATATGTGTGTGAGCACACATATTTTATAGATATATGTATATATGTGCGCATATATGCTACAAGCAAAATTTCTAAATGCTTAGCTCTGCATGGATAAATGAAAAGATTAAATGAAACCAGGAGAACAGGAGCAAGAGAACAGAAATCTGTAGGAAGAAGAATAGTAAAACAAACTAGAGTATTTGGATTCAGTAGAGACATATATTACTGTGACCCAAGAAACACAAGAATTGCCTCTGTTTGGAGATAATTATCAGGGACTGCACATATACCAATGCCTAAGGGAGTTCAACGGAGATTGTACTTCAAAAGACTTAGAAAGGAACCTAAAAATTTATTTTAAAATTATCATATTCCTATTTACTAGATGTTCTTCACATTTTGTCATAGAAAAGGTCATCATGTGTAAGAAATGCATCTTAAGATTCTTGATATTTTGCTCTTTATTAATATGTATTTATGTAAATATTAAGTTGGCTTAATTATTAGGTTGTGGGTGAAAAACAGAACTTAAATAAACCATTCAAAAATCAAGTGCGCTTAACTTGTAATATAGTTTCTTTCTAATTTCTTTCCCAGATATTACATTAAATGTTTTATGCTTCATCATCAATCTACTTTTAAGCATCTGCAAAATTCGAATGCATCCAATTATATTAATTTCATTGGAAAACTGTTGAAATGAAAGACACATTTTAATAATGTTTTACATATTATTTTCAGAACTGAATTCATAAAAGTTAAAATAATGTGAAGTATAATATTACTCATTCATATTTTGTTGTTTTGCCATTGTTTTTAAGTAATTTAAAGTATTAAAATTTTACTTAGGAATTCAATTACAATGTAACTTTATGCTCATGGTAATAGCACACAGTATGTAACTTGATTTCCTGAACACTTCAAAAACATTATGGTTCATATATTTATTAGCCATAGTGCTTTTGTTACAGAATCCCTGCATATTTATTTTGTGAGTTTTTTGATGTTGCTCAGATATCTCTTATCAAATTACCTCTGTTGACACTGGTAGGAATTATATAAAGAGAGAATTAGATCTTTATTGAATTAATGCCTGATTCTGCTCTCTGAGTTTTGGTACTGAATTAATTGGAACTCCAATGAGACATTTACAACAAATTCTGAAAAACACCTTTTGATCTCCAGTAGCAAAATTTTATTTTGCTTTACAAAAACTGTGAAGATCTCATGTGATACCAAACTGACATAAGGTCCTCGCTGATAATGAATACAGATCTATGTTGGATTCATGTTCAGTAATCCAACTTTTGTATTCCTATTCTAAAAAAGAAACATTATATGGCAGAGAAGCCCTTTGTAGACACAAAAAATTTTGCTTTCAGGCTAAAGTGGAAAAAGACAGAACTGTGCTACTTAAGTTTTCAATGAGATATTTGGACTGGGATGTAGTTGAGATAATAGTATTAGCTTCAAATGGAAAGTATGGGTGTACTAGTTTGAAAACAAACTAGTGGGAGACACCAAGTCAGAATAACAATTTAATAGGGAAATAAAAGGAGAGGGGGGGAAAAAAATAAAGGCAGATAACACTGGGTTAAACTGACAGAGTCAGGATACAACCTGGCACCCTGTTAGTCAGGGTGGTGGTAGCAGTCTGGTAGAATGGTGGCTGCAGTCCTCTGAAGCGGTGATCCTGTAGAAAAAGGGTCTGGTCTTCCTCAGAAGGTCCAGTGGTGGCTATGTAGCCACCTGTCCTGTCCTCTGGAAATCCAGTGGAAGGGTTGTCTCTGGTGTTCAGAATCTCAGATTATATCCAGGATGGAATGCTTGGTTCCTCCCTCTGGGTGGAGCATCTCACAATGGGGTAATGAGTCATGAGGCCAAGTGTTGATTAGGCTCATTAACAGAAGATAGTCTGGAGGGAGTTATCTCTGAGTCAGGCGGCAGGACAATGATGGGCAATTAACAGAAAGATAGTCTGGGGGGAGGAGGCAAGGAAACACTGCCCCACCTGATTTCAACAGCTCATGAGGATGGTAATAGAATACACTGCAACCCAGGACAATGGGATAGTAATTGACCTCTGTGTCAAGGGCGCAGTATTCCTACAGGCTGCTGAAGATAGTGAGATACTCCTGTTCTCACTCTTCCTCATATGGCTATATATATATGTATACATATGTATAACTTTTCCAGTAGAATAGACAAAGTCCTAGGAGTGACTACATGTGATGGTTTTTTACTACTTTAGGATACTTCCACAGCTCAGCCTGCCTTCTGGTGAGCTGCGTGCACATCATTGCATGTCTCAGTTTTACACTTCTCACTGCTCTTGTTCCAGTGAAAGGAGCTGGAAGCTATTATTGCACACCACCAAGGCACTTCTATTTTCTGTGATTTCTGAGATGTCTCATTTTATGCTTTGTTCCATTTCAGATAATGTTTCCCATATTTATTTTTATGCTGTTCCAATTTTTCATTTGTTGTTACTGTGAAGATAGTTTTGAAAAATAATGATAAAATATACATCCATTTGTGAAGACTGATCATGACACTTGCTACCTATTACAAATAAGCTTCTGTGAGAATCCCAGAAGTACTGTCACAAGAGGGCTGTCATGGTTTATTGACTAATCAGCAAAGAGTTGAAGTCTTGATTGGCTTTATTTGTCGGTTTATTGAGACAGGGAGATAGGAAGTACTGGACAGATTAATTAATTTTTGCTGGGGAATCCAAACTTAATCTAAGTCACTTTTATTGATGGCTGTGTAAAAGAAGATGCATTTTGAAAAAAAATCTCATGAATTGTCACTTTTGTCACACATTAATACTCACTTCTTCCTTTTAACTGCTTCCATTCTGGTTTCTAATATAAATATCAATTTTAGCATCCAGAAACAACTTCTTGAATGTTTATGAAGCAAGGGTTAACCAGGATCTAAAGGGTATTTAGAATAAGCAAGTGAAATAGTTATTTAAAAGATGTGTGTGTGTATATATATATATATATACACACATTCTTAAACTGCATTAGGTCAAAGATAAAGGCTTTTTTACCCTTGTGATTGAGACTATATATGAAAATTATGAGAACATCTAAATTATGATAATTTACAACATATAGAAGATAAAGTAGTGGGAACAGTTTTAGTCAGTATAGATAACATTTTATAAAATATAACCTCAAGAACTGTGGAAGAATGAACACAATTTTCACACTCATCAAGTTTGGAAACTCAGGGTTACAGTTCAAGTATGTTCAAAGCTCACTATTCATTTTACTTAATAGTTACTGTTATTCTGTGATCTTGTGTTTTAAACTACAGGTCTGTTGTTTTATATGACAAACTCCAGTTTTGAGCGTTTCAGCTAGATTGGCATATTAAGCTCTTTCATCACTCCAGCATATAAATATTTCCTCTGAAAGGAGCTGAGAGAGGACAAGAAATAAACCAGGAATGTTAAAAGAGATTTCCTGAATTATTGTTCTATAAATAAACATTTGTTCTACAAATAAACATTTGTTCTTATGCGACAAGAAATAAATTAAAGCATTGCAAATTCATAAATTTGTGGAAGAAACTTATACCTTTTTCTCAGAGGCATTTTTTTTAAAAAAAAGTCTATTGTAAAGCACTACAAAATAATTTCTTTATCCAAAAGCTCTGAAGCAGTTATTAAACCAGCTGTTTTCAAACGTACACAAATCTGCTAAGTTGCAGTTGGGTAACTGTTAAATGTTAAAGCAGTGAATGATCAGCATGTAGCAGATGGCCTGGGAATGGGTTAGAAAATGGCAATGTTAATACCACCAGGCTGAGATGTTCATTTGTGCTGTGGTATGTGCAGGCTGGGTGAATAATGAAGGCTCTGTAATAATTGTGTAAATCCCAACATTATTAAATCGATTCAGCTGGGGTTTCTTAATATATGTGAAGCACTTGATGTACTTTGAGAAACACCTCCTCTTTTTGCTAAAGCTGTTCTCATTAACTCATACTGCTTTATTTGCTGTGACCTCAGTGTTCCTGTTTAGTAATGAGAGGAATAAAAATTAGAAATCTGCTTTAACTCTCAATATGAAAGAGGGGAAAATATTCCAGAAACTCAACATCTATCCCACTTTTTTTTTTTTGCAGATTGGCCATTATTTGAATTGTACACCTTCTTTTTTAGGATTTAAAAATTAAATTTCTCATAATAGGAATAGGGGAAGGAAAATCACAACCTAGTCAACTGATAAAAGTTGTTTTAAGGAGGCCAAATAAAAGAGTACATAAAATCAATAACCCCAACAGGTATCTTGCTCCAACAGGTTATCAAAGCTTGTTCCTGCCTGCGTAATGCTAAAAGGCAGAATAATTTTTTATAATTAGAGAGGATGTAGATCAGGAGTAATGCACTAACAATACCCCATGTGACAACCCCCAGAGGATGATCACCTGTGGTGTCGAGGTAAAACATGAATGAAAAATAAGCAAAAAGTCAACACATTATAAACATGCTACAGGCAGATGCACAGCTAGCACACAGTCCCTGGAGTACCATTCTTGGATACGTGCAGGTGTTAGACTTTTTAAAACTGTTGCGCACCTACAGGAGTTTGTACCTGTGAACTGAAAATTCTCTTTATCCCTCAGCTTTTAACAGATTAGGTGGAAGGTGAAGGTTATTAATACAATATTATTTTTCAACACCATGGGTAATATGTTGCTTTAACTGTGCCTGATGAGACTTACATTGACATCTATGCCAGGACTGATGGTAAGACAACAGCCCTCTGCATCAGTATGAGGCACCATGCATGATTAACCATCAAGGAAGCTGGAAACATAAATTCTGCCAATTCCTGTCATTAGCTACTGCTTATACATTAGGAAAAACCAATAAGGAAACAAAGAATTTACTAGTATTAATTCCATTTTATAATAACCCATACTACAGTCCTCAGAAAAATAAAACCTTTAAGAGACGTCTATTAATAGTTCTGTTTGAAAATACTGGATGGTGAGGCACTGAAATGGATGCCCCATCCCTGGAAGTGTTCAAGGCCAAGTTGGATGGAGTTTGAGCAACCTGGTCTGGTGGAAGGTGTCCCTGTCCATGGCAGGGGGGTTGGAACTAGATGATCTTTAAGGTCCGTTCCAAGCCAAACCATTTTACCGTTTTATGGTAACTGAAAGATCTAGAGAAGATACTATGTTTTACTTATCTGTTAATCAGCAGTATATTGCTACACACAAAAGATGCAATATCCAAGATGGCAGTAAATTCTAATGCTATCTCACTGCTAAAATTCCAAATGTCTGCAAGAAATAAGCAGCCTAATATTCCCCCTTCCTCAGCTGTGGATCATTTTGCAGAAGAGACATCAAGGAAAAACTTTCTACTAATTTTATAGAAAGCCATCCCAGTCCTTGCATTTGTGTGAAACAGTTTTTCATTACATGGTGGTGAAAAAAGTGAAGCTGGCTAGAATTAATACTAAATAAAAAGTCATATTTTGATCTTAGACACATTGCTATAACCCTGCAAAGGTTGTAAATGTCACTTGAAGTGTCACATGCTTAGCTAAGGACAGAATTCGTCACTCAGACTGCAGGATAAAAAGGGACTGCAGAGCTCTTTAGGATGTCTGTGTTTTGCTTAGATCTGCAGTATAGTACAGCCTATGGGAAATGAATTTGGTTAACCAGACATAGTTAAGTAGATTTAAGGATGAGACAAATTTTACAGGGGTAATAAAGTGATTCTTCCAACAGTCCTCTTCCCAACTCCAGTTGCTACTGACGTAAACAGCGAGTGAATTTGATAAAAAAATTTCTGCCAGAACATCATTATTCTATACCAGTCTTCAAATTGTGTTTTCAGGTTCCTGTAAAAACCTATGGCCAGGACAAATCTACGTACCCCTCAGTTTCTTTTATCAGAGTGTAGAGAAATAGCCCTGCATAAAACAGCAGCAACACAAATTTTAATTTTAAGGTCTTCAAAGATTGTGTCTGTAATACTTGTAGAGTGTGAGTTATCTAAATCATGCCTGTCACAGAAGAGACAAACCAAATGGCAACCTGTAGCAGATGGATTTTACTTAAGAGCCAACAAGAATACTTCTACCCTATTTCATTACTTCATGCTCTCAACTCCCCCAGCATTACCCAGTCTTGCCTTCCCTTCCCATCACTGAGATTGCTGCTGGTCTGGGACAGCTGGACTTAAAGACCTGTTGGTTTCATGCAATCCAACTGTTTGCAGCTCTAGCTGTGTTCCTAGGTCTCCTCCAGCAATGGCTGGTGCATTTCAAAGCATATCTCCTACAGAACAAGGCTTGCCCAACCTCAAGAGTTTATACGCAGAAGCACAACATATCAACAGCTTCCCAACTGGTTCTTTTGACAAACGTATAGTGTGTGCCTCTACACTTCAGAGGGTCTCATGTGTGTAACTTCTGCTTAGTCAGGCCATACCTGACATTTACAGCCAGCCTACACTGGCTGTAGGTCACCAGGGTAGGCTTAAGCTTGAGAATTCAAAGGCTCAGTTTGAGACATCCGTGCACAAGCACATACGCACACAATTATCTGCAATACACAAGCATTCAGAATCTAAAGAATTCCTCTTCTACCAAAATTCATGAACCTCCAGAAGAAAAGTCAGTATTTGCACCATAATGGAAGTTTGAGAGTGATTTAGCATGTATCTCTATAAGATGTGCACACGTAGAGTGTATGCAGTGGGGAAGCAAAAGTCCTGGTGCAAAACAGACATGACAAAACAACAGTAGATGCCTCAGGGGTTAACAAATAGTGACTTATTAAATAGTTTCAATTTGTCTAAACCTATTTTTACTTTCAGTATGTTTCTAAAAACTTGCTTATGAGGAGGAACAATAGAATTGGACCTGCTATGAAATACAGTTATTCAGATGTGTACCTTTTATGATCTTCTCTTGAAACTGAAGCACTAAAAATGGCTAACATATTGATTGAACTTAGAAAAAAATCCCAGAGAATATTACTGGTTGTAAAAGCAGCCAGGGCTTAGTTTTGTTTGCTTCATTCATTTTCCCTATTCATCCTGTTTCCAGATCATTAATGAAGACTAAAAACAGTCCCAAATTGCACCATTTAGCAAACTCTGTACTTTATATTTCCATGTTTAGAAAACACTATTTTGTCAGTACCAATCCATAACAGTAGTTTGCCTCTTATCCCAAAATATCTGTATTTTCACATAGCTTTTAGCTTTTTATGAGGAGTTTGATTGCAGCATTGCTGAATAAAAATAAATTATAACTGTCAGTTCCTGTTTACTTACTGTTTTGCTGACCAGCTTGACATATCTATCAAATAGGTTGGAGTCATATTTTCCCTTTTTTTGTAGGTGATCTGGTTTCAGTCATATCTTATCATGTCCCAGTATTTCAAAGAAAGTTTGTAAAAGAATACAAAGTCTTTGTGTGAAGCTTGTATTTTACTCAAGTACTTTAAATAATAGCGTTTACATAATGGAAGACTATTAACTGTGTTAGGTAGGCAATTGAGCAGAATAATGGTGCTTTAAACTTTTAAAGTGAATGAAATCTATATTCACCCAGATATTTTACAGTTTCAGGATTCATTATTTGTTTCAAACCATTTTTGGAAAGCTGTTCACAGTCATTTAGAGAGTAAGGTAAAAAGTTACCCTTCGTAACTTCTGAATGCCATGCATTTTTTAAAAAAATTCACTTATTTTTGTAAGTGGCACAGACACGAAACTCTTTAGTTCCTTCAGAGATTTGGGTGGACTGATTTTTTGTGGCTTTTTCCTAGGAAAACTAGAAAAATATCTGAAATATCTAAAACAGTTTTGTAATCAAAATCTCATTTGAAAAAGAGGAAGTAGTGGAACATTGAAGAATGTCATTGCACGGGTGTTGAAACAGGAGGAAAAAAGGAATTGAGTCCAGTCAACTTCAATTCTGAAAGAGTCTGGAAATGATAATCAAAGAAATTACTTGCAAGTGTATGGATGACAGTAAGATGATGAACAGCAGCCAAGAACAAATTGAGTGAAATCTCCATGTTTATGCTGGTTTTTGGCTGAGATAAAGTTAAGTTTTCTTTATAGTAGCTGATATGGCACTATGTTTTGCATTTGTGCTCGAAATGGTGTTGGTAATTCAGGGATGTTTTAGCTATTGCTGAGCAGTGCTTACACAGATTCAAGACCTTTTCTGCCTCTCACCCCACTCCATAAGTGAGCTGAGAGTGCACGAGGATTAGAGAGGAGGAACAGTTGGGACAGCTGATCCCAGGTGACCAAAGGGTTATCCTGTATCATATGGCATCATGCCCAGAGTATAAACTAGGGAGAAGAAAGAAGGAAGGGCGAGGGGAGGAACATTCAGAGTGATGGCATTTGTCTTCTCAAGTAATGGGTAGATGTGATGGATCCCTGCTCTCCTGGAGAGGCTGAACACCTTCCTGCCCATGGGAAGTAGTAAAGGAATTCTTTGTTTTGTTTTGTTTGTGTGTGTGTCTTTTGCTTTACCTATTTAATTGTGCTCATCTCAACTCACAAATTTTCTTATTTTTACTCATCTCATTTTCTACCTGTACCAGTGGGGGAAAGTGAGTGAGTGACTGTGTGCGGCTTAGTTGCCAGCTGAGACTAAATCACAATAGTGATAAAGGAATAGGTGTTAGGATAGGAAAGAAGTAATGGAAAATCTGTGATTTTAATCTGTTAAATCATGTATCACAAAACATTCCCGTAAACAAGCTGTGGGAAAAGATTCTGGATTAAATTTCTACTCTCTTGCAGCAAAACAGGTTGGACCTCTCAATCCAGAAAATAAGTTTTCAACAACTCACTTTAACATAGAAGACTGTGTCAAGCAGCATTCTGAAGATAATAGTCTTCAGTATTTTCATTGGTAATATTTTTGAAGGATTACAAAATTGCCTTTTTTCAGAAATTATACCAAGCCAAATAAGGATATGCTGGCGACAGTGTTTCAATTAAGAAAGCATAAATAAGTTTGAGATGTGATCTAGAAAAAGTACAATTATTTTCTATGAAGATAAATCAAATGCATGAATGCTGTCCGGTAGCATTTCTTCAGAAAATGGAACTGGGCTTTTGTAAGCCAATTGTAAACTGAATACGAGACAGTAATGCCACAGAATTGCAGAGAGGGCAACCTGCATAGTGGAATAAATAAATATGAGGACAGTCTACAAAATTAGAGAAGAAATATTTTCACTCCATGCATCTCAGCTGAACTACAGAATTCTATTCTGAGACGTGTTTCAATGAAGATGTGAACTAGTTATGCCTGTGATAGAGGGGAGACTGATCAAGTTCTACAGAACATGACCTAGTTACTGAAAAAAATTGAGCTATTAAACCTAAATAAAAGAAGAAGGTTGACAGAGGATACAGTAATATATTCAAAGTTATGTATAATCAGAATGGAAAATAATATATCATCTCAAAGGTCCACCTTGTCTGTTACAATGTTTATAGCAATGGTCAAAAACAGAATCTCAAAGAAAGTAAGTACAAGGAAAGATGGCAAAACTTCTCAACCTTTAACTGTTTTCAAGTGATGGACTTCCTGAACTGGAGGTAGTTTTCATGTATTTAATAACTCTCAGCATTCAATGTGCCTAAAAGGATTTTGAAAGATTAGTACAGTGATAAAGAAAGAATCTGTTCTCCATGCATGGGCAGATTGGACTGTGAGCAATGGACTTCAACTACATCAACAAAAATTTAGGTTATATTTAAAAAAAAAAAATCTAGTGGTAACAGATAACAAAGTACAAAGGCAGTTTAGCTGAGGAGCTTGTGGAGTCTTCAACGTTATCGATCATTAAGAAGAGACAAGCACTCTATGGGACTGATGTAAGAATCACATCCGGTATGGTGGCAAAAAGAATAAAACTGCTCATGTTCCCCTGTATTCCTGTCTTTCTGTACTTCTATTGATTCCTGATAAATTTTCATTATATTTTTACATTCTTACAGTGACATTGACTGCTCTCTTTCCTAAGACACTAACTCCAAATTAGGTAGCTCCCCCAGCAACTAACTACACTATGAATCAATAATTTTAATCTTTCCCATAGTTTATTACAGGAAATTCTGGTATGAATACTTTGTTTATATTTAGATTTTTCATTTTTCCAGGTTACTCTTTTTATATTATTTTTTTTTCTCATAGGTTTTCATTTCTCAGTTTTCCTTTATAAGTTAAATAGAAAATCTGTGCATATGTCATTTACTCTCTGCATTTCAGAGTAAGAAGCAGAAAAAAACTCTTTTAATTAATGTGTTTTTAAACACAACTCTGTATTGTCAAATCATTTCAGATAAACAAGAAGTTTCTTACTTACCAGCAAACCAGATCAAAATTAAAGCCTTAATTTATAGGTGAAAGTGTATTGAACAAGTGCTAATAAAAAGGTCTCACTCTGCTTTTCATGAAAAAAGACAAAATTTCTTAAACTGCCATAAACCAGATATATACACAGATAGCTATTTATTTTTATATAAAAAATATAAAACTGCAAATCATAAATGGTGAGTATTACTAAACTAACACAGTGTATTGCTCAGAAGGGATGCCCATGTCAATCAATGCCAAATCTACAAGCTTAGTCTTGTTATCAATATATACAGTAAGCTTTCAAAATGTGGAAAAATACCTACTTTTGAGAAGTCTAGGCTATAACACTAGCCTTGAAGATTTGAGCTACAATCTCCAAAAACTTAATAAAACTGAATTTAATTACAAGCCTTTTTACTCTACATTAAAATTAATCAGTACTTCCTTTGTGTTGCTCCTCTTCTGTGTAACATGTGGGTCCAGATGGTTCTCAAAGACTGTAATTTCTAGGGATTTTGAGCAACACATTTGTATTCTGTAATAGAAGGCATTTGATCCTTTATTTGATGTTGGTTCTCAGAAAATCCCTACCTTTAAAAATTCATGAGAGGATTGGAGTGGTAATCTAAGCAGCTGGTCATTTTCCTGTTCAGGTCTTTTAAATCTAGCCAAAAAAACCCAAACAAAACCAAGAGAGAAAAGATTTTTAAACAGGTTCACGGTTTCCAGGTCCTAATAAAGATAATAGACTGTGAAATTTCATCTGTAGAATTTAAAATGTCAAGAATCTCAGCTAATGAAAACAGCAATTGACTACAGGGATAGTTATATTACCTGATCTGTTGAAGCAAAAAACCACACTTAGCTGAAGGGGTTTTTTCTCCACAACTTAAAGCCACATTTTTTATGAGTAAATGGATGAGCCAAGAGGTTGTGAAAAAGATTAGATAGGCCTTTTCTGCTCAGCTAAGTGGTCTGATAAGACTCAAATCAGTGCAGAGTGATGGCCAATATTACCTGATGCGTATTATGTGGCATATAGAAAATTGGCTCAATGTTTAATTCTAGTTCAGCAAGATCAATTGTTCATTTTACAAGAATGATCAATTGTTCAGCTGCTAGTTGATCATGATGAAAAACACAGTCCAAGTTTATGAAAATAACAAATAATTTTTTATACTTAGGCATACTTTTTCTCAAAAGGAAAGTATATGTGATCCTATACTTGTGTTTTCATCAGTTACGTCATGTCTGGAAGTGGAAGTGAAAATAGCAGTTATACCAGAAGAATATGTGCAAATGCAAACACTAAATCCTGAAAAAGGGCTTGTTTATTTTAAAGCACCAATGAACTATGTGATATATGCTGTGCACTTCTATATGTACTCGTGTGTCTTAAAATTACATATTATATCCATTATGAATAATTGAAATAAAAGGTTTTATAAAATACATGGTAAATGTGGAAACTCTTAGTCCAGTTCAATAAAATTAAATTGTATTGGAAACCTCTCTGAGATAATTTTTTATTAAATGAATATGAGGTTCTCCTAAAGTAGAACTTAAATTGTGAGTAAGGTCATAAATTTACTCAGATAAATGGGTGAGGGAGGGATGAAAAATATGTATTATGTAATATCGTGATAAAATATTATAAAGTCTTTTCAGAAAATATCTAAATACATAAGTTTTACACTTATGTCATGCAAATACGAAGAGAGTTTAAGCTGAATTTCTGCAGTCAGTCCTAAGGCTATGCTACATTTTAATAGCTTTTCTGTCACTAATGAAAATAAAGCTGCAAAGCACTGAAATATATAAAGAATAATATATATTTCCTTTATATTCCAATATCTCATAAATGTACACATTTCTTTCCTAAAAATAACATTTTAATAAATTTTTAATAAACATTTACTAAATTTTGATACCGCAGTTTTTTTAGCTTTTAAAAAGTTAGCTTTTGTTTCAGAATTCCCTATGAAAATTTTATTTCCATGCTTTTCTCTCATTTTATCTTTGGTTCATTGTTTTCTCTCCTTCCTTATCCATATTTTGACAATGATTTCTTTTTGTCATTGCAATCAGTAAAAATGCAAGGGATTTTGACCTGTTAAGTAGCAGGCTTTGGTATTTGGGGTTTTATTTATTTATTTACTGGCAGATGCTGTGGCAGCATGCAGCAAATTCAAGTGGGAACAGAGGGAGAGGAGGAAGAAAGGAAAAAGATCATCATTTGGGTTAACAGTGATTGCCATAAACATGCATGTGGTACTGCTCTCTCCAAATCTAATTACTGACATGAATAACAGGAGTAGAATTCTCTGATAGGTTGGTTCAAAAGCACCCAGGGAATTTGTATGAAAGGACAGCATTTGCCAAATCATCATCTGTATCCCTTTTCTCAGAGAGCTCTGTGGGAAATATCTGAAGTGTAAACATGAGTGGATTATCAGCTTTCATGGTATCATTGCATTGCACCTTTCCCCCAGCAAAGAGAATGAATGACTGACTCTCTTTATAATGATCTCTGGTGAAAGATGGTAGTTCTCATGGATTAGATGGAATTTAACATGTCAGAGAGAATATTTCCTCAGTACAAATAAAAACTGACTTTCAAGGAAGTTGTATGTAAGTTACTGTATTTCAGTTTTAATGAATTCAAGTGATCAAGATAGCAATTTACACTGGATAAGAAAATCTATTTAAAAATTGCAAAGCAGAATTTAAGGACATGGGTACTAAGGGTTAAAATTCAGGGGAGTTTAAACTGGTTTAAATTTAAAGGGTTTCCAAAGAGTCCAACACACATCCAATTTAAGTTGTGACAACCAAAAAAAAAAAAACCACAAAAAAGTGGGAAATCAAACCAATTTTCTTGTGTGGCTTGGGAGACAGGAAAGGGAAGCCAAATTTCAGCTGGGCTATAAAGAGTCAAATACAAAATTATTAGCAGCAATAATAAAAATACCCATGGAAATTTTCTGACATGAATGTGAGTTTTTGTGCTTTGCCTGTTTTGCTCAGGATGACATGAACTGGTGAAGTATGTGAGCATTCAGTGGCCTCTGAAAATCAGAACCCTCCAATGAAGTATTGAGGATCTGTAATGTTCTTTTTGCTTCTGTTTTTAAATCAGCCTCCCATAAATTCACATTACAGTGCCATTTAGTGACAAACAGAACAGGGGTCAATGCAATCAATCACAGGGTCAGAGATTTGAAATGATGCAAGACATAGACTGCAGGAGCACAAGAGCTGCAGCAAGGAAATCATGTAGGAAAGACTGAAGGCTGATCCCAGCTTCTGTCCAGATAAGCCCCTTGCAGTGGAATGCGGCATCACCATCAGCATTATTGGGAACAGCAACTTTTGAAAACCAGCATTACCTTGGTTCTGTTGATATATCAATGCAAACTTAACCTCTAATTTGAGAAAGAAAAATGCATCCTGGAACACCTCTTGCTGTCCTTGGTTTAGAGGATTTCTACCACAGTACTGAGCATTTCCCTAAAGACAGAAACCTGTATGAGGGGAAGGACATGCCTCTGTGCTCTCTTTCTAGTAAATTCAGTGAATAATCTTAATATTCTCTAATGCTGTTGCCAATGTGAAAAGAGCTGGCAGAGAAAGAGTGAGAGAGGAAAAAAGGGAAGGGAAGGAAGGGAAGGGAAGGGAAGGGAAGGGAAGGGAAGGGAAGGGAAGGGAAGGGAAGGGAAGGGAAGGGAAGGGAAGGGAAGGGAAGGGAAGGGAAGGGAAGGGAAGGGAAGGGAAGGGAAGGGAAGGGAAGGGAAGGGAAGGGAAGGGAAGGGAAGGGAAGGGAAGGGAAGGGAAGGGAAGGGAAGGGAAGGGAAGGGAAGGGAAGGGAAGGGAAGGGAAGGGAAGGGAGAGCATATAAATGAATTTTGGAAATAGACTTTTTTTAAAATATTCTGTTTTGTTGTAGTGATAGTGATAAAAAAGGAACTCAGACTACAAATATTTCTTGTTGCTTTTGGTTTTGTTTTCATGGATTTTGACATCTCTAAGTTGAATTTAAATATATACACTTCACTTGTTTCTTGATAAGAAAAGACCATAAAATCTCTTTTCCTTTTATAGCTAAAATGTAAACAGATTTTGTAGATAACCTCTCTTTCAAAACAGACTGTTCTCAAATTTCCTTGGCTGAATTATCATGATGTGACACAGCACATCTAGCTACACCTGTCAAGCTGTGCAACACTGCTTTCTGTAACATGAAAGCATCATGATCTGAACATCACATGGCTGATGTGATAGGAAATTGAACAGGGCAACACAAAGTTTCCAAACAGGAATTTTACTGTGAAAACATTGTCTTTGCTGAAAACCATTTAAGAAAACACATATTTAATCCCTTGTGCAATTTGCTCCATCTTCAGTTCCAAATGCAAAATGGCTGTACTTAGCTGCAGCCATCTGAAGGTGTTTAATAGACTGTGCTTTTCTTTGCAAATAATTGTGTTCTGGCAAAAATTAACTACATTTATAGCAACCGAATTAGCCAGGAAGTTTTCTGTAACAAGTTGGTTTTAGGCCAAATGCATTTCAGACTGAGAGCTCACTAACACAGAGACAGCTTGAAAAGCCAATCTCTCCACACTATTCTATTTTAATAGTTTAGTTTATTCAGCTTCATAAAGGTTATTTCTCATCCTTATGCTCAGGAAAGCATTGTACCTATAAAGAACTGAATTTATACACATCAAAATAAGTAGCAGAGTCTTGAGTACAGCAGAGGCATCATCAGATAGAGGGGGGTTTATATTTTAACAGCAACTCTTCACAACATTTCTGTCATCACTTCCTATTTCATCCACAGAGCTCATGTGGGTACATGGAGATTGAGCCTGTCTTTAAATCAAAATTAAACAAAGAAGATTTTTTTCTGCTTTATGGACAGATGGCAGCTTATTACAGGTATTCTCAAATGGTTTCTCTGTGCTTATGTGGACATATGTCAATGAAAAGTGAGTTGCAGTCAGGCTGGACTCTTGATTGGAAACTATATACCAGTCTCTTTACTGATACATGAGAAGATTAATAAATTACTTTTCTCATAGTATGGGGAGCTTTCCATTATGATAAAACTACTAGATTAAATTAAGTCATTATATGTCATTAGACTAAATATTGTGAGATCAATTCAATAATGATTAATCTTTGACACATGTAATAGAACCCTTTTGAACTATCTTCTAGCTCTAAGGATCCCAGTACAAAAGTTTTGAAAGAGATGAAAATAATTAAACCTAAATCCTTTCTCAGGTGAATAGTGGTATCCTCATCTGAATCGCCAGGAATTTGAAGCAGACTCTTGGTAAGGAAGCATAGGCTGGTATAAGTTGAATAGCAAATGCTCAGAAAAGTGTTTCTGTTCTTCACCAAGACAGCAATTGCAAGCTCTGAGGAAATGCAATGCTCAGTTGCTCAGCTGCAACTTGGTAGTTTAAAGAGAAGCTCAAGTAAATCTCTTCAACCCTCCTCTGAGAGAGAACAGGGAAATGAAGCAGTAGAAAATAAACACTTAGAAACTAATCTGACCAGCTTTCACTGAAGAATTAATTTATGTGGAATTACCCATTACCATTCAGTCCTACTAATTACTGAGCATTCTTTCTTTTTTCCAGCAAAGCACTTAGGCATATACTTAAACACAACCATTCTTTGGGATTTGCTTGACTGAGCCAAACTACTCACTGCTTCACGGTATCAAACATGACAGCATGGTCTATGAATTTAGCTCCTTGCCATTTTCCCTTAAAACCCTTAAAATTACCTGCTCATTAAGTTTACACTCTGTGAAGCTAAAGTGCAAATATTTATTGGACAAAGTAATCTCTTTGCAGCTTGCTGAAGGATGCCAATAAAATGATACAATTTCTTCTAAGCTATTTAATATCTGACCTAATAAAATCATAGACTATGATAAAAAAAGCCAGCAACACCCCAAATTCCTTTATACACTACATTTTTCTGTGCATATTTTATATTTCCTACTCCAATAGAGAGATGTTGAATACCAGTGACTGTTATGAAATTATTCTGCTCCTAGACAAAACAAATGTAAGGAACAGAGTTTGCATTTTTGATGTTGTGTTAAGTATATCTAAATAAGTGAGGAAGATGACATACATATCCATTTCAGATCAGGATAAATAATTGCTTGTACTTATTTGTACTTACGTGTTGAAGATAGTTACATGTATAAGGAAACTCTCATTTTTATTTTCCAAATAATTCTAGAGGAGTGCTAATCCAAGGAAAAGCAATGAGCTTGGCAGCCAAAATTTATTATTCTTTAAATATTAAGCATTTTTTTTAACTTACAGGCAAATATTCATGCTTCACTCAGTACATTTCAAGATCCAATATGGATCCATATTAGGGTATGCAAAAGCAATGGCTTCAGTATTCTTCAGTATTTAAATATCAACAATTCCATTTACATCTTCCTTGTGAATTTTTTTTCATTACATCTCTTCCCAAGTAGAAGAGCACAATAGCAAATCATATTTGGATGTCAGTACAGATGTCCTGAACTTTATCATCTGGTGATACTCACTGAGAAAAATGTATTTCCTTGATGATTCTCTTTTCTTCTCAAGTATGTCTTGGAAATACTAAACCTTGTTGCGGGCACAGGATTATGCTGAACTCCAAAGATCTTCTGCATCCCAGTCGCTTACTTAAAATTCTGAAATGTTTTATCTGAAGTTCAAATGTTTATTGGGAGTTTGATAAAAGTTTTTGGGTTATAGCATAAGCTATTAAAATGTCTGTGACTGAATACCGTGAGAGGTCAGTGGATTTTCAACATTTTGGCTTTTATACAGACAGACAGATAGAATCTGTTGCTCTTACGGAATGTGTCTTCCCTGGGGCTAGTAAGCACACACACCTGGGAGAATGTCATGGAGACCTGTGATAAAAGTGGCAGTAGGACAGAGACGTAGGAAGTGGGGAATCTGTGGCAAAAGTTACTATGAGACTAAGGACTAGGTATGTAGCCACATCTCACACTGAAGATTCTGCCAGGATTCGGAGGTCATTGTGCAGAGCTTGGACTAACATTAAAAAAAAAAAGTTATGAATATTAATGACCAAAAAATTAAAGTCCTGACAAAGTATTTACTGGCAAATAAGCAGTGAGTTTATCCCCTCCTGGAAGAGACAGCATAAGGAAGGCAGACAGAATTCTTTAGAAGACCTCTGACAGTACTTAAGTTTTCATCTTTTCCAATCAATGTTTTTCAAGCACATTTTCCAGATTGGTAATGTAAACATTTGGCAAGTCAAAATTAAGCAGCAACCTCAACCCATCTCTTTCCAAACGCCATTTTATTGAAGTAGTAGCTCCTCTTCCTTCATTGGCCAGGTTTCTTGAATGTTATCCCTCTTTTTCCATTTTCACTCTCCAGTGCTCTGTGGATGAGATGGACCTGCAGTAGAGAGGGCTTGAGAGTCCTCAAATTCTCCTTCTCATGAAACCTCTGAAAACTGGTGCATAAATGTTCGGGCCTTCCTGCTGTGTAAAAGTTCGCTTGTCTGCTTCTGGCATGAGAAAAGAACTACAGTACACAGAATTCACCTAATTTGATTTTAATTTGAAAATGGAAAATTTCTGCAGAAATTACCACAAAAACTGTAAACAGCAATTGATTTAAAATTTCATCTACAACGAGATCCTTCTTAAAATGTTAGTGCTAGATGGGCAAAAAAATGTCATTGTTATTTTAACAAGGAGTTTCTTGAGCATTAGATGGTCTGTATATATCAGTTTATACTGCAGAAGTGCATACATTTCACAGATTTTGTCTAAAAAAGGTAGAGTGAAATAGGTGATATATTGCTGGAATTTTAATATTGGGGTTGGTAAACGAATGTAAACTTCTCTTTGCACTATCTGGCATTTTTGTGCAGTATATTCATCAAAAACAAAGAGCAGATAAAAGCAGAGTAAGAGTCTACAAATGCCCTTCCTTTACTTGCATTTCTGAGAAGCTCAACAACAGAACACAATAGCTGCTTCCCAAGCCAAATGGAAAAAACACTGTAATTTCCAAAGAGTTATTGAACCCTTACACTGCAAGTAAATTTTAGAGCAAAAATGCAAACCACTGCTTTTCGAAAACCTGTTTTGGTCTCAATAGCTGAATAACCTCTCTTTCAGTGATCAGGGAAAAAGGGTCTGACCGTATTGCTTTGGCATTCTTGGGCGTCAAGAACAGGCAGCATTTTAGATAAAATGACCTCTATTTTATAGGACAAATATTACAACATTCTGAGTTGTCTGATTGTCTGACACCAGCAGTGACATGAGAATAGTGAAATAAGCCATATAAATATTCAAGAAGAGACCATTTGCCTTAATACTTAATTTAGCTTTTTTTCCCTACTAAGTCTACGTACAGACCTGCTATCAGAGAAGCAATTTACTTGAAAGCCATGCTTCCTAATGTTCTCATTTTGATTTTGTGTTTGCAGATCAAAAAGGAAATCTACCCGTACGAAACTTTCTCAATTTATCACCTTGGTGGATTTCACATTTATTAAATTCTTATCCATTTGAGCCTATGCAAAACTCAATGTATAATTACCACCACTATGTGTCATGCATAAGCTATGGCTTGACTTTTTTTGATGTCACAGATGGTGCAACAGGTACAACAGGTCTTAAGAACTCTTCTCATCTTAACTTTCTCACTATAGACTATATATATTTTACTTAATTTAACATTATCATTCAGATGTCAAAGCAAATTAATATACCTATTAAATAAAATCAGAATTGATTCTTTCAACTGGTTGGTAACTTCTTCTATGAAATATTGTCAGCTGGATCATGATGATATTTTCCTAGTGGGAAAAAAATAAAAAGAAACCTGGAGGAAAATGGAAAGGCAGAAGGAAGCACAAGAGAAAAGGGAAAAACACTAAAAATTACTGGATTTGGTTGCCTCCATTTCTAAACAGGAGAAGTAAAGGCTTACTTTTAGAAGCATTTAAAATGCTTAATCTTACCTAAAAACATGGCTCATTCACTTATTTATGCTCTTAGTATTTTGAATCTCTGGCTTTCATTCCATACTTTTTTTTTTCTGGATTCCTCCATAAGATGGAAAGGTTTTTTTCTGTAATAAAAAGAATAAAAAAGTTTTAAACCCCAGATTACTGGAATAAAAGAACGTGTTGTGGGAAGATGGCAAATAGCAGCCATAAATCATTTTCTTCACAGGAAAGGAAAGTGCTTTTTCACATTTTTGAAGATACATTATTACCTGGATTGGCCTGACCTAGTAGGACAATTCCGAGTTTAATTTGTTACTTTATCTGACAGAGCAAAAAAGGAACAGCATTTTCCTCATAGTTTGGATTATTATGTAGTTTCATTTCATATGTTTATTTTTTGCAATAGATAGACAGCTGGACAAAACAAATTCTACAGTGAACATAGGCACATCCTAAATGGTCACGAACTGCAAATTTTAAGCTTGATATAAAGTCTTTCAGAAAATACATTGACAGTTTTCCTTAATCACACTGATTAGGATATGGGCAATATTTATTTTGGAAAGGTCACATACACTACATGAAAAAAACAGGGAGAAGACAATTGTTAGGAAATAACACAAAACTTTTATACGTGAACTGACTTTGTCTTTTAAAGAATGACCTCAAAGCAGCAATGGCCTATCTTATTTGGCAAAATACTTTAAATTAATCTGCACCCAACCACAGAATCATCTTGACCTCAATGATAATATTTCCAGTAAAACACTGTTTTCCTTGCTTCCCTGTCCTACTATGAAATTTGCTCCTGCAAGATGCATTGACCACACTGTCTCAGCTAATGGTGATTGTTTTCACTTTAATGTCTGCAGTAGCTGTGCATCCCCTTGCGGCAAGAGGAACATTAGAGGGACAAAAGTAGTGATATTCCATTCCAGTGAAGTGCAATGCAATGAAAATCTCAAAATACATTAATATTTTAAAGTACTGAAATTACCATTCCAGCAATAATGAACTCTTAACCACTGCAAAGGTATTCTAAGAGGAAAAAAGGTCCCATGGTGGTTTCTACTCCCACTGAAACTAAGAAAGAAGTTAATTACTGAAATTCTAATGAATGACAGTTTTCCACTGGCCAGACTAAAGGAAGGTACATTTATCTTTAGCACTTGCTACTCTCAGGGACTCTCACTGTTTGCTTGCTCTCTATCTGATAAAAGAAAGACAGCCATGAAAAATAATAGTGAAATATTTGGAGTTACTATATTAGTAATGCATGCAACTTCCATAATACTGTAGATAAGAGCTAGAAATATCAAAAAAAGACTAAAGAGGAAAGAAAAACAAATGTGGCTTAAGAATTAAATGATGGCTCTTCCTTATCACCTCAGTACATTTCTATGCAAAATGCATACAATGAGGTTCCTCTGAAAAATACAATATTTAAAATACAAATTTTCAAATTGATCTGTCTGAATTACAAACTAAAATAATAATAACAATTATGACAATAATAATTATAATAAAACATTCAAACAGAATATGATAATTGAATCTGAACTCATATGCTTGCAAACAAAAAGCATGTGTATGTAAAAAAAAAATCCAGAGAGGCTGAGACACCAACTGAGTTTCAATTAGAAAGGAACACAAAAGGCAACATGAAATGGTTCTATAAATACACTGTAAATAAGAGGAAAACAAAGAGAAGAATAATTCCATTACCAAGTGTGAGAGAGACCAAATAATAGATGGCACAGAATAAAAGGCTGAAATATTCAGTTTATTTAATCTTTACCAAAACATTAAATTTTTACTAGCTACTTGACTTTATTTAGAAGATAGGAACACAATGCAAATCAGAATGGACTGAAAAACATGCAGCTAGAAAGTCTGAATTGTTAGGGTCATATACTTTTCTGAAGCAATCTCTAACTCTTTATTGTCATCCCCAATGACTGAAGGAAAACAACTTTAGGAACTATCTTTAGTAGAAAAGGAAAACTCAGAAATTCTCTTCTTTTTCATCTCTGGAAAGAGTCAGGGTGAAATTATTAAATAATCAAATAAATACCTGAAAATACTAAAGTAGAAGAAAATAATTAAACCTGGTTTAACAAGAGCAAATAATGTTTAAATTTTTCCAAGTTCTTTCTTTGACAGAATATAGTGAGTAAGGGAAGAATTCTTATTTGGATATTTACAATGTGCAATGTTTTTGGTATTATTCAAATGGCTTGGCTCCTAAAAAAGCTAAAGAAATATTGCTATAGATGTAACTTACATCAGTGGCATTTTTACAACAAATGGACTGGTTCATGTACAACAGATTGGAGCAGAAAGTCCCAAAAAGAATTATCAATATGTCTGTCAAAATGGGAAAGGATCTCTTGCAGATAGGATTTATTGTAGGCCAAGTTCCACTTAACAGTTTCAGCAATTTGGATGTCAGAGTGACATTTTCGCAGGAAACTGCAAAGAACAGGACTTGCAAGCTCTTGGGAGAATATGATCATAAATCAAAATGATCTTGGCTAATTGGAGAGAAAGCAAGAAATTGACAAGAGCAAATTAAATGAAAGCATGAGCAAAGATCCACAGTTCAAAGAGAGTATTTAAATGCACTCATACAAAATGAGACCTGTACAGGCGTACAGAAAAGAATCTAAGGGTTATAATGTCTTTGAAATTAAATATGAGTCAGCTACATGTTTCCATTATGAAAACATTAAATAGGCAATGCAGGTCAGAGTTTCAGCAACAGCAGTATCCTGTGTAGGACATGGAAAATAAGTATTGCCTCCTATTAGTCCTGATGAAACTGGAGATAACTTGATGTACACTCATTTAGGAAAAAATAGAAAATGTTTTTTAATTGTTTGGATGATGAAACACTGGAGCAGCCTAAATTACACTGTTGTGAAATCTCCCTCATTTTTGCTATTTATTGCATTTGAATTGAAGAAAGAAGAAAATAATGGTTTTATTCTAATGTTTATTTGACCCAGCATGCTGGATCTATTTCTTTCAAACAAGCAGTTGCTCAGTGAACTTGAGGCATAAGCTTTCAGTGGATACAAAAATGTATGGAAAATATAATCTATTTTTTTCCAGTGTAAGATTAACTAGAATGCTTTTCAGTCTTGCATTTTCTTTACGCTACTCAGGCCTTGCATATAAGTACATAGCCTTCATTTTCCACAATGGTTTTCTTAACATCCTTATGCCCCTTTTGATCGTTTTGATTGTAGTAGAATCATACTTGCTTAAGAAATAAATATTAAAATCAAATGCATATCCTTATATAAACCAAAATAACAGTCTCTATGCAGATCTTTGTTTTCATAACTTCACAAAAGCCAAAATTTTATTAACATTTGCAATTAAGTTTAATGATTAAATGAAGAAACCCAAACAGAATAAAAAAATATTTTATTTTTCCCATACAGTAGCTATGTAAAACTTTGAATGGTGTTGTATAATAAAGGTTTGAATCCTCCTAGATGTACACCTTTGACCCAATTCATCAGGGTTAGGTATAACAAAATTAAAGAAGATGAAATGCTGTACAAATGTAATCTTGCATGACAGAAGTATCTTCCTCTTCCAAAGATTTCATCAGTAATTCAGCTATATGGATAATGAGTGGCAGTAAAAAGAGGTTTGGCTTTATTTTTTTCTTTTACCTTTTGAATACCTAGTGAATACTTGCAATATTGAAGTGTTCTGCTAGAAGGGATCCTCAACTAGCACTATAATTACAGTGCAAATTGTGGAATAAACAATTGATATTCAAACATTACATTGTTAACTATGTTACTGTGAGCTCATAGGTGCAGTAATGTTTGTATCTCTTCAGTTATGGTCTGCATTTACAGCGATGAACTCTGAAGGCCAGATAACTATTAATTCCCCTATAAAACAAGTAATGTGACTCATACATTTTATTTGGTTTTTTAGAAATTCCAAAAGTATATTTGGCCATATTAATAAGTCTTATTTTTTTTTTTTTAATTAAGAGGTTTTAAACTTTTAAAAAAGCTCAATTTGGACTTTAATCTTTAAGTACTAAGTTTTACTTCATAGTCAAGTAAGGGGTTTAACGATTTTAAATTAAAAGGAAAGTTAGAGAAAGGTATTAAGTGAACAAGATTTTTTAATACAAAGATACATATTTAATTTAAAAATTGTGTCAATAAAGCACTTTCAGACTTTACTTAAGACCAGTTTATTTATTTTTATACTACATTTTCACAAACCAGAGAAAAATATGCCATGAGTATTACATAGTGAATGTCATGGGCAAATGAGAGGCTGAGGTAACTCATCTTCAGGTGATCAAAGGTGGTATCCAGACAATGAAACCCAGCTGATGACATAGACTTTATTCTATACTCCAGAAGCAATCTCTTCTACAGCCTGCATTTGCAGTCAAAGTAATAGGCCTCGCCACATTACTTTGTGTGGTTAATAGTGTGCTATTAGGAAAGATGTTTTTCATAAAAGTTATATGTTATTAATTAATCATGGAAATATACTTCTATTTTCATCTGCAATATTCCAAGTTATTTAATTATTAGCTAGTTGGGAAATGTCGATGCATCCATTTAAATTCAAACTGTTATTTATCTAGCATACAATCATAGCTGTATCCAATCTAAATTAAAAATGCATTGAAATGCACTGAAGACACTTTATTTAAAGTGTTACCAAATATGTTACAGGAAGTAAAGCTGTGTAATTACTTAAGGGATCATATTTATAGCACTGGAGTACCCCAAGCATTAAATGGCTTTTGTAGTTGATTAAATGTTGAAGTGATGCTGAGGTAGAACTGCCAACACTGCCAATGTGCAACCCATACATTTTTCTCCCAGTCTGTGAAATGCTGTGCTGGCATCCTTTAGGGCTGTCCAATACTATCCCTTGAAACAGCAATGAATGATGGAAATTAGGGTTTACTTGCAATGTGTGGAGGATTCAGAAAGTAGTATGAGAGATTAAAGAGTATATAATGAAAAATTAGAAATCAGGAGGAAATAGCATTATGGAGGTGGAGGAGTGATGTACAATGCTAGAAAGAAATAGCTAAGGATAAAAGAAGGTAGAGGTGAAAAGCACAGGGAGCGGAAAAACAAAGTGGACTTTATTTTATCTTGAAAATATTGTCTAGATACCTGACAAGAGGGTAGGAAAACATAAGAAAAGACATTTAAAAGGAAACTTTATGCGCTCTGTAAAGACTGTAAATCAGCAGAGGTGGTTACATCTTTAAATAGTCATGAGCTAAATAAGGTTTTTTACATGATCACAATGCAGTCTGGGTATCATCCTCAGCAAAAACAGGATTCTGTCTCCCACAGAGTGCAGCTGAATGAAATGCTCTTGGGTAACAGCAATAGGTCTATGTATGGTCAAGAAAAAGACTTATCGGAGAACATATGAAATCTTCAAATAAATTATTATTGGTCAGTAGTGAACACTGATTGGACAACACTACCAGGTTTTCTGTGTTATGTTCCTTGCCTTCCTTACACAACTGTTGTGAGTGAATGGTGTTTTTCTTATTCTTATGCATTAGTTCAATTAGTCCATACACAGTCTGTTTATTCAGATTTTGCACACAGAAAAAAAGGAAAGGAAAGGAATGATGGCTTGAGACAAAATAAAAAAGTGTGGTTTTTTAACCTCTGCTTCATATCCAGAACTCCCTTCTGAGTCTTCTAATACTGTATTTGGAAACAACTGTTCTATGTATAGAATTATGATATTTTCAAATATCCTTTGGGGGAAAAGGCAAATAGACTGCATGAAAATGAAGAATATAAGAATACTATAAAAAAAATTAGAAAGTGGTTCAAAGGTGCTCATTTACAATGGAGGAAATGAAATATGCAAATACATTATTATCACAGAGGTAGTTAACAAAAAATTTAGTAGGAAAAAAACATTGTGCCTTCTAATTCATCATTGTTTAGAAGATACCTGTGAGTTCTATCTGAAAAACAACAATGTGGAGAAATGCAGATGGTTGAATTTTGCCTTCTCTCAGTTACTTCTCTTACACATTAATTACAAGGGGGGAGGAGGCAAGAATGTTGCCTGTAAGAAGACAATATTATTTAAATACATAAAATAAAGATTGCATATAATTTAAATATTTATGTTAAATGGCTAAATAAAAGAATGAAAGACATTTTTGCCTCTCACTCTTCAACATGTTTTGTCTGCTCCTCAAAGCCATAGGAACTGCTAGAAACCCCATCTAAAAGGTTTTCATGGAAAATTTGAGCAGTTATACACTTCTGTTGCACTGCTTCTTTAATACTTCTTGACATGGTGGCTCCTGAGAATCATGACATGTACTCAGAAAAAAATTATTATGTATACATAAATGATTTTCAAAAGAACACTATTTGCTTTTACTTTTTAAGCCAACTGCTGCTGATATAATTTCACAGTTCAGAAAAAATAGTTTCATTGTCCTCTAAGATCTCAACTCAGAGATTAACTTTTTCACACAGCCAACTCTGGGTTAAGAAGAAAATTCCTTGTGTTTTAACTAGTGGACTGAAGTTGTCCATGAAGGGTCTATAAGTATGTTAAGACAGCCAAGATCTACCCACTCTCCCTTAAAACTTAATTTGAAAGTATGATGTTGTTACTACCTGTCTTGTTCTTCGAGAAAATCTTTTAATAAAAAAATGGGTTGCATCTATTGGCCTTTTAACTTCAAGGACCCATTCAAAACTGGAAAGAAAATGGCAGAAAAAAAAACTCTATTAATATTTAAAGACCATTTCATGAACATTTAGCAATAGATAAACATTGGCAATGTAAGGATAGTGTTTTAATCTAAGAATACAAATGACATAAGCAGAAGAAAACATTCTACAAGTACTTGCAGCAAGTACCTATTGTCACTGGTTTTTTGTCAATGTCTTTTAGGGGAAGCTTTCTGCATGAGTACATTAGGTTGGTTTAGCATTTGGCTGTTAAAAATGGACAGAAATTGGGATATTAGTAAAGACAAACTACATGAGAATACTTTAAACAGGAAGGCCATAAACTTTTGAGGACTGAGTGTCTTTTGAGCTCACTGAAGCAAATGGTTACAGGAATGAGGACAGTGTCAAGATAATTATGACTTCAGAAAAAAATTCACCATAGCCAAGTTAAATAGTAAACAGAGGGGTTTCACAACCACAGGTAGGCATGGCAGAGCTTGACATGTTAAACTGGAAGGTACAAAGGAAAAGCTATCTACAACAATGTCTGTATTCTTCAAAAAGGTATAGCTAGACACTTCTCACACTTGTCAGTTCTTTAGATTTTTTCTAACTTCAGAAGACAAGTGCAAAATTCTTTCCAAATATTTGTGAATAACACAAACACATTGGTCTGAGAAGAGTTACCATATACCTTACTATGTCAGAGCTAGGTGATATTTTGTTATTGTAGACATTTTACTCCCTCCATATTTTAAATCAATAAAAAAGACCAAAGACTAAAATTAGAACTGGGCCTCTATGTATTTACATGAGAAAATCTCAATTTTATTTTATATTTAATAAATGTGTCTTTTATATACATCCTTATATTGTCATTAAGCATCATTTGAATATAGGCCTTTGCTGTGATAAAGATACTAATGAGGATGCTGGCAATTCATTTTAAGAGAAGCCATAAGAAGGAATTGACAGACTAGACATTGGGTAAGCAGAGTCCTGGAAAGCCTATATATCTTTCAGAAGCAAATTTTAATGGGATTGGCCAGGTGTGAAGTGATGGATCAGGAAACAAGCAGTGAAACAGGACTGGACCAGAATATTTGAGACAAATTTAAAGAATTTAAATTTCATCACTGTGATTTTCATGAATATGAAGAAGATACGGGAAAGCAAGCTAGGAGGTTTAGCAACTTCTGGAAATATTAACTTCTGATAAAATCTCACAAAGCAAAATGGGTTTGATAGTCTATTTCTTGCTTTGTACTTCAAAAAAATATTGAAGGCCTTGCTTGGGTAGGCAGGATGGAGGGGAGTATCTGCTGAGAACCATAGGTACTAAACTCATCTCAGTGTGATATTTGTAATTTGTGTTCACACGTATTCAATACATCCACAGGTTTAGGGGTTTTGTTTGGTATGTTTTTTGTTTTGGTTTGGGTTGGGTTTTTTTAAGGAAAAGAAAGGAAAGAAAGAGAAACATTTGCAAGAAAAACAGTACCCTATTTCAGAAATAATGTTTGCTGGCAAACAAGTACAGTATGTGCTCTAAAACAGTTTAATCTAATACAATATAAAGTGAATTACTTCTTGAATTGCCACCTTCCAAAAGAAACAAGTAATAGTTCAGAGGATGAAAATTACTGATCGATTCTGCTGATTATATATATTTATTGTAGGCTGTGCTATAAATGTACCAGACATGGAATAAGCCAACTCTTTCATTCTACAAAAAAACCCGAAAACCCTCAACAAAACCAACACGCAACACATCAGTTTTTTCTAGTACACTGGAAACATATTTTTCATAGAAATAAACACATTTGGCAACCTTTTCTTTTTCTCTTTTATTTTGATAAAATAAAAGGTACATAGCAGGGTGTCTTGTAACAAACTGTCTCTTGAAATTGCAACAGGACACTCTATTTGCCTAGTGGCCATTTAATTTAATGGGATTTTTATTAGGGTACACGTACAGGGTTACTTAAACCACAGGGGTCTTTGCAAGTAAAAGCACAATCTGAACATTGAAAAAACCATTCACACTTATTTTATTTTTAAAATAAAATATATTTCATTTTGATTCAACATTTTAAATTGTGTTTTTCCTAACCACTTCTGTTGCTGTATAAAATATAATTCAATTCTTTAATTGTCACTGCATAACAGTACAATTGCTTCGAGAGTACCAAAAGACTTTACAACTAAATAGCATTATCTTTCCACCTGGAGCCTGTAAGTAAAATTTATATCCCAAAAATTCTCTTTATTGTCATACTTGAGGGAACATTTCTATTTACTTCATATTTTCATGTTCTAATATTTACACACATGGAGTCAGGAAAATGGCTGTACATGGATGACCACAAATACCTGAAATATCTATCATGTCTTTAGACTTTTGAATCTCCTTTATTTGACTGTTATTCCATTTAATTAGTTATAGTTACATTTTAGAAAGGCTCTATATTATTAACAAGATTAATTCACATTGTGATGATGTTTTGCATTTAAGTCCATTAATAATTTCATCTCTTTCTTAAACTACTTCATTAAGGTTTTCCAAAGTGAAATATCAAAAACTACAACACAAAATTTTGGGGCTCTCAATAAGGAGATTACAAAGTGAAAAAGCCTCTCACAGGAAAATGAATTTTTTATTGATAAATGCTTCTTATAGCTAGGGATCATTTGAACTTTAAAAAATCTTACCTGAACTGAAGTTTTTGGGCTTTTTACATATTGTAAAGCACAGTTTAAACAAACTGCTCTTTGTAAGAAATAACCAATAAGAAGTAAAAAAAATAGTAATACCAACATGTATACGATGGTTAAAAATATTCCAGCCAAGAACATGGAACAAATGGATGTGGACAGGATGGTAGCAGTACAATTATTTTATTAACTGAAGGGAAAATTGGCTAAGAAGCTACACAGCAACAATGTACATTAAAAAACATTATCAGGGCTTCTAGTCAAGCATTCAAGATTGTTAGAATTTCATGCTTCCATAAATGAAGTGTTACTGTGTTTTGGAAAATCAGTACCAAACACCCAGCCTGCATTAACAAATATGGAAAGCTTCTGGTGCTAATCACTACTCAACCTAGGCCAGTTGTGTTACTTCCACAAACGAATGAACAACAATTCCCTTCATAATGGACTATGAATACATCAAATCCTAGTAGTGACCAAATATGAAAGAAAATTACTATTGAATCACACAGTTCAATGCAAAAAAAAAAAAAAGATGACCATTCTTTTCTGAACTATCTGCATCTATCGATCTGTATATGGTGTTTCTATCATGCATATATATATGTTCTATTCTCTATGATTCTATGATTCTGTATGATTAGTGGATAGATCTGCTTTTCATACTGAACATGTAAATTCAAACACTTGCAAAGGTATTTATGCATAAGCTAAAGTTGCTTTGTCATTTCCCTGTTCCAAAAATAGAAGTAATTTAGCAAAACAAGGACCAGTTGGATCTCTCAGAGGCAGGTTACCACTCCTCATTGCAAACAATGAATAATCAGCTACAAATATTCAAAATGAATGATTTACTAATAATAGATGAATTTCAAACTGTTGGCTGACATTGCAAGAACTCACGAATAGCAATTAATAATTGTATTAAAATTGAACTAGAAATCTTTATTCATTAAAAGATTTATGATGAGAAAAAGGGCTAAATTGACAAAGAGTAGTGGGCATGCCTCTGAGCTCACTTTTTTAGGATTAATTGTACTGATTTTGATTAAGTCAGTAGGCTTGTTTGTTTGTTGTTTCTAATTCACAGCAGTCTAACTGAATAAAGAAGAACAGTAATTTTTATAGGCAAGACAGTAAATTTCTGTTTAAAATATCAAGAAGAATCTATATGTAAAGGCCACATGTCACAGAAAAGAAGCTAAGTAATGAGCACAAGTAAGAATCAAACATTATATTACTAGTTAATGAGATTACTTTAAAATGAAGATATGTCATTCCAAGGTAAATTACATGATTCAAACAGTCTTGTTTCAAGTTCTGTGACTTAGTCTACGGAAGTGAAGAGCTGGTGCACAGCCTTATTTGATTTTAGAAGGTGTGACACTAGAGACTAAATACAATGTTGCTATTAAACCATGAGGGGGAAGACAATGTCCTGCTTCACAATTTGTCTTTTTTATATTGCTTAAAACAAAGAAGACAGGATGTATTCTGCACAGTTTATTCTGTACTGTAAAAACAAAGCGTTTAGAACTTGTTATATGATTGTTACAGCATAGTTTCCTTTTGAAGATATGGGTACAAGAATTATGTGACTCTTTTCTGTTTTGAGAAAAAGCCAGTTCCTTGGCTGATTCCAGAATGTGAAAACTAACAAGGTCACTCAGAGCCACACTGTCCTTTCTTGCTGATCTATGCTTCATTCACTGAAAATGTAATCCAGTATTATGTCATGATGTTCAAATTTCAATTTCTCAAACCAGTGTAAATAACAGGAAGTTATGAATAGGAAACTAAAAACTATAGAGCACACTGAAAAAGGAATCTATAAGAGTGATTGAACATCACAAGACACTGGGAGAAGAGAGGATATGTTATAGTCAGTAAATCTGGGAGGCTTATAATTTGTGTTTAAGTTTATAATTGGGCATTGTAACGAATTTAAAGGGAAAAAAATTGTAATTATATATCTTAATGCAAACAACAGGTATCAAACCACTGGATATTATGGGTAGAGATAGCAGATACTACAGATGAAATTATCTTCTTTTCTACAAGTTACCACTTTTAATATATCAAAAGCCAGTTCTCTGATGCTGCCAATTTTACACAATCAAAAGTCATAGCTTTTCCCTCAAAACCATGAGTTTGATTTTAAAATTGGGAGATTTTATTTTGGTGTATGTTCTCTTCCCTGGCGAGATTTTAACATTTGAACACACATGAAGAAATCCTGTCCTCTCCCAGAAGAAGCAGTAAATTACCTCAGTGAAAGCTTTTCATACACAGAGCAGGAGCTGAGAAAAAACTTGGTATGAGTGAAAATATAATTGTCAAAAGAAAATCTGCTTTTAGCCAGCAATATTCTAGTTTTGTACAAGAGCTACAACTTACAAACTGTAAAATCCTCAGTTGCTTAATTTTTATCATCTGATTTAAAAAAAAAAAAAAGAAAAAAAGACTGTTGCAGTGGCAAAGTCCACTTTACACCCCCACATTGCTTTGAAAAGGGTCTCTCCGTAAACCTCTGTACTAGAAAGTTCTCCCTTTACCAAGATTCTGCTGGTCACTGACTCTCTCCCCCTCCCATCCCTTCTCCTATTGGCTCCTGTTATGTCATTCACCCTTGCCTCTGCCCCCTAGCCCTCAGACCATTGGCTTCTGATGCTTTGCTCACCCCTGGGAGCCTTCGGGATAAAACCACGCACACACTTCATTCTTGGTTCTTTGTCCCTGCTTCCTTCAAGTGTGTTGGTTTCATTAAACGCCTCGGAATTGCATGCAGGGAACCCCTCTTACCTCTTTGTCTCGGGTTCATGCTTAGACTGTGTGTGAGTGGGTGTTTGTGACCACCTGCGAAGGTGAGATTGTGTGCCCGCGTAGGCGCTGGCAGAGCGCCGCCTGAGCATCTCCACGAAGGACCCTATGGAAAAAACACAGCATTGGTTCATCGAAGCCCTCCTTTAGTAAAAGACAATATTCAGTTTTCCATCATTCCTCTTCAAAAGACTTGTCAGACAGAATAACATCAGTTCCAAGAAATCTATACATTTATTCCCATTGTACATCTACAGGAAAGGGATGATATTAAAGAAATCATCATACTATAAGAAATCCAGAGTGCTAGCAGGTAAAAGATATCCGAAGCATTGTGTGACCCCCTCTTCAGGACAGAAAATCCTGCCCAGGACTATTGCACTTAGCTATACTTAATTCAGTGTAAAAAAGTCAGTGAGGTTTAAAAGCTTCATACAGAGTTTCTAATTGAATTTAGGTGAAGCAAAACTAATGTACTGTTTGGCATATCTGAATCACCCTTCCTAAAAGAAGCATTTTACTTCTTCCTATGGTTTATGAGCAAGGATTCTGCTCACAGACTGTAACCTGTGCTAAACAAGTGTGTTGATGGGTATACATGTGAGTTAGAAGCACTGTTCTACTCAAAACCTCTCATTCACCTCTGGCACACACCCATGGCTGGCCCTTAAGTTACAGAGCTGTAACTTGAAGTGATGCCATGTAGAAGGCCACATACTCTAAGCCCTGTACTGATCACTGATCACATCTGATCCTTATCTCTCCATGAGCAATCCTGTTATTTTTGAGCTCCAGAGTACAAACATGAAGCATGTAAAGTGAGAGGAACCATGTGCACAGCCTCCTGTATTCTAAGGAATAAGCAAACCAAAAGGCTTTTTTAAAAGATATGCAATACTGAGAAAATAGTCCCTTTCTCAGAATATAATTAAATGTGTGCTCATACTATGCAACATATTCTCTATTTAAAGGCAGAATACTAAATTTTAGGGCAAAATAAGAATTCTTTATATCCAATTAACTGAAGTAATTTTCTATATTTTGCCAGTAACACATGTAGCGCATCAGTGCACTAAATAGATCTGTAGGTAGGTAAGAAGACAGATGGATAGATAGATAGATAGATAGATAGATAGATAGATAGATAGATAGATAGACAGATAGAAAAGCAGATAGATAGACAGGCAGAGACAACTTTCACTAGACCAGGTTGCTCAAAGAGCCATCCAACCTGGCCTTGAACACTTCCAGGGATGGGGCATCCACTGCTTCTCTGGGCAACATGTTCTATTGTATCAGCACACCCATAATAAAGCATTTCTTCTTAATATCTAATCTAAAAATACCCTCATTGTGTTAGAAGCCTTTATTCCTTGTCCTTACATTATGTGCACTTGTAAAAAGACCCTTGCTGGCTTTCTTGTAAGCCTCTTTTAGGTACTGGAAAGCTACTCTGAGGTCTCCTCAGAGCCTTCTCTCCAGGCTGAACAAGGCAAACCCTCATGCTACCTTTATAGAGGTGTTCCAGCCCTCTGACCATCTTCATGGCTCTCCTCTGGATTCACTCCACCAGGTCCACATACTTTTTATGTTGGGGACCCAGAGCTGGATGCAGTTCTCCAGGTGGGGTCTCAGGGGAGTGGCGTAGAGGGTAAGAATCTTCTCCCTTGACATCCTGCCGACACATCTTCTGATGCAGCCCAGGACGCATTTGGCTTTCTGAGCTGCAGGTGCACATTGGTGGGTCATGTTGAGCTTCCTGTTAACCAGCACTCACAAGTCCTTCTCCTCAAGGCTGCTCTCAATCCACTCTCTACTCAGTCCTGATTTGTGCTTGGGATTTCCTCGAACCAGGTGCAAGACCTTGCACTTGATTTTGCTGAATTCTTTGAGGTTTGAACAGACCCACCTCTCAAGCCTATGAAGGTCCTTCTGGATGGTATTCCTTGCCTCCAGCATATCAGTGGCACCACACAGCTTCGTGTCTTCAGCAAAGCTGCTGAGAGTGCACTCAATCCCACCATCTATATGACCCATGAAGATGTTAAACAGCAACACCCCCAATACCGTTCCCAAAGGAATGCCACTTCTCACTGGTCTCTGCTCAGACATCAAGCCACTGACCAGAACTCTCTGAGTACAGCCATCAAATTCCTTTTCCACCAAGTGGTTCACATCAGATCTATGTCTCTCCATTTTAGAGACAAGGATGTCGTGTGGGATAGTGCCAAATGCTTTGCACAAGTCCAGGCAGATGACATCAGTTGCTCTTATCAACCAATGCTGTAAACTTTTTGAACGTCAAACTGATTAGTGCTTTTTTCAATCTTCACTGTTGCCAAGCACAGATCATTGACAGACACTTGGGTAATACTGTTTTTAGTTTTTCTTGTTTTGTTGCTTGAGTCTCTACAAAAGGTTGCTTGTCTGTGCAAGTGCTATTAGTTGCCATGACAGTATTTGTGATATCAATAAAGCAGCAGTTAGTTTGAAATCTCCTGCTCCCAAAAGGTGCCTGGTGCCCCCTATAAAACATGCAAAGACAGAGCCTGTCTTTCACGGTTCAGATCTCCAGAAAAAAATCAGATATAGGGGCACAAATTATTCTTAACAAGCTCAGCTACTGTCTTTAATTCTGTAATGCAAAGCCTTTCTGTAATTCTTTGATTGTGATACTTCACATAAGCAGTGGTGAGAAACCTGATTTCTTGTTGGGGAAGGAGCACAGGGAAAGACAGAAAGATTGAACTCTTGGACCAGAGGGCCTTACCACATAAGGAGCTGAAGGGGTCTGTTTTTAAGGTCAGTTCTGCTTTGAGGTCAGCATAGACAAGCTCCAGATGTCTCCTCTAACTTAAAATATTCTGCAATTCAATGACTCAGTGGATGGATTCCTTCAAAAATTACTCAGAATCTTCTTTTTACTCAGATTTAGAGGGTGTTGTCAGAGGGTAGATGGCAGGTTGGCATGCTCAGTGTGACCAGATTCAGAGGGCAATCTCTGGTTTTATGTAACACCAGTTTATAACAATAAGGAACAGGAAATTTTAGCTCAAAGGAACACTTTGAAAAGTAGGGTCTCTCATTTTCAATATCATTCAAAAACAACCAGACCAGACTGCTGCAAAAGTATCTCATGGAGAGGCTTCACATTAGTATGAACACAGGTAGAGAAAAGCTTTATTCTTAAGAATGCAAGGGGCAATGACAGGAAAAATTGTCACCTGACGACACAGGTTGTGGTGCAGGTCATAAAATTATTTCGCATTAAGCAGATATAATGCCCATTTAAGAATCTGAAACACTCAAAATTCTTTTAGTGCTTATCTCTATCAGCTGAAATTATTGCACAAAGAGCAATAATAATAATAAAAATAATAATAATAAGGAATAATAATAATCTGTAGGCAGAACTGAAAAAAACAACATAAGGTCAAGCAGATACTTCCATTTTCCTAAATCAGTTATAAATATTATGCCATGGAAGGAGGGTAGCTACGTAACTACTAAAATAAGTGATAAGATAAATAAATAGTATATGAACTATGAAGCTATTATTAATGAAATAATTCAGTTGTGAATAGGTTGCAGTGTTTTCTCTTTGTGCTTTGTTCTGTTTTGTTTTGTTTTAATACGGGGAAAAAAGTATAAATGACTGAACTAGCAATATCTATTTCTATAAAAAGTATACATAATTAGAACACAACTAATTTTGATAAAATGCATTTGCAGGTCTCTTTTTAAATATATGTTTTGTGCTTCTTTGTATAAGCTGTGGGGGACATAGAATTCAATATAATTAAAACTATAAATAGTAAGACTTGCTTCTTAAAAGTACTGAGGATTTGAATTCAAGGGCTATTTTCTTCAATTTTCACTCGTTTGTTGACTAGGCAGAAGAACCTTTTACATTTACCTTGCTTTTAGGTCTTATATAATTTATTGCAAAAATGCCTGTGGAAAGAAAGAACCAAGAACTGCTATGACTAATTCCCTAAAGATATCCTAGTGAGCATCAGTTGTCCCTGATTTTTGGCCTTTTTGCCTGTTGACATTTACTGTTCCTTTTTAGAGCCATTAGGAAACTGCAAAACATAGCTTCTGGTACAGTGGAAGTCCCCTGAGACAGGAGACCAGGACAAATCTGAAAATTCTTCGGTGTAAATGAGCAGATCTTGGAATCCACAGACTGATAAAATATAGGCAATGACAAGAAGGACCTTTTTGGATCATCAGCTTTCCACTTATACCAGAGAAATAGCACATTAACACTCTAAAGATGTTTACTTCTACAAATTAGACAAGATGGAGAAAACTGAATTATCAAATAATGCAAATTAATGCAAAACAAAATCTAAATCAAAAGTAGCTGTTTTTTATTTAACACTTACTAAAATTAATTGGAATTAGATCAGTAAAAACTGCTGTGACCTGAATTAAACTACATAGAACCAAAAATCCCTATGTATATAGATCACCAGCTGATAAGAACTGCACTTCTGAGAACCCAGAGACTTCAGCAGAGACCCTATCCTAGAGTTAGTCTCTAAGACAGGAAAGTTACTGTGATTCTGAATCTCAAGCTCCATCCAAGCTCTGCTTCTCTTTCAGCTCCATAGAAGGTGTCTGAAAAATAAACAATAAAATCTTTCAGAATGAAGAATGGTTTTGTAATGAAGAAAGTATGCTGGGACTAGTTCCCAGACCTGCCACAGCCTCTGTTCTGACCTTAATCTCTCTATTATGCAGTTCCTTATCTGTAAAACAAGACAGTAATACTTCTGTTCTCCCATTCTTTGTCTGACTTAGTCCCCTGAAGTGTCGGATCTTCAGAATAGCAACTGATTTCATTTGAGTATATTTTCTGGTCCTTACATATCTACATTTTAATCCCAGCTGAGGTGACAGAGGTTCTTCTAATACAAGCAATTAAAAAAAAATCACTGAATGTTTTTTTTGGGAATAGAATCATATCTGAAACCTCAAAATGTAATACTGAAAAGCTTTCATGATAAAACTTCTGTGTCTAATATCTGCATTGGAACAAAAAGAAGTGTTGGGGGAAGGGGTAAGTAGTGGATAAAATTGTGGCTAAATATTTTGCTGAAACTCTAGGCTAACAACATAATTACTTGAAATAACTTACATGAAAATACCATATTTTATTGAGTATATGGACCTGTGAAGTCCTGGATCCTTTTAGATAGGAAAGTATCCGGTATCCTGGATGTTTTTCTTACATAGCAAGTTAGGCAGATTACCCCACTTCCACTGACAAACTGTCTTAAACTAATTCAAATTAATTGCAACACTAACATGTATGCAAATTAATTGATGCACAAAAAAAGAGTTATTAAATATATAAAAAGTTAGCCAAGTACTTTGATCAAGACTATCTGAAAAGGAGTATGAAGGGAAACTACACTGAGAATCCGCAAGGCAGCATGAAGACCGACTGAAAGAGAAAAAGATTCCTGGATCATTTCCCAAAATGATACCAAAATGATTCCCAAAACCGTACCTGTCATGGGGGACATTAAATACCAATACAGCTGTTGGATAAAAACAAAAGTAATCAAGCATGCATCATCACAGAGGGCAATTTTATGATCCAGAAAGGAGAGGATTTAACTAGCTTGCTCAAGAAGGAACTAGGAGAAATTTTGAGAAATAGTGACATTCGATACTTTTTGACCACAAGCTACTTCAATTTAACAAACTAAGCAATGTTCTCCCTGAACAAACCAATATAAAAATACTGTATTTTCTAATCATAAAGTGACACAATTGAGGTGGTTAGTAGTAACTCTTTCCAATGTTCAAAGGTCGTAGCAGTAGTAGATTGATCAGGACACTCTTTCAGAAGCTTAAATCCCAAAACTATTTGCTGAAATAAATATATTTGGAAACAAGTTATGTAAGAGGTAAGGCAATGAAAAAAAATATTATAACGTAAGGGTTAAGAGATTAAGGAAGATATCTGCAGGTCTGATAACTGAACAAAGAAAAATAAGTGAAATTTAGTTCATCAATAAATAAGGAGTGGGATTAAATAAATTATACGAACATGTCCTCCTAAGGCTCAATTTACAAGAAAGAAGTGTTAGTGCTGTACAAAATTAACAAAACAGCTTTGGACAATTAGTAGGTAATAATGACTTTGACCACAGATTCTAGGGTATTCAGGGACTCTGCTAACAAACCTACTGAACCACTAACAATGCCATGTATTTAACTCCATTGCTTAGGGAAACATATATAATGTAAGGAATATGGAAAATCATATGAAGAAACCTAGAATTTTATAGTGTTGTTTGAAGAGAGACACAGATAATTACATACCCTCTTCAGCCTCCTCACTCAGGCAGCAGATCTGGTAACAAATTACCACGGACAGTCACAGTTTATCTCTTGAGATGAGCATTCAGTATCCCTCCCCTTTTCTTGCAGATCTGCACACTGCCCTCTGTTCATTCACCTATGTTCTCTGCCTATAGAATAACAAAGGAGAGATGTGGGGATCTGTCTTCCCAAAACTTTCCACTTAGCAGTGTGTAGTCACAATGGAGCACCAGTAAATATCCCATCTTTCCCCAGGCTGAGTAGAGTGATAAGGTAAATATCATTTTACAAGCCTTTCATATTCTTGCTCCCCTGTGGAACTAACACATCTATGACAATTTACCCCTAAGCGAACATTTAGAAGATTGCAGTCATGGCACTTGTGTAACAGGAGGGTCATAAAATGAGTGGATGAAAGAAATGCAACATATTGCCTACATACACGTTAGTTTTAGGTAGCATCAACTAAAAAACAATATGAAATAACATTTTATGAGGGAAAAATCTAGAAACAAACACACCTCGAATCCTGTGTCCAGTTCTGAGCCCCTCACTACAAGAAACACATTGAGGTGTTGGAGGGAGCACGAAGAAGGACAGTGGAGCTTGTGAAGGGTCTAGAGAATAAGTCCTATGAGGAGTGGGCTGAGGGAGCTGTAGGTGTTCAGCCTGGAGGAATAGAGACTTGAGGGAGACCTTATTGTTTTCTACAACTACCTGAAATAAGATTGTAGCCATGTGGGGGCTGGTCTCTTGTCCCAGGAAACCAGCAACAGGAAAATAGGAAAAGACCTCAAGCTGGGCCAAGGGAGGTTCACTTTGGGCAACAGGAAGAATTTCTTCATGGAAAAAGTTCTCAAACATTGAAATGGACTGAGCAGGGTAGTGGTGAGGTCGTCATCCCTGTTCAAGAAATGAGTGGTCATGACACTGAGTGCTGTAGCTTACTTAACAAGGTGGTGGTTTCAAAGGTGCAACTTGATCTTTTCCAACCTTAATAATTTTACGGCTCTATGGTTCTATGATTCTATATCATGACAGAGACAAAAAAAGTCACTCTTTGAGGTCTGAATACCAAATTGCACCTAAAATACTGTAGGCAGATTTCTTAGGAGAGTACAGAAAGTTGAAAGGAATTCAGAAAGGAGCACCAAAAGTCATGCTGCTGCAGTAATTCTCATCTTATTAAAGAGCCAAAATGCTTGTATATAAAAGCAATAGCTTTTAAATTATGAAAGAGTATAACCATCAGACAAGACCAGAGACTACCAGGAGGAATGGCTTTATAGATGGGTCAGGAAGATGAATGTCGATATTTGACTTCTGAACATGATATGTATTTGTTTATGTCCAGAAAAGAGACAGAAGCCCACACAACAGACAACTTGAACTAGACCAGGAGAAAAAAAAAAAAACAAAAGAAATGTGCTTCGAAGCACTTTATGATTGGCAAAAGGAAAATAACATGTATTTTATGTGTCAGTATTCCTTTTTCTTATTTATCAGAAGGGTAATATTAAGGATAATATAAAATACATATGCAACATAGTAATAAAGAAGAATGATGAAGAAGTTTCCCTTGTTTATAAAATATTTTTTCATTAAGTCACTACCAAAAAACTAAACTTCTTTTTTTGCTTTAAACAAAGCTCATAAGGAGCAAAGTTCTGTTCTGTTGTCCCTGACAAATACAAGTATTTAAAAAGCAATCATTTTTTTGCTTTTTGGAATTTATAGTGAAGGCAGCACTTTATAAATTTACAGCACTGACTAGTAACAGCAGGAGCCACTGTGTACTTTGGTAAACATATTAAGAAGAAAGTAGAGAAAACAGAATAAATGTTAAGAATAGTGGAAAGTAAATTTACCTAACATTTCTTGGAATTTAAAAATGGGGGGAAAGTGGAAGCAAATACCTAAGGTTTCAAATGATCTTTAAATAAGTTACAACAGAAACATTCACAAAATTAAAAAAAAAATATTAATATAAGGAAGATAGATAAATATCAACAAACAAATTCAGAAGGAGGATGTTAAACAGGCCAAGTAGAATATAATTTAAAAACTGTATTTAGCAGAGATAGTACAAGATAATGTCAAGAGAATAATGTCAATGAATAATGAAAAGGCAGAGATCACTGGCCAGACAGAATGCAGCTGCAATGTTGCTGCATCATCTGAGCCTGCACTGTATAAAGGAAAAGAGTTTTGAAAAGATGGTATACAAAACTGTCAATTTGAAGCTTGAGCAAAATTATTGAGAACTGATTGATAAATGTCCTCTTTATCTCTACTCTTTGCCCTGAGAAAAGCTAGAAGTTATTTATCACATATACAGCATGATAAGTATATGTGATATATGCCTCACAAACTGTTTTATTTGGTAGACAACATTCCCCCTACAATGATGAGCAAGAACACTTTGGCTCCCTATTTTTTAGACCACCGTCCCTTTACCTTCATCTGCACGGGGGTAAATACTGTCTTGTTGTCAGTCTGCAAAGTCATTTCTGAAAGATTTGTTTAGCGTGGTTCATTACCATGAAATTTAGTGTTGTTAGTATTGCAAAGATTATGTGCAAATGAGAGCATCTGTAATTCTAATGCTCACAATTTAGCTCTGTTTTTTGCTGTTAACCAGACTTATTAGCATTTTTGACTTAGAATATTATTTGTTGAATAGAAAGCATTGCAATCGATGATCACTGTTGGGTATAATAAAAAATTCACAATTTGATAGAATTAGCTGAGTAACTGTGCTCAATTTCCTTGTAGTATTGCTTTGGATACAAAATTGCGAGAGAATGGAATAATACTCTGCTCCAACAGTATATATCCAAAGTTATAGTATCTGAGTATATGTCACCATAACATAGGGTCTTCCAAAACAAATAACTTGAGGAAAAATTTAAGTGCTTGGCTACATAATCACTGGCACTGTTTCAGAGTTCCTGTGTGTAAATACTGACATGAAAAAATGCATAGTACATTTTAGATGAACTTGAAGTTCTAGAATTCACTGTGGGCCAATGGGAAAAAGAGACAACTGAGAGAATAAAAATGTTTGGGTGTATAATCTCCTTTCTTAAAAGTCAGCATGATATTTTATCCTTTTTTTTTTTTTTAATGACCGTTGAATTGAACAAATAGGAGAGAGAGGATTGATAAACGCCAATTTAGAAATACAGATTTGTTAAGAAATGCTGTTTTCAGACTGAGGCACTTACGGTTATTTGGAGAAATAACTCAGCAGTATCTGTTTGTGTGTTTAAAACTGATTCGAGAAAGTCTGAAACCACCCAAACAGGTGAGGGAGCTCCACGATATTGATATCCCTGTAGGCTTTTTAGAGTTTCACCCTGAAATACTGGTTATAGATATTCTTTTACATATGTGCACTGAAGCACAGTAATTGAGTCCTTGTGTGTATAGCAATTAGAAAGCCAGTGCTAATTTTGAGTACAATACAGACCCAATTCTCCCTGTACTACTATATATAGTGGAAAAATTTCAATTCTCCATATTGATGTTCAAAACCAAGTCACTACAATAGATAGCTACAGATCATGCAAGAGTAAATTGCAAGCTAATCCTACACCTTGATAATAATTGCTACTTAGCTCTGTTGCTTGATTTTTTAATATACTTTAGGATAAGGATATTGATTTGGATTCAAATCAATTTACAAAGAGTTTACAAATTTAAAATCCACAATTACTTTTGAACGGTTCCTATGATTTTTCTCATACATCAAAATACATGAATTTTTGATAAATTGTGCAAAAAGGAGACCCAAGGATAGAGATTAATCATCTGAGGAATGTTATCTCTTTTCGTGGACTCTGGAGGCAATGCCAATAACTACCCAACACGAGGTATCACACCTCTGGATGGAAACTGTCAGGCAAAATGGATCCTCTTTAAATTAAATCTTTTCCTTGTGAAAAGCCTGATCTTTTTCACTAAACTTCTCACTAGAACAATTTTTTAAGAACATCAAATTTTATACTGAATTTGCATTGCAGGGAAGGGAACAGAAAAAATTATTTCACTGTAGTTCAGTTTGACCTAAAGCCATGTCTTCTTGAACTTCTACTGATGCACTCTTACTTTCTTCCAGCATGAATTCTTCTGTATGGACTTTTTTAATATATTCCTATGAAAACAAACTTCATCATATACAACCTCTGCTATCACCTATTTTCCTCAGTTTAACCAAGACACTGAAAAATTATCTTAAGTGTACAGCTTAATGTAATTTCATTGTACACAAAACTGAATGAGATCCAGACTCTGTTCTTCCTTCTGCGTCCTCTTTTAATTTGTTAGCTACAAACACAGCTCATTCAGTCATTTTCCTAGCACAGGAATTATTTTTCAAAGTTTCCAGATCAAGAGCCAAGATCTCAAAATCAAGCACTTTTTTTTTCCACTTGTGTTTAAGATATCAACTCTGAGAGAAAAGACTCTTGTGTGGGAATTAATCTGGAAATTCTGCTGATGATAGACAAGATAAAGCAGAACACAGCTCGTCCATCTGCAGCTACATTGATCGGCAGTACTGACAAGATAAATGTGTTTCTGTCACTAAGCTAGACAGGGTGTTCAGAAGACACATAAGAAGCAGACCTCTTCAGGACATAAATACAAGTATATAAAGTTGATTTTCTGTCTACATTCACAGGAAAGGTTTCCTCCTCAAGAGTTATGATTAGCAGGTGAGTATATGCTTTTCCTAAAGTAGGTCGGTGTGTATTTTGTATTCACACTTTGGTAACTATTCTATTGGTTCACCAATAGAATTAGTTTCACAACAGTGAAAACAGAATTTTGCTAAATACAAGAAAGTCTTCAGCACAAACTAGATTTATTTTCAGCCAAAGAAAAATTTTTTAAAAAGCTGCCAAAATATCGGTGATAAAAAGTGAGCAAAATCAGATTAAAAATAAATATTAAAATTGTAAGAATTAAGTCCCTCTCTCGAACATAAAAGATCTAGCTTATTATTTCATACAGTAAGTATTTCCTGATAGAAAAGTATATTTTCAGTAAGTGAAGTAAATTTTCAGATGTGTTGAAAAGACCTCCTTTTTTATTGGAAATATTATAGTGATGACTACTGACTACCTGCTTGGAAAACTTGTGAATTTGTATTTTTACCTACGGGAAGACAGAAAAACTGACAAGAGCATTTACACACCTCTAGGAGAACACGGAAGAGGAGGCAAGATACTCTTTGCCTGTTTCAGCATTCCAGTCAACACGATTTTAACTCTGAGAGGTTCACTTAACTTGATCTACTGCCAATTAATATAAACTTTTAATTCCTGATTGTCTTCAAATTCCTCCTTCAATAGTTAAACAAACTCCTAGGGAACATCTTCCCCACTGCCCCTTCTCCAGACTCAGTCCAAAATCTCTGTCTCCTCCTGGCCTCAGCTTTCCCCACTTTGGCACTGCACAATGAAGGATATCTAGGGTGTTGTCTAATGGTCTCCTTTTGCTAGTCCTTGTTGCTTCCTCTTGTACGGAAAATCACGCTATGAACGTGTGTGTCCAAAAAGGAGACAGAGGAATCCTGCAGCTTTATTCGAATAAAGGGAGAAAGCCCATCGGGGCACATACTCACGTGGTTTTCTCCCTCGATGTTTCGAAGAGCGCAGCCACCTTTTATCCTAAACTCCCAGCCCTTCATCTTTTCCCCATTGGCTGAGGTTCTAGAAAGGTACAGCCTTCCCGAACCGCCTACCACATATTCCCCGGCTTGAGCCTGTCATTTTACCCCAAAGTTCAGAAGTTCAGGCTTGTGCAGACCCACTTGTCTTTTTCAGGAGCCAAACTGGGCTCTGTAACAAACCTGCTGCCCAAAGTTGGTAGAGACATTAAAACCCATTCCAAAGACGTTAACACCCATACCTTCACCCATGGAATTGTTTGTAAAGACATTAGCACACACCTTCCCTATGACTCTTTTCCTCCAGGGCTCCTTGTTTCCTACTGCTCCTCTGTTCCAGCAGGAGCTGTTTGTGTGTGACAGACTTGCGGGGTTGCCTGTGTCTGCCCCAGTCTGGGCAACCCATTCACAGGCCACAGTCCTGAGAGACAAATCTCCTCTGGCAGGGAGCACTTCTCCAGCTGCATCTTCAACCACGTCTCTTTCCACATCTCCTCAGCTTTCTCTTCCACTTTCTCTTGAAATATTCCTGTTTGAATACACACCCTTTTATGACCTAAGCAGAATCACAACTTTAATATACTTTAATTGTAAACTCAAGCTTTCCTCTCAGACGACAGGGATAGATTTTATTGTGTGCACACACACAGAGCACACCTCCACCCCTCATCCCTGGAGATGACACTGTTTGGGTTAAGATTACCGCAGTTTGAGTAAGCATGCCTCACAACCTTCCCCTTCAGCCTCTGTAAAACGCCAAGCCCAGAAGTTTGCAAGACTTGTCGGACACTGGTGGCGATCAGCCCTCAGCTCCTGCCCGCGAGGGGCCGGCTGCCCTGCGGCTGCGGGCGGGGTCCGGGGCGGAGCACACGGTGCGCCCCGGGCCCCCACGGCAGCGCCTCCGCCCCCGGCCCCGCGGGGTCTCGAAGCCCCCGGGCTGGTGCTTCCCAGCTTCGCAATGGGTGCTTCCCATGACGGGCACTGCCCACTGATGCTGCCGCGGGCAAACTTCCTCGGGTCCAGAGCTTTCACCACTTTAATTTACTGCCGAGTTAACATAAACTTTTCATTCCCGACTCTGCTACTGAGAAAAATAAACAGTGGGAAACACCCTTCCTCCCCTTTCCTGAGGCTCCACTTCAATCGTCTGCCCACCCTCCCTCCCTGTCTCCCAGCCCCTCGGCGGGGCGAGGGCGGGAGGTGCCGCAGAAGGGTCGGTGCGCGGTGCGCCTGTGCCCCTCGCTCTGTCCCCGCCTCTGCAGTCCCGCATCTCCCCGCTCCTCTGCCCTGGCTCGGCTCCAGCCGTCCCTGCCCGTGCCTAAGGCACCCTTCTCCCAGCTCCTGGCGTGCTCCCCGCTGTGCACCCACTCCCCTGCCTGATGGAGGCAGCCCGCGACGGGGATAGGGAGCTCCCCGCGGGGCTGGAACCAGCGCAGGGCGGCTCAGAATCTCTCTTGTCACCGGACACCGGACACCGGACACCGGACACCGGCTGTCCTCGGTCCAGCCCGCTGACAGGGAGCCGGTGCAGCCCTGGCGAGCCCGGGGCTGGGCTTCCGTCAGAGGTAGCTTCTTTCAGCTGCATTGGTTAGTTCTGCTTCTTGGGGGAATAAAGTGCCGCCAGGCAGAGATGTGGGCAGTGATGGATGAAAATGAATTCTAGGTCAAACATAATTGCACTTTCCCCGCTCAAGCCCCCTCCAAAAAGAAAGGCAAACCTTTCAGTTTGTAATCATGGTACCTGGTCTTAATTCAGGAAAACACCGTGAGGTTTTAAGCCTGGGTATTATGACATCAGTTTAAAAGCCTGTTAAGGTGAGTAAGGGCTGTGCTTGAGCCTTGGCCCAGGGCCAATTTTGAGCAGGGAAGCTTGGCTGAGACTTTGCAAATAGGTTTTGCAGGGGGCTCCCTCGCTAGGGTGGTCCTCGGTCACCTCCCACCCCCGTCAGAAAGCTGGGAAGATTTTGGCAGAGTAAGGAATTCTAGAACCAGGCCATTAATGCAGCAGGGTTTTTACTGCAGGAAAGATTGAGAGGGATGCAAAAAAAACCCACTCCAAAACAAAAATAAAAATGCCAAAAAAACCTGACCGACAAGGATAATTACAGAATTCAGTATGGAGAAAACAGAAGGGTAAATTCTGAATCGTGTACAAGCAAGAAGCTGAAGACAAAGGAGTCAAAGTGGAGAAACCAGAACACATCTTGATGTTCTCTGCCCCATCAGATAAAGGAAAGGCTATTTGTCACCACCTTTGTTAAGTAGCAATGTTAACTGTAGGGGTAGTTACAGCTCGTGCTGGGGTACCAATGACTGCAGTAAAAATGATTTTTACTTTGAACTAGCTGTAGTTTGTTCCCATGAGAAGTGCCCATTAGCAGGTGGAGAATAGTAACAATAAGCTCTGAGAGCTTCTTCTGGTTCAACTTCTCTATCAGGTTTGTGTACTCTGACACTACTTTGCAATATGAAAGAAGCATACGAATACTTCAGAGGATTAGCTTCGAAAGCATGTCCCTGATCTGCCCTGAAACGTTAATGTGGGTCTTCTCTTTCTAGGCCAAAATTGAAGTATAAAATCAGTCTCTTTTTAAAAAAAAATTATTTAACTAAAGAAAATAAATATTAACTTTCTATTGACTTCAGTGTTCTACCATTAGGACCATGGTAAACACATATTAAATAGCATTGAATATGTTAAGATTTTTGCCAACAAGATATGTATCCAGCTGGCCTGGCCAGGATCACTTCTGTGCTACACAGGAAAAGAGATTTGGCAGTGCAGTCCTCACAGCAGCTCTGGGTCCTCTTGACTGGTAATGACAAACTCTATAACCTTTAGTAGTTATCAGATGTTAGGATTGTAATTTGGATCAAAATCCTGCTTACTTCAGCCTCCTTAGATCTTAGGTCACATTTCTTGCCTGCTGTTCAGGTTTTTTGGTTAGGTTTTTTTCCTTTTGTTTTTTTCTTTGTTATTGCATATGTCTGTAGGAACCCAGAGTGCTTGAAATATATGTTTGAAGTTTGTTCTCCTGAACAGCTAACAGGAAAAGAGCTGGTATACGTGATAAAATGCAGTCTTGCTGCCATCTTCCTTGTACTACAACACAGGATCTTTGCTGAAATCAAAGCTGGGCTTTGATTTTTCCAACTTCAAGACTTTTAGTCTTAACATAATACATTTCTTAATTTTACTGCTGGGAATAGTGTTTTAGAAACAATGTCCTATGTTTTCAACGCAGGGGTTTTAACCTTGTCACCCTTTCAACCCTTGTTTTATATTTTGGTTTTAGTGCCTACATGCACATTTCCAGTCATAATAACTCCAATCTTAGCAATTTTGTTGCAAATTTCTTCACTCTCAAATAGCAGTGCCTGTCTTCCTGCTGTGGAAGTGCATCCTTAAGAGCTGCAGATGACATTAAACCTTAGCCAGCTTAAGCAGTGCTCCAGATTGTTGGCATGACACATCAGCGTTACCAGCTCCTGTGCCTCTTTCCTGTAGTGCCTGATGAAATGGAAGAAGATGGGTCAAATGAAGGGAAATAAGAGTTCATGTTCCTGTAATCTTCTGCCATCAGTTGAACAGCAGTGCTCACCCCATTAACTTCAGCCTTACTTATCCTACTTTAAAATGTTACAGAAAAATCAAGTCTGTGTGGTCACTTTTGAATGGCTTTTATTATTTATAAGTCTAATGCTCACCAATTATAGATCAGATGATCAGCTGGTGAATTCAGCGCAAATTTACTGGCCTAAACCAAATTTCTTTGAAACTAATGAAGATCCAGCTCAGACAAATATCATCTTTTGGCTTTAAACTCCTATGTATCAGCATGTATGTGTGAGATGAGTAAAAGATTCAAGTGCCATTTTAAAAAGAAAACAGTGTTTATGTGCTTTAGGAATTTGATGTCTTGGGCTGAGAGAAAAAATAAGGTCCACTGTGCAGCTTACTGTTGTATTTTAAATTTAAAAAGGGAGATGCAGCAAAATACATATTTTAAGATGAACTTTGGAGCAAATAAATGCTCCAAAATATCAAGGCTAGTGCTAGTGCTGGTTTCCAGTAAATATGATTGAAACACCTGAAGAACTTTAAATAATATAATTTCTACTTATTTTGGAGATACAAATTTCTCCTGTAAAGGCAGCATTTACCTGTCTTCTGTGAACTAACTGGGTCTTTTTCTAAGAATGCCTTAGCCAGACTTCCTGGCATAGCCCATCTACACTGTGAAGCTTTGGCAAGATAGTCCTTTCTGTACTTAAGTATCCAGGTAAACCAGTTATGAACTGTTTGCCTCTGTTGGCAGACAGATCATTAGACAGACATGTATGCCAGGGAACATCAACATATCTCAGAATTAGTTTATGATCTTTTTTCTTTGGAAAAAAATTGTAAGCTTGGCTGCCTGATGTGGGTAGGATCATATGTTGGGATCAAGAGCTTGACTACAATTAAGGTAATTCAAAGAATGCCTGTCTATAAAAGGGATGGTCTTCTCAGTCAGAACTTCCTTCATGTATTAGAAAGATATGTATTAATGTATAAATGAAAGGATGCTGTTTTCTTTCTGGATCTTTCCTCCTAATAAAATACTGCATTTGCACTTTGTCTTTTACTCTCTCTACATGTACACCTACTCCCAGTCCGAATTCCTATTGAATTTAATGTGGGAGTAAGGTATCTCTCTACCTAGTTGTTTCTTTTTCGACAGCAGAATTATTTCTGTAATCTTCTGTTCTGATGAACAAAGCAAAAAACATCTCCTTGTACCTTAAAAAATATAGGATTTTAAATTATGGAATGCTCACCCAAGTACTTAGGTTTCCTCAGAATTTATCACTGAAACAGATTACTTGCCTTATTTTAAACCCCACTAACAGCAGTCTATTTTTATTAATGTCCATTGCTTAATCAATCTGATCTTCCCACTGAATTAAATTATCAAACTGTTGCTGATATCAACGGTATCAGGATCAGATTAGACCTACATATAGTACAATCAGTAGTTTTGTCATTATTAAAAGGCTTTGTTTGGTTTAGAAGTGAAAAGCTATTTTTTCAATGGATGTCCAAGAGCAGTGCAAGAAGAAAAGATGTAAATTTAAGACTCCATTTAAGTGTGCCAGTGTGCACTGAAAAGATTCACCTGTGAACCTGATCTTGGTGTTTAACCAGAAGTGGCATCAGTGTGTTGGTGGTTCCGTCAGCCACTGGGATGAGATGGTTGCTCAGAGCCAGGCTGAAATGCCTCATATGGACAGAAAGAGAGGGCAGCATGATTACTTCCTAACTGCCCCTTGCTTAATAACCATCCTTCTCTCTTACTCGTCAGGGTGCTTGGCCTCATCACGACTTAATTTGCTGTTTCCACAGATGTGTTTTCATTGCATAAAATAAAATAAATCAGTGATCTCCTACACCTCATGGATTTATATATCAAAGTGACCCCTTCAAAGTAGATTTTTCTGTTAATAGAAACTAAAAATCTAGACATTTCCTTGTCAAACTTTCTGTGACCTCAAAAAAGGGATGATTGAAACTTATCATAAATTACAAAAGGGATTATAACACATTGAAAATCAACATAGAAAAAGAATTGAAATGACTGAAACGATCTTAATCAGTGTTTTGCATCTTATTTACTGAAGCACATACAGCATCTGCAGCACTTCAGATCATCTCAAAATCACTTCATATAGGTTCCAAACTTCACAAAAATGAAGCTTCTCTTAAAAAATGACAGCTCTAGAACCAACGTTTTTGATAATGTCTTGGTTTTAGGTAAATTTTACAGAAACATTTCTTGTTAAATTCTGTCCTGAATCTGATTTTCTTTCTGTTAAAGTTAATAAGAAGAGAAAACATATTTAAACTACTAAATGTAAGGTTTTTCCCTTTTGAATACTTATGTATGCAGTTGAAAGAAGAGAAAAACAATAGTGTTTAATTCTTCAAAAGAGTAATCATTTCTCCACATAATTTTCAACCATATTTTGTCATCACATTTGTGTTAGGCTGAACAGAAATAGTTTCCTAGATTAGATAATTTGAACATTATGTATATATACCTATATAGCTGTGCCATGGGAAAAAACATCTACTTGTATTTTGTATGTTTTACAAATTCAAAGTGTGGAATTCAGAAATAAGTAAGACATGGACCCTTTCACATTGTCAGGCAAACAGAACTAATTGTTTCATGTACTTAGTCAAAAATAGCAGGTTACATCTGAGACATGCAGAAACCTTTCTTTGCCAGAAGTGATGTGTTATCTTTATTTTTTGCTCAGATTTGCTGCTAAAAACAAATGAAAGGAAGTACCATAGTACAGAATTTGCACTTAGTATCACAAATCTCAGCCATGAGGTTGAGAGACTTACTCTGTAAACCTTTGCCTCTAATGATAAACTGAACTTGGCTACAACTGAGCATAGGAAATCTAAGATTTTCCAATTCTTTATAGAGAGTGGGTATATTCACCTACTTTCAGAAGATTTGTACCCAGTATTTTGAGCGCCTGCACAGAGTATGAGACCCTGCACCATCTGCTCCAGCGTCAGGTCCACTGAATGGCCTGCTTTCTTTCCTTTCCACCCTGCTGCCTACTCCTCACCTTATCTCTATGGAAGAGCTACTACGGCCCAGATTTGGCTTTCTGGGAATCATCTATCCCCAAAGAATTATCTTTTTCACATCAGTTCAATGGTCATCAAAGGACTCACCCATCAAAGGACTCACTACAAGTTTGCAGTCAATATTTGTACCTTTATCATAATATCTAGAGGTATCCTAACCATCAGGGAAGAATCATAAACTCACTTATATTTACTGATTTGTACTAGTTTGAAAGCAAACCAGTGAGAGACTCCAAGTCAGAATTACAATTTAATAGGAGAATTAAAATAAAAGTAATAGCACAGAAACACTGACAGAGTCAGGATACAACCTGACACCCTGTCAGGCAGGGTGCTGGTAGCAGTCTGATTAAGTGGTGGCTGCAGTCCTCCTGAAGTGATAGATGTGGTTCTGTTGAAGCAGTGATCCTGTAGAAGGGTCTGGTCTTCCTCTGAAGGTCCAGTGGTGGTTATGTAGCTCTTATCCTCTGGGAATCCAGTAGGTAATGGCTACCTGTGGTGTTCCAAACCTCAGATTATACCCAGGTAGGAACACTTGGTTCCTCCCCCTGGGCGGAGCATCTCACAATGGGATGATGCAATTTTATGAGTTATGCAGTGAGGCTGGATGGCTCATTAACAAAGATATCCCTCTGGAGGGAGTTATCAGGGATGTGTCATGGAAGAGGCAAAGAATACTGCCCCACCTGGTTTTAACAGATGGTGATAGAATACATACTTTTGGTTACATCTTACATTGTAACCTAAGGCATGATTTAAGCTGTTACTTGTTGACTACTGCATTTATTCCCTGGAGGGTAAAAGAGTGGGGATTTCACAGTATTTTGTCAAAATGTTAGCAACAAATTAACAAAAACAAACAAACAAACAAAAAAAAACCCTATCACTCAAACCACCGAATTGCACACAGCAGACTTTTTCTAGGTTTTTTCTAGGTCCAGCCCGGAAAAGAGAAGCCTTGCAGTCTTTCAATACTTAAAAAGGGCTTATAAGAAAGATGGAAAAAGACTTTATACCAGGGCTTGTAGTGACAGGCCAAGGGGTAATAGTTTTAAACTGAAAGAGGATAGATTTAGATTGGGTATAAGGAAGAAATTCTGTGCAATAAAGGTGAGAAGACCTTGGAAGAGGCTGTCCAGAGCACTTATGGATGTCCCATGTCCCATCCCTGGAAGCATTCAAGGTGGTTGGATGGGTCTTTGATCAACCTGGTCTAGTGAGAGATGTCTCTGCCTGCAACAAGGGGGTTGGACATCATGATCTTTAGAAAGTCCTTTCCAACTCAAATCATTCTTATTATTGGGTGTATACAGAATTGGATTTTTTTTGTCATGAAGAGATAGACTATTTTCATAACAGTATCCCAATTTGAGGTTATGCAATGTTTAGTCTTCTAATATTTTAGTACAAAATAGTGAGAAAACCTTAAAAAGACAAATGAGAGCATCTTCTACTCATATCCCATGTTAAGAAAAGTGATAGACTGATACTGGCTATCTATGAAGAGATTCTCATCTAAGGTTTTGAGCATTTCCAAACAGTAAAAAAATCACATGCCTGATCAGGACTTCCAGGTCCTCCCATTTATTTCACAGAATCACAGAATCACAGAATTGACTAGGTTGGAAAAGAACATTGAGATCATCAAGTCCAACCTATGACGTAAAATCACATTGTCAACTAGAACATGGCACTAAGTCCCATGTCCAGTCTTTTTTTAAACACCTCCAGGGACGGTGACTCCACCACCTTCCTGGGCAGCCCATTCCAATGCCCAATCACTCTTTCTGTGATCAATGTTTTCCTAATGTCCAGCCTAAACTTCCTCTGCTGCAGCTTAAGACCATGTCCTCTTGTCCTGTCACTGGTTGCCTGGGAGAAAAGACCAACCCCCACCTGGCTGCACCCTCCTTTGGGAGAGTTGTAGAGAGTGATAAGGTCTCCACTGAGCCTCCTTTTTTCCAGGCTAAACAAGCCCAGCCCCCAACCACTCTTTATAGGGCTTCTCTCCCAGACCCTTCACCAGCCTTTTTGCATTTCTCTGGACACATTCAAGAATCTCAACGTCCTTCCTAGATTGAGGGGCCCAGAACTGGACACAGTACTGAAGGTGCAGCCTCACCAGTGCTGAGTACAGGGGAAGAATGTCTAATCTGGTTCTGCTGGCCACACTATTCCTGATACAAGCCAGGGTGCCATTGGCCTTCTTGGCCACCTGGGCACACTGCTGGCTCATGTTCAGTCTGTTGTCAATCAATACCCCCAGGTCCCTTTCTGCCTGGACATTGTCCAGCCACTCTGTCCCCAGCCTGTAGTGCTGAAGGGCGTTGTTGTGACCAAAGTGCAAGAGCCGGCACATGGTTTCACTAAACCTCATAAACCGCCCACCTATCCAGCCTGTCCAGGTCCCTCTGTAGAGCTTGACACTCCAGGACTTGGTGTCATCTGCAAATTTACTGACGGAGGACTCAATCTCCTCATCCAGATCATCAATAAAGATATTAACCAGGACAGGGGCCAACACTGATCACTGGGGGACACCATCAGTGACTGGCCCCCAGCTGGATGCAGCACCACTCATCAACACTCTCTGGGCCCAGCTGTCCAGCCAGTTCTTCACCCAGTGAAGAATGAACATGTCCAAGCCATGGGCAGCCAGTTTTCCTAAGAGTATGCTGTGAGAGACAGTGTCAAAGGCTTTGCTGAAGCCCAGCAGACAACGTCCACAGCCTTCCCCTCAACCACCAGGTGGGTCACCTGGTCATAAAAGGAGATATTTGGACAGTTTGGTCAATGACGTTTTAGGAGTCCTCAATCTTCCCTGGGGAAGTAGTAAATAATAAGGTATGTTGGCAACATTTTGACACTAGAAATTCACAGTGTGATTTTACTGTTATGTAATTTCCATCCAACAGTGAATTATGCATCTGTTTCTTCATATGGTTGTCTAATTAGACTCTGCATTTTGAAAGGGAAAGAATTTTGGTTCCTAAATGCCACAAAATATTTGGTTTGTTTGTTTTAATCAGTATTGAGAGAAACTGCACTGTCCTGGCCTCCTTTTTAATCAATGATTATTTCCTTGTCATTTTCCTGTCAACTTGCTGTAACTTCTATATTAGATTATTACAGAAGCTGAGGTCTCAACCTACTGAGGTTTCAGTCTTGGAATGATCTATGCTTTAGGAAGTCATATCTAAGAGGGGTTATACCGTGGTAAGGGTCAGAATGACTGCTTTTTTTTTCACTACTTGAATGATTCAGTGTACTTGGATAGGAAAAGCTTTTTGGCCTATCAGCTGCTCATTAATAACACTATTCCAAGTCAGACATCTCCTTCTTTTTCATTCCTTACACTCAATTTCCAAATAAGTGCCCAGTTTAAATTTCCAATTTGCGGTTAAAGGTTTGAACGCAGTGCTGGAAGTATGTGATATTGTGGACATTCTGGTACTTAAGAAGCAAGGCATGCTTCCAGGTTTGTATCCACTGTAAAAATGTAGAACTGTTGCAACATAATAAACAAAAAGAATGAAGAACAAACAGTCCTGAACATCTGCTGTGGTTATCAGGGCCATAAGTTTCACTTGAGTATATATTTAAAATCAGTTGTACATCAGACCTCTTCCAGGGGAAGAATAATGGCAATAATTAAGCTGATAATGCAGTTTTATATCCTCCCTCTGATGAATCTCCTCAATTGAATGACAGTGAAACTCCCATAAAAATATAAGAACTTATAGATGTGTTGCAGAAGAAACAGACTTGCCTCAGGGAACTTACATTTAGTTTAATTAATTCCCAGTTAATGTAAGTTTCTAATCGCTGATCTGTATTTGAGGAAAAAAACCCGTAAACAGTTAAACACCTTTTTTCCCCCAATCCCTAGGCTCAGCTTAAGCTCAGCACCTCTCCTGACCCCTTTCTTATATCACCTTCTTTGTTTTCACTGTAAGTTAAACTCAGACCATCCCAACTCCTTTGAATGTGCCATGCAGGAAGTTGGAGTCCTGTGTAAGAGTTTCTTACTGCTGCTACTAGCTCTGTACCGGGCATCCCCCCTCGTCTGTGCTTCTCAGTGTACAGCCTCCAGCACGTGACCTTCACGGGCTGCAATCCCTCGGGAGTGTCCCTGTTTTCCTATGGGTCTTGTGCACGCCGCTGTCCATCGGGGTATTCCTCTTCTGCATGAAGTGCCTCCTCCCAAGATCACATCTCCTGCTATGGGCCTCCAAATGCTTGTCCCCCATGGGTCTTCCCCAAGAGTGGCTCCTTGGTGTCTCCTCACATCTCTGGGCCTCCTTTTCCTCCTGATACCAGTGCAGTGCAGTTCGTGGCCTCCTCCCAAACAAGCCACCCTGCAGCCCCCTGCTATCCCCACCCTGCCAGGTGTTCCCAGTGTAGTATGCCAAGCTAAACATAATCAACTGGGTTTGGAAACAATTGTAAACACATTATTTTACCTGACTGACATGTGGCTTGAGGGTGCAGTTGTGCATTACCAGTGCCTGCTAAAAGGTTTAATACATGTGAATGTAGTGATGAGAACCAGGCTGTCTACTCACAGACATAAGCAGAGAATGATGGGTAAGAACCAGGTTTGCCCTCACACATACCTCAGAGAACTGGATCCCTACCACAAGAATTGTTCTGTAATTTCTGAGGTAATTCTTTAAAGTAGGATTCTTACAATTGTACTTTCAGTTAAATTAATGCCATGATTTCCAGTTCTGGAGTGCACGTTACATAGCTTAGAAATACCCTTTCTCCCTTGATTAGAAATTATTTTATCTTCAGGTTATGGGAGCCATTCCTCCACTCAGCATACCTCAGGTGTAGAATTAGGGGTTCCGTGGACAGGCAAGTCTCTTTCTGCTTTTGAGACCTCTCATCTAGCACACGTTACTGTTAACATAGGGTCTGTTTCAGGAAGGCCTGCTGCAGAAACTCCTCTTTTCAGCATTTTCTTTCTCAACCTCTGAATGGGAGGCTCATTCATGCTTTTGAATACATATATTTAGGTCTTTCCTCTGTTCATCTTACATATAAAAGATTGAAAACATAACTTAAATATGGAGGAACCATGCAGTATTTTTTATGCTGTTTACTAGCATGCGATCTTATCTGCCTAGTCAGGAATCTTTTTCTTATTGTCTTGTAATTAAAAGGATACTTTTTGTAATATAGATAAGTCAAAGTGAATTCCTTTTAGTCATTAGTGATCACACCCCATATTGCTAGTACCATACTCTTCTATTTTTTTGTGATCAGTAATATTTACAATGCTGATTTTCTCTGCTTAGCATTTAATTTCTAGGGAAAAGCACAGTAGCAATTCCGTGGTTTTATAAGTTAACCCACTTCTGGCTTCCAAGTATTTTAAGAAGGGTTTCATTGAAATTCAGCTCAAAAATGAATGTAATTTACTCCTAGTTGGTAATAAGAGATCATCTGGCTTCAGCAAGGCTCGCGTGACTGAGTTTAATAAAACATTTGATGAAATCTTGATTGGATCACACAAAGCTTGGTATTTGGGAAACATCAAGTATGATTTGTGCTTTTGTATCATTCTAACCCTAATGTCCCTTCTTGCTGAATGAAATAATCAGCTTAAATGTATGTACACTAATGATGTGTTTGTCATGAAAACATAGCACACAATTCCTTCATCAGTGTCACAGGAAAGCACAATGGATTTAATTCAGTGCTAGTTGCAAAATATTTTAGTAGTGGGATGGTATTAAAAGGCAAGATAAATTTGAAAAGCTCTTCTGAGTGTAATTTACACAGACAATAGAGTGATAAGCAGGGTCTCATAGTAGATGCCCTTATTCTTCTCATTTTACATTTGTTTTACATTTTGGAGCTGGGAAAAATAATATGCAATTGACTATAATAGGATATGGTCTGAAGTAGGGTTGAAATCACCATCACTCTTCTGTGACTCTGCTCGAAACAAATCTCTTGATGCAGTTGTCATGTGCGTAGCTTGTGAAAAGTCTGGTAGCTTAGTCTCCCCACCTCCTTTCCTTCTGCGCTGGTTTCAGCTGGGGTAGAGTTAATTTTCTTCACAGTGTCTAGTATGGGCTGTGTTTTGGATTTGTGCTGAGTAATATAAAAATGTTTTTGTTGTTGCTGAGCAGGGCTTACACAGAGCCAAAGCCTTTTCTTCTTTTCATACTGCCATGCTGGCAAGGATGTTGGGGGTTTATGGGAGGTTGAGAGGAGACAGAGCTGGGACAGGTGATCCCAACAGACCAAAGGAATATTCCAGAACTGCACTGTATATAGAGCTGTGGGGAAGAAAGAGCAGCTGGGGAATATTTTAAGTGATGCCATTTGTCTTCCCAAGTGACTGTTACATGTGATGGGACCCTGCTCTCCTGGCGATGGCTGAACACCTGCCTGCCCACAGGAAGCAATGAATTAATTCCTTGTTTTGATTTGCTTTTGTGTGTAGCTTTTGCTTTCCCTATTAAACTCTTCTTATCTCAACCTACAAGTTTTACTTCAGTCCTCCTCCCCATTCCACTGGGTTGGAGAGGAGGGAGAAGGGGGTTGAGTGAGAGGCTGTGTGGTGCTCAGTTTCCAGCTGAGCTTAAATCATGACACCTTTCATGGAATCAAAGCTTTATGCCAATATGAAATGCTTTTGTGTCTCCCATTTTAAGTTGTTAATTTCAAATGCACATTTGCATCAGATGTGAAAAGAAAAATTGAAATCTTATAAAAAGTTCTGAGATAATACTGTTTTCATTGAAGAACATCACCTCATTAAAATTAAAGCAGCTAGGTCTCAGTAGCACTTCTTTAAAGAATGCTGAAATAATTTCAATAAAGTCAAAATGTTTTAACTGATCTTTGATGAAACACTGTGACTTTTCATTTCAGAATATTTGTTCAAGAAATTTGCTATGACATTTTATGTTACTCAGTTGCAAGATAAATTAGCAAAGACAAAATTTTGCCTTTCAGTGCCATCAAGCCAAGAGATTAATTTCCTTTTCATTTTTTTTTTTTTTAATTCAAAGTCATAAGAGTTTGGAAGAAGGTTAAGATAAGTTTCGAATAGTACAAATATATTTACACATACTTTTGTGGTGCACACCTCTCTAGAATGGATATTAATCTTGTCATCTGTTAGCTGCAGTGTTAGAAAAGTTTTCATTTTCTTTGTGATCTAAATAAATTAGGCTGGAATATCTATTTTACATTATATTCTCTGTATTTTAAATTTTTTTTTGCATTTTAATTTTGGATAGAGGTGCTTGTTTCCTGGCAGTTCCTGTTTGCTCATTGTATCCTGTAAGAAATATTTTATTACACCAACTTTTATGACTGCAAAAACAGCTAACTACAAAGTAAATCAGAATTGGTAACAGTCTCAAGAAACATTTTTTTAAAAAATTTTAAATCCATATGAATCTAGGGGGGAAATGCCATTCCTCTTAGTTCTTCATTTTCTTAATTTTGTTAACCTTGTTAATTTGTTGCTAGCCTAGTTCAATCATTGCTTACATTTGTTCTTGTTTCTTAATTTACTCTGTGACCTTCAAAATTGTGAATATATTTCTTCCTGGATGGCATGTTGGCAACAGATACTCCTGGCTGGGAGTTGTGTCTTCCCTTGGTTTATGACAATATTTTTCAAACTGAGTCTGAAAAAAGTGAAATCCTGATTTCTCCATAATTTCTTTTGCAGGAAGACTATTAGGAGGGAAGATTAGGCTTAAAACGTCTTCTTTTTTCTTTTTATGGGAGGAGACATTCTGAAGTGGAACACTTAAAGGAAGGGAACAACATTTCATCTTGCATGAACTGTTACCATTTAGTGCTTACAAAGCCTTGTGCAGCTTTTTAAAATTGGAATAATGTTTAGTTGAAAGTTCTGACTTATAATTTCTTTCATGTGTGAGTAGCATCAAAAAACTACTAAGTGGCAGGTTGTAGGTGGGAATGAGGTGAGAGCTTACCTTAGTGAACCACAGAATAACACTCAGAATTTTCTATATTTATAATTTCTGACTTTAAATGTACACAAGATGTAATATTTGGATCCACATTTCATATAACATTTGAATGAACTCTAGATCTAGGGTCTGATCTAGTATTTATAATAGTTTGGATTTCTAAAATCCATTCTTGTATATAATTTGCAGTTACTGTATCTACTGGAACTGCCGTGTAGAAGGTCTAGACAGGGATTGGAATTTTATGGTCCTAAATTTTATACAAGCCAAAAAGGTGTCACATTGGGACAGTAACTTTTCCTGTATAATATTGCTACAGATTTTAGCAACTGAAACTGTTGAAAGCTTTATAAAAAATTAATAACCACTAAAGTTAATGAGAGTCCATCTTATGGAGGAGTGTTTCAGCCTCAGTGTCAACCTCTACATTTCAAGTAAATGTAGTATTAAAATTTGCAATGTCCTTGATCACGTAACTTGATAGTCACTTAGATCCCCATTTGTATGGTTCAGTTAATACAGAAACACAGAGATGAAGGAAATGTCAGCAAAACAGAAAATCTGTCACTAGTAAGATTTATAATGAATATAGTAGCCCCTGGAAACCCTCCAGCATACAACTTGCAATACAAGCATGTATCTCCGTTATTGTTAGGGCTCATGTTTCATACTCTAACTTTCTCTAGTTATGTGACAGTAGCAATGTTTTCCTGCTGTGAAATACCATAAAGTACCAAATGATTTATATTTGCTGTATTCCGAGAGTTAGAAGATTGTTTAGAGAAAGAAGATTTTTAGGGTGCTTTTGTTGCTGTTGTTCAGTGATTGTAGGAATTTAACATTCTTACTTTTGGAAATTAGGTAGAAAAATAACAAATATTTTAACATGAGGAATAAAACCATGTACAAGTTCTGGTAAAAGATGTATGATGGGAAGTGTTAGAAATACAGTGACAAAAAAAATCACCCAATATGCAAAGCATTGCCTGACCTTTGACTATGCTCCAGAAGGTGTGTACCAAAGCATTCGGGTGGTATCTGAGCCTAGCATGAAATGCAACTCAGAATTAAAATCACCAGTGATACGTATTGTGTGTCCACAAAGTAACATTGCAGCTGAAGCACTTCTCTTTTTTCAGTGGCCTTCTCAGGCAGTGGGAATTAAAACCACATTTCCAATTTCTCTGAAAAACTGCTGGAAAGGGGCAAGAGGAAAATCTTTCCTCTTTCGATAAGTGGACTGATATGCAGCTAAGAATGCAAATCTTGTGGCCAGAGGAAAAGGAATTTGAACACTTTGATTGTTTTGCATCATAGTTATGTCACTTCCCTCATAACTGTAAAGAGTTTTGCCAGGAGCAATACATGGAAAATGAAGATTTTTCCCAAGACAAAATTCATATTTTAGTTCATAAAGTTTTACATTTTTAAACTTGTGAACACTAAAAATGCAGCAATTGAAGCTCCTTCCAAAAGTTCACAATCTGTCTTTATCCATGTATATTTTTCCTGCCACTTTACAGTGGCTTCTACAAATAACTGAATATATTTGTACTGTAGTTATTATTAATTTAGCTGTCTGGCTATTAATTAGATTTACATTCAGAGTGTGATGGTTTTGAAATATTTGTCCAGAGAGAATGTTATGGCAAGACCTGAAATATAAATTTAATTTTTACGTTTGTTAAGGAAACCAAAGGACACCACATCTCTCTTTTAACCTCCTCTTGATCCCAGTAATATAACCATTACTAAACTGGATAAGAATATCTGCCAAACACTGTAATGCTTCTTAATAGTGTGTCACAAGCCAGGAAGAGAACAGCACTAACACAACTAGAAAAGCAGTTGGAGGTAACCTACTATGCTTCTGCTGCATGCTTCCCACTTCCTATACTATTTGAAAATCTGCTTATGGAACAGGAAAATCTTTTGTTCATGAAGGTAGTTGCAGTAATTTTAGAAAGTCACTGGGGGTTTTGTGTATGATATGAAGGGTGGGATTAACTTTTCACTAAAAATAAATATTAAGAAATATAAATCTATAATCTAGCCTAGTTTTTTAGGCTGTTTCAACAATGAAAATAATTTTCAGACAGATTTCTGACTGTATTGCCCATTTAAATTTGGCATATCCCATTTATTTTTCAGGCATGACTGTCAGTAATACTGGCTCCCACATTCTTGTCCATACTTAACATCCATATACCAATAGTCTTTCAGTAATAAAGGAGTCAAAAGAGCAGGAAGTGTATGCCAATGTGTATGCCAAACTCTGTGAAATCATTTACTGACAGTAATGACATAACCCAAGCCCTGTGTGTATGCTGATGTAGAAGGTGCTAAGTCTAATAAAATAAAACAGAAAGATAGAGGGGAAAATTAATATGGAAGGAAAATGAGTACCTAGGGATTCCACAGATCTGTGCACAAGTAGCACCACAGTGAAAAGGATAAGATAGCTCAGCCTTTGACAGTGAACTGACAGTTACTTTTCTTATTTTGTAAAAGGTAATATAATTTACTTTCTATTTTTTACCCCTAGCTTTTAAATTCTTTAAAACTGTAGTCATAGAATCATAGAATATGCTGAGTTGGAAGGGATCCAACAGGATCATTAAGGCTAGCTCCTGGACCTGTGCAGGATACCTCAAGAGTCACACCATGTGCCTGAGAGCATTGTCCAAACACTTCTTGAACTCTCTTAGGCTTGGTGCTGTGACCATTTCCCTGGGGATCCTGTTCCAGTGCCCAACCACCCTCTGGGTGAAAAACCTTTTCCTGATATCCAACCTAAGTCTCCCCCAACTCAGCTTCATGACATTTCCTCAAGTCTTGTCACTGGTCATGAGAGTGAAGAGTTCAGTGTCTGTCCCTCTGCTTCCCCTCCAAAGGAAGTTGTAACTGCAATGAGGTCTCCCCTCAGTCTCCTCCAGGCTGAACAGACCAAGTGACCTCAGCCGCTCCTCATACGGCTTCCCCTCCAGATCCTTGTGGCCCTCCCTTGGACACTCTCTCATAGTTTAATGTCTTTTTTATATTGTGGCTCCTAAAACTGCCCCCAGCCCTTGAGGTGAGGCCACCCCAGTGCAGAGCAGAGCGGGACAATCCCCTCCCTTACCCAGCTGGTGATGCTGTGCCTGATGCCCCCCAGGACACGGTTGGCTCTCCTGGCTGCCAGGGCACTGCTGTCATGCTTAACCTGATATTGACCAGGACCCCCAGGTCCCTTTCTGCAGCACTTCTCTCCAGCATCTCATCCCCCAGTCTATAGACACAATCAGAGTTTCCCTGTCCCAAGTTCAGAATCCAGCACTTGCCCTTGTTACATTTATTATGTTTGGTGATTGCCAACCATACTGTAAAGAATTTTATTTTAGTCAGAATGAATGATGTGAATAATGCCACAGTCTGAATATTCCTATGACTCTTTACTCTCACTCTCCCTCAATTATGAGATTAATTTTGTTCATCTGTATCTTGACTTTAAAGATACACATTTCTAAAAGTTCCCTTTAAAATTATCAAATTTAACTTATTTCTTCTTAGGCTATACAGAGAGAGATGGATACAAAGATAAAATATCTGATCTTTAGGCTGTAAAACATCATTATGAGCTGTATAATGTATGGTGTAAAAATAAATCCATCTTGCTACATTCAGACACTAAGGTTATTTTAAATGTATTTCAAGTGGTTTTCTTTTTATCTTAGCCTTTCTGCTTTAGCTTCTTCACATCTATTGCTGATTTTATACCTACAAAATGGATTAGAAGGAATGATAAAAAAATGCAAACATATGCAAAATACTCCTCTGGAAAATACCAAATACTGCAAGATAACCTCTAGCCCTATACATGAATCTGAAAACATGAACAATAGCTAAAAGCTAAGAGCTTTCTCAAATGACAGGTATCTCACCAAAGCCAGAGTATTCCCTAGTCAATAGGGAGTCTGGAGAACAAACTGAAATTTTATTATCTGGACAGCAGTAATCATTTAGCAAATAGCAGCATTTGATTTCTAAAGTAACCTGGGATTCAGAGACATTTTCTATATGTTTGGCACTGTCCAAGTACATATTCCTAACCTTACTCTTTCCACTATTTTAAGCTTTCCCCAGTGATTTCACAGGTGCATCAAACTGTAAGTGTCATTTAGGATTTGATGTAAAAAAAGGCATGACTGTGCCTGAGCTTTTATTTTGTTAAGCACCAGAATGGTTAAATTATGATCTGGTTTCACCATCTTTAAAATGGTTTTTATCATAAATTCTAGAGCTAAGAAATCAAAAATTGGGCTAGAGAAAACAGGAACATTAGGGAGGAGCAAGTAGTACAAAGAAACAGCTGTGCAGAAATAGAGTCAAATAAAAGCCAAACTTGGAATGCAGTAACAATAATTGATTTTACAGCTGAAATTTACTGCATCCTTGCTTAAAATATTTTCCTCAGTTTATTCCAGGATTTATTTCCCAATGACTTAATAGGCATTCCCACTGCATTGTATTTCTGCCAGCAAAAGTATTGTACAATACGTCTTATATGTCTCTGTAAGTGTATTGCTGAATACAGAGTTGCGGATATGTAAAGATTTAGGGTAAGAGTAGTACCAACACACGTGCTATTATTCTTATGTACTCACCTGTAGTAAGCAAAAGCCATTGGCTATCATAAGGAAAACCTAACATTTACAGGGAAGAACAAAAGGCACTGCTGTGCACATCCATATTGAGAAAGTAAAACTGGATGAAGAAGTCAAAATTTGTTGGTGTTATGAAAAAAAAAAACACTATGGGGCTGTTTAAATGTGATATGACTGTGTTGTTCAACTGGTAAGCCAGGAATCACATCTCCAAAACACAGTAAATAGAATATAATGTAGCCTAGGTAAAATACAAATATTCCTTAACTGAACAAGAGTTACAGTAATACTAAAAATTAATTCTGTTAAGGCAGGTAGGTACTGCAAAAAATTAAAAAAGGTGTCTGTCAAAACACAGGAAAGAAATAAAGAACATAAAAGTAGGACAAGGCTTAGTTGTAGGTGCCAGCCCACACTGAATGATAACAATTACTGGGAAAAAAAAGAGAGGATTTCCTCTGAACGAAAGATACAATGATTTTTGTTCAGAGCAAGCAAAAAATCAGCAATGTAAAAAAGAATCACATACTCTACTTGATATAAATATAATATGTATCTATTCAACAATTCTCTTAGTAGCCTCAAAATAATAATCATTAAGGCAGGGGTGAGGCTGACTGGCATAGCATCAGGGATAGCCCAGATGGGAAAGATGTGGAGGGGGAGCAGTGTTGTTGCAGTGCCACGCTCCCCTTGGCACACCTTTTGCATCCCCAGGGTCCCTGGAGCTGTAGGCTTTGTGGCTCCCTGAACCCTAAGCCGCACTCTAGTCCTCACTTTTCTGACTGTTAATTGTTATCCTTATCCAGTTTTCCATTATGTATTTCCGAAATAATGAAATTAATAATTTAATTTTTAGATCAGTGCCTGGCTTTTTTTATGATTTGGGGAGTTTATATTTCCCTCATCTTTGCTTTTATTATTTGTATGTAAAAAATGAGGAAAGAGCTGTGAGCAAAATTAATTAAGAGCAGACTCTTAATCCATATAACTCTTTGGAGAGATCAAAAACACTGGTAAGGCAGACACTGGTACTTGTTCAGCTGTATCTGCTGTAAATAAACATGAAACAATTTCCCATCTTTTGTTTCCATGTCACACGTTCTTCTGGGGAATTTTGAGGTATTTGAGTGGAGTTTCATATCTTTCCATCAAAATTCAGAAGAAATAAGGGTGCACAGAGTTAGAGGAAAAGTAAATTTCATGACTGGGTTCAAGAGATTATGAGAATTAATAAGAGAAAATCAGAAACCCCCCAACAAAACACTGAAAAATCCTAAAAATTCTTCTGTCAAGGGAGATATTTGTTTTTTCCCTGAAGCCTTTATATCTTTGGTTTTTTAATTCTTAGCATTCCAGGTAGCAAGGTGATTTTTTTAAGAAAATATAGCAAGATTTTGGCACTTGCTTAAAGATTTGATGCTATACCACACCCTAATGAAGATTAATGTGGACAAAGTGCCAAAGGGCAGCTGAAATTGCAAGAAGAATATAATTTGTTCTATCAATCATCAGTTTATGTCAGTAAATATGTGTGACGTGGTATATAGATCTTGAAATTTGTCACATGCTTTAATACTGTTGTTCGTTCTTTGGGCTAATCAGTATATTTCACATACTTCTTGTTGATGCCAGCAACTACTTTTAAAAATGACTTCCAGGTAATGATACTAGCCTCTAGTCTGGAAGTTACTTTAAACTCCAATGGTTTGATTCAGATACTTGTTACAGCTTTGTATCACTGACTTCACCTGTCAGTTGGTCTTGCAAACATCTCTTGAATATCCTGTTTCTATATGCTCTGAAAGTGAGAAACTGTTGGGAATCAACTCTGTAAAATAATTTAAAAGTAGTAGTGTATTGTAACCGCTGGACTCTGCCTAGCAGGCTGCTGCAGCCTGAAAGCTCAGTGAGGATTTCCTAGGGCCATGCGATTAATCGCATCCCAGAGTCCATTTCGGACAGCCCCACGATCTGGCTCCAGCAGCCAGCAGCGTTACAACACAGTGGATGGTAAAGAAGGTAGAGAAGGGTCTCTCATGAGGGTTTGAGATGGCTTTAATCACAGTTTGTCCCTGCGATGTTCAGAGGTGGAGAGACCTCGTGGTCTGAGTGCGGGCTGGTTTTGTCAGGGTCCCAGGGGCGGTCCCTGGGCGGGGTTGGGGTACAGGAACCAATAGGGAGAAACCAAGGGAGTGGCCAAGGCTAGAGAGGGAACCAGGGGAACATGTGAAATAACAAAAACCAATGGATTAACAGATCCCCACAGTAGTGAGTGTTTTTATAGACTCAAAAGTATGAGCTTTAGGAGGAAACATAGAAAGTAATTCTTTTTATTTCATGCATCTTTTCCGTTAGCATTTTAAATGTCAGTGTTTGAATGGAAATGGGGTATAGTACTTCTATGTTGTCAGCAGTCCCTCACTACAATTATATAGTCAGAGAACGAGAAAAAAGGCTGTTGAAAAACAGGCTTTATAAGCAATCCAGAAAGTCAGGGATATACCCTTTTTTTGAATCTATATATCCTCCTAGGATTTCCTTCCAACTCTCTGGGTCGTCACTGGATGATATTAATTATTGTATTATTTCACCAGTAATATAGTAGTTTGTTTCTCAGAATAAACACTACATTTGTGAAATATATAAAGCAACCTGAAGGAAGATCAAAAGCTCTTTTTCTCTAATCCTGCAAATTGTTCTTTGGCCACTAAATGAGAATGGTGGCATTTAAATTCCAATATTTAATTTCTAAGCATCTACTTTTTTTTTTTTTTTTTTTTTTTTTTTTTTGCTTTAGGGTCAAATTATATCTGTGCATGTGAATCCTAAGATCCTAAGGCTGTCCACAGAGTAATGAGCTGCCTGTACAGGGTGGTTGGGAAAGCTCCAACTTTTGGTGAAACAGCAGGTGAATCAAGTCATTACAGAAAATCCTGGGGTACTTTGCCTGGTGGCTGCTGTGCTTAATTTAGACTATCCAGAGGGGATAACTGTAAAGCAAATAATTTTAAAATTCTTACCCTTATTCCTTTGTGTGCTCTTTTCCAGGTTCATAGCATGTTAACTGAACTTGGAATTCAGCTTCTTTTGACTAACCTCTTTAAAAAGCTGCAAATTGTCAAGTCATTTCAAAATATTTATTGATATAGGCATAGCAGCAGTACAATAAAACTGTAAAAGAAAGCTATTGAAATGAATGACTGTGCAGATTTGTACTTTCTAAATGTCTTGGATGAAAGCTACAGTCTGGCTGAGAGGAGTTCAGAGCCAATATTCAGAGACACAGTCTCCTTGAATCACCACAACACTTGGAGCACTATAGCCTCCTCCTGAGTTTGAACTGATAACCATAAATATTATGAATTCATCAATTTAAAAAAATATACAAAAAAAGTTTCTAATTGAAATAAAAAGATAAAAAATTAGCAAAAGGTCATTACATTTGTTTTCCAAAAGCATTCTAAAAGCACAATCCTTCAGTGTACTGCTTTTCAAAATTATTTGAATTATTATTTCAAAGGAAGATTGAAGAGTTTGATGTGACTCTGTTGCAGACATGAATTACAGCTGTACCAGGTTTTGAGTGAGCACTCTCCTGTTACTGTGTTTGCATTTGTCTGTGTATGGCCAACAATGTGTCTAGATATGGCAAGGATATTGTTTTGTATTTTGTTTTCTCAACTGTGGAAGAAACAGTGAGGAGTTACAGGAAGAATAGTGCAAATATATGAATTTTCAAGTGATAATTTCACCTCCATCCTTATTAAAAGATAAAGCACAGTTCAGCATTTGACCATATCCCCAGATGTACAAGTAACCCTTGATTTCAAGTACACATAATTGCCTATTTGAGGAAAAGTCCTTTCAGTGTGAGAGGCTGAGAAGTGAAAAATGCAGTGACCCTGATGCCCTCTGTATAAAGGCTACATTTCAAGCAAGATACTTCCTACCATCCAGTCATCTCAAGTCTCCTCCTTTTTTACTTCTCACATGTCTGTTTTCTCCTGTACACTTCATGGCCTTACACATGCCAGGCAAGTCACTCTTTTATTCCAACTCTAATTTGACAGATCATCCAGCCATGTTTTGGAAAAACCAGAGTTCCACATCCCTGCTTTTTCTGATTTTCTATAATATGTAATTCACTTGCATCACATTTCTGTGTCCTAAACAGTTTTTAATTTAAATATTTTCTTCCATATTTCTATCAGCCTCTTCTTCCATATCCTGCTAGATGTCTGTCCGTATACCTAAGTCTCAAATGTTTAAGGTACATCCATTTCACTTTTTCATCATCAGAGTTATAAAAAATAGAAATAAAATATTTCAGAATCATATACCTTTTATAGTAATAATTATTAATAATAATAATATATTATTAAGGCTAATATTTAGCCTTCTTATTTCTTTTTCCTCAAGTATTTATGTTCTAAAGATATGTTCTGCATTTCCACTTTTAATAATTTCTTTCACTAGAACTGTAGTCTTTTTGTTGGTCACATCACAACCATTACCCATTAGTCTGTCTTCCCACCCTCCAGCTTTATCTTTGCTAGTAGATTAAAGGGTACTGGGAGGCAGACCTAGGCATAGGGACATTCTTGAGCACTGAGACTCTCTTTTGTTTATACTTACATTTTTATAATAATTCTTGCCCAGATTCCATCCAGCCCAAATAGGACTGTATTAGGAAATTTCAGGGCACTGAAATTAAGTTAAGATGATCCATGAACATAATATTAAATCCACTGGTTAATTTGGATAAGACTACCCTCTTGTAGAAAGTATTTGACTCAGGAAGATCCTAATCCACAAAACAAAAATCAACACTTATTCGTATGACACGGTTTGTTGGTCTCATTGCAAAAGCTTAATCCTAGACACATTTAATTTATAGGCATATATAGTCTCACATCTCTTCTCACTGCTATTCATTCTGAAAACTGCCTATATAGGTCCTACCCATATAGTTCATCCTATCAAACCTACCAATTCTTCTGTGTAGTTGTCGCCCAGTACTTACTTACTTACTTTTTCCTCATTAGACACATAAATCTCTCCTTACATAGATCTAACTTTCCTTCTTTTTATATTGCTTCACACATTGAGAGATTATCTTCCCAGCTGCTCTACTTTACCCTGTTCGCTGCTGTGAATAACCACTTCCCCTGAGTGGAGCTTGGAAGACACTTTGTTGTCAAAATGCGTTCATCACTTCACACATTGCTTCCTTATTGCCTATAATACCATTTGATGGTATTATGGTGATTAATACTGATTTGAATTTCCTGTCCTATTTGACTTTCCTTTTTCCTTGCCATGAACCTGTCACAAGTGACGTAGAATACTTCAACAGGGGCAACTCTGTGCTACAGAGGTACTTCTAGTGTTTACAGAGTCTCTATACTTGAAGTGATACACCACAGATTTGAGTGTAATGCTGACATGCCTGAAGTTTGTTTTTCTTTCATGATGGAATAGATATGGTATAAACCAGGGCATCCTATGAGCACCCTTCCTGCAGGGAGGACACAAGATCCTCACACAACCAGTGCTCTGTGCACACATGCATGGTGTGTGTGCCTCGGACAGGCAACTTTAGCCAGGCAAATTCATTGCTGGTAAAGATATCCTGAGTATAGTTCTGAACTGTAAGTCATCACAACAAATCAAACCTTGGTCCTTTCTTCTGTGCATGGCATCTGTTTCTTATATAGTCAGCTCATAGGTATCGGCTCAATAGCAGGAATCAGCTCATATGATTTTGCATTCCAGGTAGAAAATGTAAATATAATAAGAACTATAAGTTAATTAAAATTTATATAAACCTATGCATGCACAGCTTTTCTTCATTATCCATGACAAAACATGAGAAATAAAGAACTGAATTTTGGGATCAAGTCAAGGTCCATTCTTACCTTGTTTCCAGCAACAGAAGGTGAGGCAAGATTATGTGAACACCATAAATATCTCTTGGTTCTAAGATCTCCTAGTTTCCGAAGTTTTTTGAATTAGGGTCTTCCTGAATCAAGGACCATGTCCGGTACTAAGCAGTCTCCAATAGATTTTTCTCTCATAAATGCTTTCAGAGTCTTTTCAACTTGTGCTTCCACAGTATTCTGTGGACAAAGCCTTTGTTAACTATCCAAAGGTGACCAGGGATTCTTCTTTAGACCTCCAGCCAAAGACAAGTCACTGTGACTTTGAAAGAAACACTAATGAAATCACAGGATTTAGAAGCTGTAGTTTAGTTTTATTAAGTAGTATACCAAAACCCCATCTTCTGGTGCAGACACAGTACAGAAGTACATTGTACCCACTACATTGCAGGCTGAAGTTTAAAGCAAAAAGTGTCTGTCCTCACAGATTTCCGGGAGAGTAAGGGAGCAAAGACAGAGAAATAATTTGTTGACATAAGGTAGAGAAGGGGAGAAAAACTAGAAGGATGGGTGTGCAAGACTAGATTATGAATATTTTGATGATTTTACATATATTCATAGATGATTTACTGTGTCAGTGGGCCTTTTTTGATTTAAACAAAGATAAGACATCATCAAATGGAGAAAGCTTTTTGATTTTATTAGTCCATAGAAGTCTAGGGCAGGTAATTATGCTTAAAAGCATAGCACATAACTCATAGTATTGACATGAAAAAATTCCAGCCTAGAAAGTAAAAATAAGAGTAGAAAATAAGAGTTTAAAAGTCTCCTGTTAGCTGTAAAGTGAAACCAGAAAGTAACCTGTGTAAGAATGTGGTGCACTGCCACAATTTATTGATCTTCAGTGATATCCAGGCCTTGGAGCCAAAATAAGGGAAAATGCCAGTTAATGCAGTGGTTGGCCAGAGTGCCTCCTGAGAGAGGCTGTGGCTCAAGCAGTGGAAAAGGTATCTGATGGTAATGACTAGCAGGAGCATCTAATGAAATGAGGTATATAACAAAGAGTAGCTTGAAGAATAAGGATCCATAGAGAGAAGTGAGTGACAGCTCCAGAGCAGAGCAAGGAGCAGTCAGAAGAATGAGAAGCTATTAGAGAGGAAGCAAGTCACACCACAGGAAGACCTGACAGTCCTGAACTGTGAGTAGAATAGAAAGCAACTAGCCATCCTAGCCATGTGATGCACTTAATAGCAACACTGAAAAAATAATGTAAAAACTGAAACTTTCTATTATTCTCTACTGCTTTTTTTTCTTTTCCTCATTTAAATTCATTCACCACTTCCCATGGGCAGGCAGATGTTCAGCCATCCCCAGATGTTCAGCCATCCCCAGGAGAGTAGGAGTTCATCACATGTAACCTTTATTTGGGCAGACAAATGCCATGACTCTGAATGTTCCAGTTTCCTTCTTCCCCCAGCTTTATACACTGAACATGATGTCATATGCTGTGGGATATCCCTGCGGTCATTTGGGATCACCTGTCCAGAATGATGTGCCTCCTCTCAGCTTCTTGTGTCCTATCCCCCCCCCTCCCCCCCCCATCCTGCTCACTGGTGGAACAGTATGAAAAGCAGAAAAGACCTTTTACTCTCCCCAACAATAGCTAAAATATCCCTGAATTTTCAGCACTGTTTCCAGCACAAATACAAAACGTAGCTCCATATTAGCTACTCTGAAGAAAATTAACTCTCTCTCATGCAAAACCAGCACAGGATAACAGCTCCAGCCACTGTTTTCGTAATGGCCTCTTAATGTTTCAACCTAACCCTTATCACAACCAGTGTCTTCTTCACAGAAAAGTTACGGCAGACCTACAACTACCACAGATGTCTTTCTGGGGTGTAACATCCCCTAGGCACATCATTGTGATTGCACCATAGAGGTCTTCCCTTTGAAAATCATTCATTTCTTAACTCTAACTGTAATAAGCTTGAAGGATTCGCTATCATCTCTCCATTAGAAAGAATGCATGTCGAAGCATTCATGCACATAGTGGATCATTACCCGGTGATAAAAACAGTCTCTGTTAACACTCAGGACTCATACATCATACAAATTGAATTATTTCTAAGGGTTAAAAAGAACAAAGCTATGAAGCTTTGACCTGTGGATCGATAAGGAACTTACATCTCCAGCAATGTGTGGCTCTTAATCAAAACCATAGCTGTTCATTTATACCAAAATAAAAGGTCATTGATGCACTTTCAGAGAAAAGATTGACAACTTCCCAAAACACCTTCATTCTCTGATCCTTAAAATCTTTTAATGAGCAAGAAATGTACAAGAGGAAGTCCTGACTGAAAAATACAATAAGAACTTAAATAAAAGACAGCAGATATGAAACTGCAAATAAACCTTTCAGTCCTTTGGCTGACAAAGCTGACATGAGCAGAAACCTTTGTATCCATGTTCTCTTTAAGAGCAGTGACAGTCTGAACTCATCTGGTGACTCTACTAGGAGCTAAATTTTAGTACAACTGACATCTCATCAATCTTTAGATAAAAACAATTAAAAAACACTTAACGTTTAAAGTAATGCATTTCTGAACAAATGTTGTTGTTCTACACAGCATTAATCTGGTTCTGTGTGAAACCAGATTTTATTTTTCATTCTATCAGTAAATGTCAGAATAATAACCACAATATTTGTACGGCCTTGACATAATTGCAATATCTGTAACATAAGTTTTTATGAAAGTTATGCAGCAATGTTAGTAATGAGTTTCAGATTTATTCTGTTAAGAAATTTATAAAAAATAACCTGCCTTCATGTAAACAAATTAGTGTAGTTAGCCAGTTTTACTGTGACAACTTTGTCAAACTAAGAGTTAAATAAAACTTCATTAATTGTGGAGTAAAATTTGAAAAGTGATAAAAGGCATTCAATTTCCATAAGAACTAAACATACAAAATATCAGTGGTAAAAGTAGTGTATCATATTTTGGTCATGCTCTATTGTACAACAGTCAGCATCAACAGGGAATTTTAAAAGTGGTAAAAAGTTCTGGCCATAAGCATATCATTTCTAATACATGCAGAGGTTTTTTTTAATAACAATGAAACATGCATGAATATATTAACATAATACACCTTTCAACATGTAAAATTTAATCCTCAGATTTTTTGTCTTATGAGAAATAAGAACATAGATTTTAAATGAGCACAGGTTTCAGTGACTCTGAAGGGGAAGGATTAAATAACAATAGCAACAAATGAAATTTTAAAAAAAAGATGATGAAAAGGGAAACTATGAAATACAAAAAAAAAGGACTAGAAAAAGATTAGAGAAAGTAGGAGAAGAAGGATTGAAAGGAGAGTAATACAAATGCCATACACTGATATATGTAACATGAGGAACAGACAGGAGGACTTGAGACTCTGTGAAGACAGAGGACTACGACCTCATGAGGATGAAAAGTGAGTGTTGGAATATGTCACAGGACTGAAGTGGTGCAGTGGATGGATATGTGCTCTTTGGGAAAGACAGAGTGAGAAGGCAAGGAGAGGGTGTTGTTAGAGAGCAGCTGGAATGTGTGGAGCTCTGCCTGGGTGTTCTAGTTTAATGCTGATGGGCTGGTCAGCCCCATAGAGCCACTCCCTCACTCTTCCCTCATGGGATGAGGAAGAGAACTGGAAGGACAAAACTGTGAACACTTGTGTGTTCCTATAAGGACAGTTTAATAGGTAAAGCAACTGCCACATGCACAAGCAAAGCAAAACAAGGAATTAATTCACCACTTCCCATTAGCAGGCAGGTGAACAGCCATCTCCAGGAAAGCAAGCAATCTCACATTCACAGGCCTAGGCCCATGTTCTGGAAGGATAACACAGACGGAAAGAAACATTTCTGAAAGAAAGATTTTTGGAAGTATCAGTAAAAGGCTATCAGCAAGGAATCCATTTCTGATGAATATTCTATCATGGCAGACAGTACATCAAGTGGGCAACAGGGAAATACTATGGCATGGGGGATTCAAAGAGAGCAAGAGGAAAAGCTTCTTCTGTAGGTGAGTAGTAGAGCAGTGAAGCAGGTTGCATAGCTGTGTGAAAGTGGAAGTTTCTGGAGGTTTTCAAACTGAGCTAGACACAGCCATGAATATACCTGAACTGGTATAGTGTCAGTCCATCTTACAGTGGAAAATAAGACTAGAGGATTTACAAACATCCCTTCTAACATGTGTTTCTATAATTCTATGTATCCTCCATGATGAGGACAAGCATTTTCAAACCCATAGGTCTGTAAACCTCCTTTTCTACCTGCTGCTATTTTGAAATACCAAATCCAATCCCTTATGTGATATTCATGAGTCAGATAGCAATGCCTAGACATGACATGTCATTTCATCTTTAGAGAATACAAAATAAATTCTTTTGCTAAGCTGATAAGAAATAAATTACAAGGAACATTACAGCTCAGGAAAACATTGGCCTGTTTTTTCTTAAGAAAAACCAACCAAATACACAAAAAACTTACCAAGTTCCACCACAACCAAATAAACCAAGGCTTAGAGCAACATTCAAAAAAATTATGTAGATTTTGTAAAGTTTTTCAGTGACATATAGCATTTCTAAGGAATTAAAAATACCTTTGATATATTCAAGCCACATCTTTTGATTTTCTATTTTCCTTCTTAATATATATTGCTTGTAAAAATTGCATTCTGCTTCCTGGTAAAGAATATGTTACATTATTTTGATGGATTAAAATGCAAATTATGTTTAAGTGAACATTGTATTTCATTGTATTTCATATTAGAGAAAAAGTTTTGCTCAACCTGATACTCTATCTTTTAAAATATTTTTTCCAGAAGTTTAAAGAAATACGTTGGTTTCCTTTTCATTATTTCCTTAGAAACTTTATGTAATTTCTTTTCAAGAGGAATACTTTCTCTCTTGACATGCTACGAAGGAAATAAATTAAAATCACTATGTTTAGACACTTGTGAGGGTGACAAAGACCACACTGGCATCATTAGATTAACCCTGTTTTATACATGTGTATATCAGTTTTCTACATAGCAGGATGAAAGTTTTATTTTAATCAAGAATTTTATTGTTTCATACTCTAGAAGAAATATTGAAGAAGCATCATGCAAGACATGCCAGAAGACTCACATCTTAAAAGAATTATCAAAAATACTGAATTTTGGCCTGACAAGATATACTTTATCCAGAAAAAATATGCCTCAAGTAAATAGTTTGGCTATTATTGAATTTCAGTGGAAGATGAATACAGCATCTTCCAGAAAATTTGGAATGTAGCTCCATGAATTCACAGTATGTATTCCTGTGGTAGAAATGTAGTTTATTCTCTTGGGACCAGTATTTTCAATGACAGGTACTTTGAATTTGTTGTGGATAATTATTAGAATTGTGTTTCTGGTTTGAGCTTTACAATAAGACATTTCATGCAACTTATTAAAAATTCACTGCTTTGTCCGGTTTTTTTTAATTGATCAGATCACAAGAGCTTTCACAAAAAGAGCCTAACAATAAGTCAGAAATGTATGAAACTAAACCAATTTTTTACTTTCCTGAAGGCTCCAACTTTCCACATACAAAACAAGATGTACAGTTAAAAGAGGGTGAAATATTTGCTTGTGTAAAATAAAAAGAAAATTAAGCCCAAGGATTATTGCACTGAAATCAGTCATAGAATCCCATGTAGCAAGACTGGTAGACTGTGTTCTGAGTTTTGGCCCCCTTGTCGCTACTTTAGTACTTCTTTTCCCTCACTGAGCCAACAAAATAGCTGGTTGTATTTGTAGGCATTTTCTTCATCATTTATTTTTGTTTTCTACTTTCGGATTTACCTCATGACATTTAAAACTGAACAGTTATAGGGATGCAAAATCCATCTCATAGGGCCACTACATTTTTTGTGAGTTATATAAATTCCAGATAGTTCAGACATTAATAAATAAATAAATTATTGGTTGCTAATTTTGAACCATTTCTGCAAAACACATGTAGCACTCAGTTTGATTCCCTGCATGCAGTTCAGTCAGTGCTGTGTAATACTTCATATTCCTCTAATGCTCATATAAAATGGGAATATAAACACAAAGGAAGACTTGATGCACAATTAATTAGCAGAGTAAGGTGTTTTGCTTTCAATTTGTCCTTCTTAGTAAATTGTGATATGGCATCAATTTTTTTTTTTTACCTTATCAATAGTCAGCACACCTGTTTTTTCCTGAAAAGAAAATTTTCTCCCAAAGTCATTTTAGGAATGGCACCAGTACAGGAAGAAAAAATATCCTACAGTAAAGATCAAGGGCTTAAAATTTGTGTTCATATTCAAAGATGTGTTCTGAGAAGTATGTTCATTGTAAGTTTGTGCTCCATGGCTTCCTCATTGAAGAAAACAGGGACACCACATAAAATGTTGCCCTGTCATAGCCTGTATTTAAACCTGCAAAATTAATTCATCTCACAGCTTCCTCTTGTCTACTTGTTGGGGAGTAATTCCAGCTCTCTCCAGAAGAGAAGGAAGGAAATTTTCAGGACATATTCCAGCTGTATTTATGTAAAAACAGAAGAACAGAAAAATATACTCTTTTCTTATTAGGATGGCAAATTAGAAGGCAGTAAAACAGGGTGGAAATTTTCTGTCATGCCTGATCCTTGAGCAGTGCAGGTATGTACCAGGGTCACAAAACCTCATTTTTAGCATAAAAAGTAGCTGTTAATATGATCTAATTCAGTAGAGTAACCAAATCACTGAAATAAGAACCATGTGCACAATTATTTATCCATTTTAATTTGTCCTTTTTAACTCCTAAATTTACTTTTAATAACAAAAGGTGAAAACAGAGGCTTTTGATGTAGTCAGTAAAGCTGAGTTCTTTGGCCACAACAATTCACGCAAAACCAAAGTCTGAGCTGCTGTATGTAAAGAGTGTTGTGGCTTTCTTTTGGAAAGGAACAGCCTATAGATACATCTGACATGGAAAACCCTCTCACATATCTCATATCTGACAGTCCTGTATGGTCGATGCTGAGACAGTAGCATGACACAGACTACCATTAAGCTCTAATCCTGACATAAATCTGAGTTCACTGTATTACAGCCAAACACTCACAGACCAGAAAAAAAATGAAGTTCCTTTAAAATTCTTACTTTCTTTTATCAGACCACCTCCTAGTTTTCTATCACTGACTATTTTAGCCTCAGTAAGACAGACCTTATGTGACAATAAAAAGTCTGACAGTGTCTTATAGGACAATCTTTATACATCCATCAGTCTCTCTGTTCATTGGTAATATTCTGAGCATGTCTGCCACCCTCCAAGAAATCCAGGTCTCTTAGACTTATTTCATGTACTAATTTTCTGTAATACTTCACTATGTGGTACAACTCTCTGTGGCAAAGCAGCAGTAAGTATTCACATTAATCCCTTCTGATTATTCTCTGGGTATGTATTTATGATTGCTTCTTTCAGCTGACAGAAAAGAAAGGGATTTCATTAACATAGTTTAAATTACAGCTCCATCATGTCACGAAAACCCACTATCAAACAGATAGTTTACATTGCAATATCATTCTTTTCTGTACAAAGTTTGTTAAAGGCAGTTAATCAAGCCAAAATAAGTAAAATATTAGCAGAATGGAGAAGGCTAAAATCCTTTATTTGTTCTTAAACATGTATGAAGAGGTCATAAAACAAAGCAAGACTATCAATGTCTCATACAGTCATTTGGCAGGAAATTCTGTGAGCTGCTTAAAATATTGTCCTTGTGAATTACTTGTGGCATTTTTCAAAATGGTCCTTTTCTGTTCTCATTTTCTACACCTATCAATTGACCGCTTCAAGGAAAGGCATTTTTTATTGCTATACTCATCCAAGAAAAAGGGGAAAAGAAATTAGTGACAGACCTTGAGAGAAATAGAAAGCAGCAATAACTTGTGTCAGTATATTTGAGAGCAGATGAATAAAAAGACAGTAAAACCAAGCTGGTAATATTGCCCAGCTAATACAGTATGCCAACCACAACTTTATACAGTATTACTTAATGTAGCTTTCACACAACTTTTGGGAGTTTTCATGTACCCATTTTCCTTTCTGCCTTAGAAGATGAATCAGCAAAATCTCTCTTAAGCTCTCAATATCAGTACGGTAAATTTTGGTGCAGATTTTGCCTTTAGCTGTTAATCTAAGTTCCAGACTAATCACATTTTTAGGCTGTTATATTTTCTGCATAATATTGCTGACTGAATAGATCCAGAATATCGGGGCTCCTCTTTTACCCACATTTTTCAATACTTCTTTAAAATACTGGCACATGTTTTCCCAGAGTGGCCACTAGTTTGGCTGATGGACTGTAAGTTGTGAGCACGATAGTTTTCTGTTGGAATCAGCTGGTGTCCCACACAGGACAGCCCCTGGCCTCTTAACCACAAGGCCACCCCTTAAGCCAGACACCCCTGCCCCAAATCCCTTGCCACCTCTACCTGATACACCAATATGGGAAGAAAATTCCTTATTATTCTATCTGTGAGATCTGGACTCAACACAAGATTACTTTCTTTGGGACATTTAAAATAATGTTAAAGAGGAGTTTAAATACAAATTAAAACAACCCTTACAACAAAGAGGTGAAAAAGACAGTCAGAGGAAAGTAAAATTAATCTTGTTGCCCCAAGGCACATCCATTTCTTAATGAAAAAAATCCCACATATGTTGTTGCCTACATGAAGTTAGGTTTGGCTGATTTTTAAAAGTTTGGAAAGTGATAATTATTTTGCTGTCAAGGAGGATTTCTGACTCATCAGACTTGATGAACTTGCACAGAGGACTTACCTAGCTCCAGTATGTTAGACTTATTGCTCATTTCAGATCAGCGAGGTAGTACGTGAGTAGGAAGTCTGATATCCTTGCGTGTTTAGTCTACTGTGCTCTGACAGCTTGTGGCCAGGTTGTAAATCAAGTTAAATAAGAATAAACTAATCAAGCATCAAGGAAAGCATTGATTAACTTGGTAAGTAAGTGTAGTCCTTCTGTCCTCTTTTGCTTACTGAGTTTGGATAAAACCTGAGTCAGAACTTGGGCTAACTTCATCTAGATAATACGCCATAAATCTTTAATTTAATGTGTTTGTAGGATTATGTAATGGATGGAAGTGCGTAGAAAAAGTATTGATTAATGGCTGTGACAACGAGACCTATAATGGACATTGACAATGCTCTGGAAGTACTTAATTTTGCACACAGTGACAAAGTACAACTGTGTTGATAAAGTAGTTGTTGTCAGCAGAAAGAGGGGAGGTCAGACAGGAACATAATGTATTAATTACCTCTAAGTCAAAGACAGGCATGTTAAAAATCTCTCTAAAAGCAATATTTATTATTTAATAAGATAAATTTATGTCCAAGCTTTATTTTTGTGGCTTTTTAAACAATGGCCTGAGTGCTTTGGTTCTGTACAAGCTGTATCATCCTTCAAAAGTTGTAGAATAATGTTTTCCACTGGGATCTAAATGTGATTTTTTGTCAGGTGTGGTCATGCTTTAACTTAATTCATAGCACCATAACATCAGCAAGCTTATACTTAAAAAGGAATTATTTTAAGGGCAAAAATCTTCTAGAAGCACTTTTGTCACATTAATACATACAGTACAATGCTAAAGAATATAAAGAATGGAAATTTAAAGTGAAACACATTGCTTTATCCTGAAAATAAATATTTCTTCTTAAATATGAAAACCAGTATCTTTGTTCCTTCAAGTGGAAACTTTGTACTGAAAAGGAGAGCAGAATACAAGACCTTCTTTTATTCCCTTATACCTATACAAATTCCCTTTAGCATCAATGGGCATACAGCGAATAAAGTATAATGAATAGAGTGAATTATAATGAATAAAGAATAAATCCTATCATGAACAATTTAAAAATATTATTTTGAGCTAATATACTCTGGAAAATCTTCCTGAGAGCCAATCAAAAGTCCAGGAATCCGTAGTTATACCACTCCTGCTATGTTTCTATTGCCTGACGTACCTTTTTACCATGCTTAATAGACTCTAATGTTCATAGGGAAAGTGGCAGAAACTCTGCTATGTTGAAATTCACATCTCCAAGGCAGAAAGAACATCAACACTGTCAGTGCCAGTGCTACTTTCTTTGTCAGTTTGATGTGAAATCTGGGTAGACCACATCTCCTTAGAAGGCAGAAGGTAACTCTGACAATGTGAACAGCACTAGGAAGCAGATGAGTACTGTAATTTCATTTACAGGCAAAGGAGACATCACTCACTGCCAATGAATGTGATAAGGACCCACTTCTGCTCTGCCTGTTTGGCGCACAGTCGGAGGGCTGTGATTAGTGTAGGTACCACAAATATATAAGTGTCAGATGCCCCATCTCTAGTTTTCACAGACCTGTCCCCTTCCCAGCAGCCTCAGGGGCCATTTTCCCTGGAAGTCATTCCCAGGATGAGACACTCTCTACCAGTTTACCAGGAAGAACACCAGCACCAAAGTCCCTTCCCTTCTCTACACAGCAGACTGTCATATGTTTCAGCCACCATTTCAGGTCAAGGTGTCTTGTCTCCATTTTAGGATAGGTAGCTGTTCCTTTGTTAAATGTCATCCTGCTCTATGACTGGCTGATTACCATTTCCTGGCCGATTACCATTTCTTGGCATCATCATACCCACATGTTCTCTGAGATTGACTTCCCACTTCCTTTGGACCAGGAAGTGTTCAAATATAAGTATGTGTACTTCTGTGTAAAATAATAAATTTTTTAAAAGTATATGTATAAATCATATCGTATTTAATTACACATAGATACACTATTTACAAAATATACACATCTATATATAAATATATGTGCTATATATATAAATTTATGGAACTATAGAAATTAACTAGATATAACCATAAAATCTTAGGCACAAAATGGCTAAAGCAGGTTTAATAAAAGCAAAAGGAATGGATAATTAAAGTTTAAATACAAATAGCAAGTCATTAAACAAAAGTAGAGGGAAAGTTGCCCCCACTTTACCAGGCTGCAGAATAAGACATGACATATCTGAAGTGTGGAAACTTCAAAAGAGTGGATGGGTGATGAATGGGATAGGGGACAGGGCACAGACAAGCTGGAACAGGACTGCAGACCTCTTTTATGAGGCCAACCAGATCCCTCTTTTGCAAACTTGGAAAGAGCCCAATCCAGTGAGCTGGAGTTAGAGATCTCTGCATCCTGCTGCAGCCCAACAGGATGAACATGCAGTTTTCATGGGGCAGACTTGGTCCTTTGCATGGTGCTGCAAGGCACATGCAAAGCTGTCTGAAGATGGAAAACCCAGAACAAATGCTAACTTCAGAAAAACTTGTATGTACAGACAATAAGAGAAAGGCACAAAGGGATTCTCCCAAAAGACTGTTTTCTTTTGCTTTCTTTCGGTGTTTGCACTGACATGTACTTCAGGCTTAAAAGTATCGTGTAGGTGGACTGGATGGGACAGTGAAGAGATTTAAAGTTAAGCTGGCCTTCAGTGCCCTACAACTAAGTAAATTGTGCACTTGGTGGTTACAGTCCACTGCATAATCTTTTGTTTCCAAAAATTCTGGCTATGCAAGTACAAATCTGTGTAAATAATCAAATATACATTGCCATTAGATCAAAACTGTCTGAACAGAACTTAACTTTGCAGGTTTTTCTGGTGGAGATAAAATTTATCCAGAATGACTAGATTTATGAGCTGTTGGAGTGCTCTAAACTAGCTAATATATCTCTAAGTGCAGAGCCACTCAAGAATCCATATGCCAAGATGACAACATCAATACCAAGACCATCAGTACAATACCAATAGGTTCCTTCATTTCCCAGTGTAACATCCTAGAACTGAGTGCGATCTTTCTTGGTTAGAGTTATGCTACCTAGAGTCCACCAGTGAAGATTCTTCCTTTTCATGATTGGAGAAGCCTTTTGTAAACTGAGACTTCTACTCCTACTTGATTTGCAGTGGAGAGCATCTGGCTTGTATCTGAAATAATAATTATCTTCTTCTGACACATTTATGAGTTTTCCCTTCATTAATTTTTATCTGGGAAATATTCACTGCTATGGTAGGGTAGTTTTAGAACAAACACCTGGTTTTTACAACTCTTATCAGAAATTTGCAAGGTTTCAGGCAGGGAACAGCTTAAAATTAATGAAGTGAAAAGCTTAACCCTTTGGGCTTCCTTTTGAAGTGTCTCAGCAATACCCTTTCCAGTAGCTTTGAAGGGTAATTTTTCCCTTTACTCCATATATGTTATTCTCCCTCAGTGACTCACAGCTCACAAGGTGCCACTAGTTTCTGCAAACCAAAAGTAGCAGAAAGTGAAATATAGAACAGAAGTCATTTCACCTGAAAGATCTGAAACCTTTCCCAGGATTCAAAATTTATTCCCAATTCATTGTGTTTCTGAATACAAATAAAGAATGAATTTAGTATCTTTGAATCCCCCTGTGGTCAAGCCTCTATACATTTCCCTGTATTCCTGTTAATAACCTCTAACAAAGAAACCTTGGTATTTTTTTTTAAGATGGTTCACAACATCTGGCAACAACCATTAAAGGTATTTAGGCTACCTCCCTTAAGTCAGTAAAAAGTACTGTGTGAAAAATGTAAAATAGTTACTCTGAGAGGGGAACAGAATTTGCCAAAATAATTTATCAGCTCATAAAATAGCAAACAAATTTATTTGGAAAGTGTACCAGGAACAATCTGAACCTGATTGGATAAGTATTTTTTTTTTACTTCAATCACCATGTGAAATATACAAAGACTGCAATCTCTCCTAAAGAGAGAATCCTTGACAAATAGAAGTACAGAACATATTAAATTGATATAAGTTCTAATGCATACAGTCTCATAACACAGCCAAATTATGGTAGTGTTCAGCATTCAACTTACTTTCCATATTTATTACACATATATATATATATTGTTTCATTAAAAAAAAAAAACCAACAGAAAAAATCCTTCTGATTTAAGTCAAACACTTGTTTTCAGAGTTAAGGTATAAACCATTACAAAACCTGATATTTGAGGAAGGACTGAAAACTCACTGTCTTGGAGACAAAGCAGGCTTTCATTATCTGAGTCATGGTGCAGAGATCTTTCTAAGAGCTGGGAGAGATATTGTGTATTCTGCTTTGAACAACTCAACTTTTTTTTTATTGCTTTTTGTTTGAAAAATATTTCTCAATGTATGTAGCTAAAAGTTTTTGTTTTGACATTTTCAAACGACAAGTTTTGACTCCAAAATATCTCTTTCCAAAATTTATCTATGAAAGTCTCATGAAAAAGTAATGACTGTCTTAGCACACGTGCACACTGCTATTAGATTGCGCAAGGAGCTACAGTTCCAGCACTTGCTAATCTTTCTATACCTAATTTTGATATTAGCTGATCGTTTTAACTTTCAGAATACAGTTTTCTATGCTTCCTATAAAAGAACAAGAAAGAAAAAATTATAAGAAAATAAGAAGAAAAGAATAACCTCTTTAATCAGTTGACACATCTCATGCACTACCAGCACAATAAAAAAACCCGAAACAACCAACATTCTGTTATTCATAAAGGATTCTTGTAGTCCCATGCAAAGGTGCTTTGTATCTGCCACTAAAGAAATTCATTTGAGCCCTTAAATGAAATTTGCGTCTTTCTCTTCCACGGATATGTTGTTTTAAATTACAAGGTCAGAAGAAATTCTCATTATTGTTAAATGAATGAAATTCCACCCATGTGCAAGAAGTCTGCATTTATATACCAAGTCTATATATCAAGTCAAATTACTTGAAAAATCTTTTAGCATTAAAAACATCTGCTGTTCCCTACTGTGCCATACTTGACTCTGTTTGCAAAAGAAAAAGACACACATTTTGCCTATTATGTAGGAAACATAAATGCAAACACACCACTTTTAAGAATTAAAAAGAAAAATAAAAAATCCTAGTGTTGCATTATTTCTTTAATTTAATACAGAGGGCATGTAAAATTGTATATTTTTAAAAGCCTACTATAATGAGAGCAAAGATTTGAACAGTTTGATGTCATAAATGTAAGTCCCTAGTTTCAACTGTGAACAGAAGAATTTACCCTTAATAGATCAGAACTTTACACCAAAAACTGTAGGCTGCATACTTAAAAATCCTAACTTTTAAATTTTTCAGTTCCTGCTACTGGACTTGCTTTTAATTGTCTTCTTGCTTCACTGAAGTAGGGACTCTAAACAGAAACATAAAATCCTGAACAGGCTTAAGATCAGATAGCACCTATTAAGTTGCTTTTCTTAGGGAACAAGAGGGTTTATCCCTAGCTAATGTTTTTCAAACATTCTATAGAATTTAGCCAAATTTGGCAGAGATCTTGAATATTTCAGGAACTGTATAGGATCTTATGGAAATTTGACTGTGCAGTTCTATTTTATTTATGCAAATTATATTAAATGTTTGAACTAATAACTCGGCCTCTTTGAACTGAAACGTAAGTTGATGATTTCATGCTACAATTCCACCTGCTTATTTTATACCAGGAATTTACAAACAAAATTCCATTTGTTTGGACTCATTGTGAACTGGCTATTTTATATATTTGTCCTTAATTTGAAAAGATACAAAATAAATTTTTAAAGAATTTCTACATACAGGCCATATATATGATCATATATGTTAATGTTGTGTGAAATGCTTATGAATAGTTATGGAAATAACCATAGTTATATTTAATTAAAAATTATTGTCTCATCTGCAGAAAAAAAAGACAAAAATACATTTGTGACAATCAAAAAATCTAAAGATCAGAGAACACTTATTTCTACCTGAACTAGCAGTGTTCATGGCTTGATTAACTGAATGACCCAGTATAATTCCATCACTTCATTTCTCTTTGCAAACCTTTGTTTACACATAAAACAATATGCTTCTAAAGTTAAGATTGTCAAGTTCCATAAATTAGTTTTAAAAAAAATCAAACCATAAATGTTCAATTACTTATCTTGTTCTCTTTTATCTTTCTCTTTTCATGATAATAGATTGGAGACATTTGTGTGCATATCTTTTCTGCTATATCAGGTGAAAAGATGGTAGAAGATAGTGCAGTTCCCAGTTAATCATGCCCTGTAACACAATACTGTTATGGAGGTTCAGGTACCACCCTCAGTACCTGGTCTTATACAAAGTGGGAGCAAGAGTAAGTAGTAAGTCAACACTGAGACAGTTCTCAATCAAAGAACCTGTTTCAAGGATGCAGGTTAGACTTACAAAGAGCTCATCAAAGCTCATCATGCTCGGGCTATAGTAGTTGACCTAACCATATAAATTCTAGGTTTTGAAAAAGCCATGTTGCAGACTGCACCGTCGTATATGGAGACGCAAACCACTCATTAAAAATAGCGTTGCAAGACTTGCTTTTCTTACATATTAATGTGTGTAGCACAGTAGGTCACAACCAAACACACAGACAGTAGACCTCTATATGGAGAGAAGGGGTGCCATCCAGAGTGACCTTGGCAGGCCTGAGAGGTGGACCTGTGTAAAACTCATGAAGTTCAACAAGGTCGAATGCAAGGTCCTGCACTGGAATAATCCCAAACATAAATACAGGCTTGTCAGAGAATAGATTGAAAGCAGCCATGTGGAGAAGATCTAGAGGGGTTGGTAGATGACAAGCTGGATGTGATCTGGCACTGCACACCTGCAGCCCAGAAAGCCAGCTGTATCAAAAGGTCAAGGAAGGTGATTCTACCCGCCTACCCTGCTCTGGTGAGACCGCACCTGGCATAATGTGCCCAGCTCTGGGGCCTGCAACATAAGGGCATCACTCAAGCGCAAGTTGCAAGCAAGTCCAGAGCAGGCCACAAAGATAACTGGAGGGCTGGAGCACCTCTCCTGAGAGAAAAGGCTGAGAGAGCTGGGGTGGGTCAGACTGGAATAATGAAGGCTCTGGGGAGACCTCATGGCAGTCTTCCAGTGCCTGAAAGGGGCCCGTAGAAAGCAGGAGAGGGACTTTTTGCAAGGACATGTATCTGTTGGCTTTAAACTGAAAGAGGGTGCATTTAGATTAAATATTAGGGCAGAAATTCTTTGCTCTGAGGGTGATGAGACACTGGAACAGGTTGCCCAGAGAAGCTGTGGACCCCCCCTCCTTGGAAGTATTCAAGGCCAGGTTGGATGCAACCTTTGAGCAACCTGGTCTAGTGACAAGGCCCCTTCCAACCTGAACCATTCGATGAATCTATGACTCTATATCCTTTGCTTACAGAGTGATAAGAGGAGAATGCAAAAAAGTAAATATGTGGAAGCTAACCACACTTACCAAGAAGAACTACTCTAGCAAGTGCAAAGAGAGAAGAAGAGGCTAGAGGGTACAGGATGCAAGTTCCAGAGATTTTTCCTGCTCAGGGGTCTTGGTAAACTCTATTTATATTAAATTTTTTACAGACTACCAAGAACAGACAGGCCACTAGAACACATTTTTACAGGGCTCTGTTTCCAATTTAGTTACTGCATTTGAAAACTTCAGGGGTTCTCCTGTTGGAGTTTTATAGGAAGGATGGATAACAAAAACCTAACGTGCTTTGTATCAGGTGCTGCCTTACCATCCTCTCAGCATAAGTCAGCACAGTGACTCTCAGCTACATATAGCTGAACGCACATATCAACAGAAACAAAAGCATGTTCCAGAGCACAATTACTGAAATTATAAACTTTGTTTTAAACAGATCCACTCAGTTTTGTTTATGAAATGCCTTTTATTTTTATTAGATTTCTTTTGTCTTCTTTTCCTTCTTTTTTTTTTGTGATTCACTACTTAAAGGTTTGGAAACAAAATTCTCCTTTGTTCACACACCATTGGAAAAGTGAGATTTTTAAAAAGCACTGAGTGTTGATCTAACTGTGTCTATTCATGCCAATATGACCCTTACCTCTGACTCTGGTGGAATGGATTTTTTTTATATTTATTGTTTGCCTTTCCTTCTAATTGAAGTTCTTTCAAAAAAAAAAAAAGGCAAAAACTTCCTGTGAGAGAAACGAGGTTGGAAAGAATGAATTCAACAAAAACTGGGCAATGCAGCACTAGAAAAGTAAAGAATGAGCAGCTAGGAGGAGTGGTAGTTCACATTCTCTGGGCCAAGAAACAGCTTTAAGTGTAGTCTATTGAATACTATGCATTTCCTGACCTGGTTTCTCTACCCTTTGGTGCCAGAGATTCTGCGGGTGATTAGCAAGTCGTCTCTGTCTACTTTCCTGGCCATCTTTTGCTGTTGCCATATAAATAGTAACTTTCAAAACCCAGTATGTTTTTGTACAGCAGTAAAATGTCCAACACAATGCAAACCCAGTTTTACTTTGAAACACGTAGACACCACTATATTACAAACTAATAATATTAGGTGACAAAAAATACATACATGTTCAAAGTTCAGCAGATGAAGCAATGGAAAAAAATAACTTGAGAAATTATAACAATTCTGTTGTCAATAATTTTCTTATTGATCTCAATGAAAAAAATACTTTAGTAGCTAATTTAAGGCTCATGAGGAAAACACCACACAATAAATTTCTTAGAGAAAATGTAATTTTCTCAAAATTTAAATTTTCTATAAAGCTTTGTTTTGAGGAAAAAGTTAATTTACATCTGAAAATGGAATTAAGAATTAAATTTTCAGTATATCCAACCTATAATTTTAGTATTTTTCATTGCTGTAATGACCTAAAGGGTCCCAACTACATTTCTCTAAAAGTAATAGGCTCTGCAAAGTGTAGACTCCTCACATTGAAGTTTTATATGTCCCAGAGTAAACTGGGATATACCCAGTTAAAAGAAAAAGGGGCATTCGCATACCTCATAACAAGTCTGCTAAAACCGTTGTGTACATACCTTTGCCTGGACTAAAGAAAACTTAGATTCAAGCTTCTCTTGTCTTATACGGAGAAACCTGGCATGAAAAATTGTAATGGGAAAGAGACAGTGCACAAACTTGCTCTGCGTGTAGCATATTCTTGCTCAGGACCTCTTCCAATACATTTTCAGCGTGGTTTTGCTTTAAGATAATTCTGTTTTCTCTCTCCTTCAAATATCTGGCTTTGTTCTCATGAAAAATAAAACATATTTTGGTGCCTTTAGTTTTGCTTTGGAATAGAATTGTCATATTCATTTCAATACTCATTACAATATGTTTTGAGCTAAGAAAACTACATAATGTTAGGAAATCCCCTAGTAGTATGTACAAATAGGATAAAACTCCAGTTATATAAATCTTGAACACTGGCTCTTAATTTCAGTAGCAAATATATAAAGCTCTTTTCTCTGTTTTGAAAGGTTATATGCTAATCAGATTATGGTTCCCAAATTTATTCTAATCAGAGTTATTGCATTATAACTCTTGATACTTATTTTAAACCCCAAAGAACTTGTATGTACTTAAATTCCTTGAGAATTTTCATGTCCCTTATGAACAGAAAATATACCACTAGCAAAGAAATCTGTTTCATGAAGCCCATGGGGTGTAGAATTACTAAAAAAAAATCTGAAATATAGCTTATAAAGTATATTAAACCAGAAAGAAATTTAGGCATATGAATTATGAGGAATGAGCAGAGGAAGAGAGGCATAAAAGGAGAATATTGCATTGATATTAAATATAATTTAGTTTGGGTGGTTTTTTTGGTTTTTGGAGTGTTTTTTATAAGGATGTCATGAGATGGCTAATAGGAATAAGTTTAAAGAAACAATTTCATAATCAGGTGAAAGAAAATTCAAGATGTTTGCTATACTCAAGCATGGACACAAAGTTTTGACAGTACTAGATTTCTGAAATAACTGCAACGTGAAATCAAAGATTCCATAAAAAGGGTATAAAATTATGTCGGGTCAGCAACACTGTTATACAACAATGGAATGACAAAATAGTACCTGCATTTAGGAAACTAATATGAGTGATATGATATCTATAACACACAAGATATTAATATGTGTCACACGGTAAAGGTTTGTATAGAATGAAGATAAATAGAAGAATAAAATGCTGATTTACAAGACTGAGTCCATGACAATAAGTTCATAGATTTCTCTGAGCAAGTTAGTAGCTTTCTACAGAGAGAAAATTTATGTTGAGTCTATCATTTGATACTGGTGGCCATATGGGAAACAATTAGGAAGCCAGAAATGCTGGTTGATACAAAAATAATAGGCTGAACAAGAAACCAGTTAAATGAAGAGCTGTAAGGCTAAAAAAAATTTTAATTAGACTATTAAATTAGACTTTTAATTGTAAATAGTCTGGATGTATTTTCTGTACAGAAGAATGAAATACAGGAAAACCTGGTGAACAAAGTCATAGGAACAAGGTTTGAGTTTTTCTTCAGCTAGAAATTCAGCTGGTCTAAATCCTCGAATAGTAATGTATCAAGTAAGTACCATAAGTCATGTCTAGATTCCATCAAGATTCTGAGAATATATATTGCCCTAAGTGGTTTTCTTGCATTTCCAACAACAACTATTTTTTTTTTTAATGATATATAGGTGAGGCCTTGCTCAGTGATGGAGAGTTTATTTTTTCCCTTTCACTGCAAACTCAATGGCTACCACAATTAACAAGTATGTGAATAGCCAGTCATCTTTTGAAGGAGATATGAACTTGAATTCTTCATCTCCTATGCAAACATCCTTTTCTCCCATTTTAGATTGTTTTAGGATATCACTTTTGATCTTTCTTAAATGAAAATATGAAAGAGATTAAGACAAAAATTTTACTTGAATCTGCTTGTATCACAGAATCATAGAATATCCTGAGTTGGAAGGTGCCCGCACTGAAGTTCAATCCCTGTCCCTGCACAGGAAAACCCCAAAAATCACACCATGTGCCTGAGAGCATTGTCCAAAGTCTTCTTAAAGTCTCTCAGGCTTGGTGCTGTGACCACTTACCTGGGGAACCTGTTTCAGGGTCCAACCTCCTGCTGAGTGAAGAAACTTTTTCTAATGTCTGACCTAAAACTCCCCTGACACAACTTCAGGCCATTGTCTCAGATCCTGTCACTGATCACTGAGACTGAAGAGATCAGGGTCTGCCCCTCCTCTTCCCCTCATGAGGAAGTTGTAACTGCAGTGAGGTCTCCCCTCAGCCTCCTCTTCTCCAGGCTGAACTGACCAAGCGACCTCAGTTGCTCCTCATACGGCTTCTGCTCAAGGCCCTGCTTTGGACACTCTCTAACAGCTTTTTTTATATTACATACCCAAAACTGAACACAATATTCAAGGTGAGGCCACCCCAGTGCAGAGCAGAGTGGGACAATCCCCTCCCTTGCCCAGCTGATGATGCTGTGCCTGATGCCCCCCAGAACATGGTTGGCCCTCCTGGCTGCCAGGGCATTGCTGACCCATATTCAACTTGCCATTAACCAGGACCCCCAGGTCCCTTTCTGCAGAGCTGCTTTCCAGCATCTCATTCCCCAGTCTGTCTGTACATCCAGGATTGGTCTGTCCCAGGTTCAGAATCTGGCCCTTACCCTTGTTAAACTTGATAGAGCTGGTGATTGCCCAGTCCTCTCATTTGTCAAGGTCTCTCTGCAGGGCATCTCTGCCTTTGAGGAAGTCAGTGGTTCCTCCCAATTTAGTATTATCAATAAGCTTAGTAAACTTGAGTCCTGCATCCAAGTAATCTATGAAGATGTTGAAGAAAATGCTTCTGTCCTGTTTCCTTCTCTGGTTTTTTATTGAATGTATATTTTTTATTCAAATATTTAATTTAAATAAGAATTGGGGAGCAGTAATTAGAGCTCAAGATTGCTCTTTCCTAGCTAAATTACTGAACAATGGAATATAGAGTCATATTTAGTCTTGGAATCACAAAAACATTGGTCTTGGAAGGGACTTCTGTAGGTCCAAATCCCACCCTTAATCCTGACAGAATTGGATTGGGTCCAATTAGAGCAGGTTGCACAGGGCCATGTCCAGTTGAGTATTGAATACCTCCAAAGATCAAGGTTTCAATAACTAAAGTAAAAAAAAAAAAATTCTTTATAAAACTGCCTTGTAATCACTCTCTGATCCAGTCAACATTTTGCATTTCTGTCTCATTGTTAGGTAACTTCAACTATGAGTTGAAAGTGATGTACTCCTATACATTCTACTGTCCTCTGGAGGAGCATCATCAGGCTTAAGAGCATTCAGGTTTGAATGAGTGTGTTCCATACCAGATTATTTCTGTATAAATTGTTGATACATGCTGCCTGAAAAATATATTTTGGGGTTTTTTTTAATGCATGTGTTTATGAGTCTTTAAATGTTAGGAGTTTTTGACATCTGACTTCTAGAAAAGTTCAGGAAGGTTGATAAGGAGAAGATCAGGTTTACTTACAGGCAGTCTTAAGAGAGTGGCTGTGATAAAAATACAGTCCCACTCTCCTTGTTTGTTAGTTTTAGGCAACTGCAAGCTAAACTGACGTGAACTGGCCCTTTCTGCTGAGGGCCTTTGCCTCTGAAGATGCCAAAACTTTCCTGCATATTGTTATTGAAGCTGATGCACTACAGGCAGATTCCTGGATCTCTTTCTGATGTCTCTTACCTGTTTCTGTACTGAAACTAGATGACAATTCTTTAGGAACTGTAGTCTTTAGAGTGACTAAGGCTCATCCTGAACTGATGAGGTGATAAGAAAGAACACTGATTTGATTTTCTACCAGTGGACCACGAGGTATTTGCCATACATAAAGTGTTTTAAAATAAAGCCCCTCAACCCAGTCAAATGTTTTTCTGTATCTGTTGAAAGGATTATATGAATCCTAGCAAAAGGTACCAAACTTTAGCAGTACTTTGTGCCTGTCACAGTCATCCTAAAGAATGATCACTGGCACCATATAAACAGAATTAAATATTTGTGAAGCAGGATAGGAGACTACCTTTCCACAGTAAGGATGATATTGTCTCTATACTTAGTGGAAGGCAGGGAGGGAGGGAAAGAAATATGTAGCTGGGACATTTGTCTCTTAAATTACCTTCTTGTAGTCATATTGTGATATCTAGCTCCTTTGTGGAAGAAAACTAAACAAATTATTCATAACAAGAATCAGTGGTGGGAAGTGGGAAATGTGGGCATGGTTTATAATGTACTACTGAGATTCATTAAAATTGGCAGCTTTATCTGATTTCCTTTTCTTCATTTTAGTAGCTACTTCTACTGTTATGTTTGTATTTAAAGAGATAAATTGTTCTGAGGATAATTTAAGTAATTTGATATTTTTTAGATTTTTTTCAGAGTGAGTATTCTTAGGATTTTGGATGATATGTAATCAGCCGTAATAGAAACGAAGTTTTAGTTAGCATCTTGGTTACTCCATAGCAAAATTAATGCACAGCATTCTTGCTGATAGAAGACCAACATCTGTTTTACAGTAAAAGCCTGTAGTGTATATGCTTCTGAATTTTCTGTTTACATCATTGCGTTCAGTTTGTCTTTCAGTTTCACACTTCTTCCTTATATTGTGTGGTTATGCTAACAGGAATCTTAGTTTGAGGAAGAAAATGTATTTCTCGCCCTACTTTTGGGAAATTTGTTTGTTCCTTCCCTTTGTTCTTAGATAAATAAGGAAAGCACTGGACTATAACAGCCATGTTCCTTCCTAAAGCAATCATAAATATTCACTTTTTTCCCAGCAGTGAACACAAAATATTTTGAATATTAAAATATACCATGATGACCATAGCCTCCTGTGGTTCACCGGAGAACTCCTACCTAGTACCTTGCTAACTGTTCCTTTTAACTTCAATAAAGTCTCCAGAAAGATAAATTTTTATAACTTTTACATGTGATCTGTGAATCCCTAGTCCCCTGAAACTGCTTGAACAGGGTTGATGATGATGATGATGATTCTCTACTGTAACATGGAATAAAACCACACTCAGAGTAGTTTTTGCAATTAATGTGTTTATTTTCCAAATGGACCCATGCATGCTGTGTTACAACAGGCAAGTGGTGAAAATCTCCTATGGAGGAATGCCCCTAAGCCAGAAGGTCTCCAGGATATCTGATGAGTGATCTCCTGTTGCTTTATTTGGCTCTTGCTGGTACCCATTTCACTGCTGACTGGACAAATGCCATCCAACAATAAAATATTCTTGCCTGGAGGACTTGACACAGATGGGTCTGGTCAGATTAGTCTGTTTAAGGGTAAGGAATCAAGCTCATGACCTTTTTTATTGATAATGGTTTTGTACATCATACTTTTCACAGAACAGCTGTTCACAGCTGTTCACTGTTTGAGTTTACATTGTATTTCTATTTAATTTTTACTTCTTTGGGTTTTTTTACCTGACACTCCATATGATCATAGATCAGTGTACGGAAGCCCTAGATAATATATTATTTTTCTATGCCAAATATAAAACCCACTTTTTTGTCTTTTGTTTTCTTGGACAAATGCCACTTTTAACGAACACTTGACTAGTCAGTATGAAGATTATTATAGCCAATCCTTAAAAATAATTTTATGGTGATTGGATGTAAAATAATTATTATTCCTACCAAACTGTGACAAAATGTTACAGAGCAACAATTCATAAGTTGCCATGTAACGAGATGGTAAAAACTGGTACACCAAGCCATTTCTCCTTTGGCGATAATATAAACTTAGACATATTTCACTGAAGTCAGTAATCTGATTCAAATTAAAGGAGAATAAAGTTGCTATGCTACCATAAACCTTATCTGTGTAGAAATGTGGTGAATGACTAAACTCAAAAAGTTTCAGAAGTTATCAGAAAGTAGTTTGTATTGATCATATTATACATGTTTCGTTCTTCTAATTGTCTCTTTTTCTTTATTGGAATCATCTTGCAAAAGTAATCTTTATAGTCATATGTAAGTAAACCCAAACACATTCCTGTCTGTGGTATCTAGAGAAATATTTTTTTTTTACCGTGAGGGAAGAAAATAAATGTGACTCTATAAGACATCTTTCATAGTGAAAGTAACTCTTGCAAAATTATTTCTTGAAGCTCAACATTACAGAATACTACAATTTGTTGCCATGATATTTTATGTTACATCCCTCTGTTTAGCAACCAGAAATTAAGGAAATGAACCCAGGTTTAACACTGTAACTGAATGTATCAGGACAGGCAAGCCCCAACTGTTGGATTGTAAAATAACATCCTATCCCATCATAGGACTCCGGTAGTCTGGATACCCAGCTGCAGAAGTCAGTGATCCAGCCAAAGTAATTGAGACAAATATCACCATGTGATCCCAACCACAGGCCTAGGCTAATCTCATCCTAGAGGAGAATGCTAGAATCACTGGAAATTTTGGCAAATACCTCTGTGAATTGCTCCCAGAGTTTTGGCAAGCACTTGGGGTATGCAGTAAGGATTTTGTGTCTCTTGGCTAAGGATAATAACTTTGCTCTTGATCATGTGTCATGTAGGTCAGGAACATAAGTCACCTCAGTAGACAGTTATAAGGGGTTATCTCACACTACACCATGCCAGAGTTTTTGTATGGCCAGGTAGATTTACTTGTAAAGTAAGGTAAAATTGAATATAAGGATCTAATAGGGATCTAGTTTAAGAAATTTCAAATGTGCATGTGTGTAGTTCACTAAAAAGGCAGAGTTTTCCTAATTACTTGCTCATTATGAAATGTTTACCCAACTCTGATGATTAGTCCTTGGTTGGCAAAATTTAATCTTCAGAAATACTAGAAATATTTTTATGTAGATGCAGCACAAATAACTGGAATATAAGTTGCCTCACTTCAATGTCTGTACATCTCAGGTCTAAATTGTTACTATGAAGTAGTTTTAAATTAAAACTTGGAAGTTCAAATTGAAAATTGTCTTGTATGTTGTAACCAGTTTTTGAAAAATGTAATCTTAGCACAAGATTCCATTTAAATAGTTATTTCCTATGGTGTAATTACCAGTGAAGAAGAATAGAGTGGCTAAACTACAGTGAGATTGAATTTACAGCAGCTAATGCCGCTCTGCTTCAGAGTATACTGTTGGCTGAAAGGCAGACGTGAGATTCCCCAAGGTTACAGGTTTTAAGTCTCCAAACCTCCAGCAGATTACTTCCTTCATAACCACATTTCAAAGAGCTCAGAGGCTTGACTTTGTAACAGAAGTAAGTATCCCTCAGAGAAGGCACCATTACATGATATTCAAGAAATTTCAACATTAAAACTATGATATGAGTCAACATCTGTTCATAGAAAAATATTCCAAACTTTTGTCTAACCAAACATTTCCCATGTGAAAGGTATGTGTCTCCTTATGGCTTTTAATAAAATTCCAAATGCAGATCTATAAAGAGAAGGCTGGAAATACAGCCATAATGAGCCATTAGTAGACATGATGAGAGATATGCAGAGATGTCTATGCATCTCTGATTATCTCTGTATCTTCAGACTTGTTTTATCCATGAATAATAATATGTTTTAATCCTATTTCATCAGTTCATTTTGGTATAACAACCTTATTGGTCCCTACACTTAAGATCACATAGGCAATCTGTAAGATGATGAAAGGAGCACTGTCTGCATTGTGTTCCACAGTTCTCTGCTCTATTGACCAGGACCAGAGTAGCTTCAAGAAACTATCAAGCATACAGATATCCTTTCCCCTGTAGTTACCTTTTGCTTACAAAGGAACACATACAACTTCTTAAAAAGTGGCATTTCCATAAGCTTAGGAGAGAATATATGTCAATAAAAGCACTGCAGCTGCTGAACATGTTTTTATATATTAAAGCATTTTAAGATTGTGGGTATATTGCAAGTAAATGATTTAACTACATTCAGCTGTCCTGTAAGTTGTTTGTAATTACTGATTTCGCTTTTCAGATGTGCATAATAAAGTTCTCATTGTAGCTCTTTCAAATGCAGCAGCAATGCTGACTCTTCAGTACTTGATAGTTCAATCACACAGGATATCTTCATATTCAAGTGAGAAAAAAATTAAAAAGAAAGATAGAGGCAGCTCAAGGTAATGCATGGTATTATCAGTGGCTCAAATTCATTTGCTTTGCAATGATAGCTACATATAGTCTTTGAAAAATTTTGATATTTTTAATCATATCTCTGGCAGTAGTCACAGCTTTAATATTTCAGCAAGTCTATAAAATGTTTCTTTCATACGTTGATAAATTTTCCTACACAGTCTAGACTAAAAGTTAGTTTCTAGTCAAAAATGATATCAAAATATCTTATCCTAAACAAGTAAGATGCTCACACTGCATAAAAACAAAGCAAATTTTCCAAGTGTCAGGGTAAGCTAATTCAGCATATACTCTGTTCTCCAGTAATCACCCATTTGTACCACAGCTTATCACCATGATATTCAAGCACCTGGTTTTTTCCATTTTCCCCAATAAGGCATGCCTTTTTTTCTTGATTTCCTATAGAATCAAAGCATAGGCATTCATTCCCTATATATGTCTAGCTGTTGATAGAATAGTAAAACAAAATAATTTTTGGAGCCCTCTAATTATAATTAGTATACTAAAACTTCCTTTCACAAGAAGTATAAGCAGATAGGCTGACACAAAACAAATTGTGATTCTGCCAACACATTCGTCAGGAAATATGTGAAAACACAATTTTATGAAGTAGCAAGAAATTTGATTGACCAAAATATGAGAATTAGAGTGGGACTGAGGCCCAGATAAGCAAGTACAGCACTTCCACTCAAGCTGAGAAGAGATCATCTAGAAGAGCTCATCCTGAACAATATGTTTAGCTTTGAAGAATGATTTAAATTTTTTTTGTTTTTAATTTTCATTTAAATTAATTTCCTGACAGATGATTTGACTTTCAAAATGTCTCTTTCCATTTCTTTTTTGAAGATGAGGGTCTTCTGGTGGAAAAACTTCATCACTACCTCCTTCTAACTCCACTTCCGTTTCTTCTGCTCTTCAGATGTTAGTATAAATGTTTATCTTACTTTGATTGGGAAGCGAAGTTTTGCATTCTTTGTGATGAAAACCAACTTTTTCAAACTAGAATTGGAATTTTACTTAAATCACCTCAGGAGCTGTTCCACAAGTGAAAGCACTTTTCAATCTGCTTTAATTTGATGCCAGAATATACACATAATCTGAAATAATAAGCTCTTTTTTTTATGCTTATGAAAAAGACCAGATATACAGACAAATGTCTTTTGTATACCTGCAGACCGTGCAGCATTAAATTGAGTTTCAGGAGTTAATTTTAAGAGGACAGGAATTAAAATGGAAAGTAACGCAAATAAATGCCTTTATTTTCAAAGACTCTTCAAATTTTCTGCAAATACAAAGTAGCAATTATGAAGACTACTTTGTATATAAAAGGCAAAGCTTTGTCTGTCTTCTCTACAAGAAAGATTTGTGATCAGATTTTTACACAATATGCCCTTTTCTTAAGAGAAAACTGTTTTTTCAACTCTCTGCACTGTTTCATGAACTTGAATCCCCACCATAGTGAAGTGCGAATGGTTGAATACAGGAGTATTTGAACAGATATCTTCTGTTCAGTGTGCTGTATGGTTTAATCTGTAGGTAAATAAATTTTAGAGAGATAAAACACAATGCAAAACTAGGGCGGGGTTCAATAAATTGAGCTCTAGATGTTCAGGTTGTTGGCCTGCAAAAGGCAACCCCTGAGACAAAGTATCAATGTTTACATTCTGATTCAACATCTTTGGCTAGTATCTGGCATGAGGGAGTTTCCTTTCTGTCTTAATATTCTCTGGCCAGAGCAACTGCTTGAAAACTTGTTAGAACAGATCACTGTGCTGTTTATGACTACTGCTGTCCAAGGAGTGGTTTATATACTACACAGTAACCATTTATGGGGGAGATAAAACCAGAACGTGCATCCTCAGTAGGCAAACTGTGGTCCATCATAAGCCACTGCTCATCAGAGAAGCAGAAGTCAGTTAAGTTAAGCTGTCCCTTTGAAACCACCACTGAGACTGTCTAAACAGCTATTAACTTAACTGCACTGAATCTTCTCTTCAGTTTAGTGTTGCCAGAACTCCACTGAAATTCAGTGAACCAGTATAATCACAACATAGAAGACGGACCTAACCTAAGAAGTGGCTGTAGACACTGGTCTCCTTAACTGTTTTTCTTTCTCATGTAATGCACCTAGGTTCACACAGTTCCATTAAAAAGTAGGATTTGTCTCGCATTTATTCACTTGCTCAAAATGTAAGTATCTACGTGTTCTCTTTAGGAAGACACGCCTCTGGAGAGCAAGTAAGTACTTCATACCTGTGAGATTCTTTTGTAGTTTGTTTTGGTTTTTTAAGGCCCAGAGACTATTAAGAACCAAAATGTTTAGGTTTAACTGTGTATTGACCCTCTAGATAATTATGTTGACTGATGTGAAATCTTTCAAACTCTATAGGGCTTTTCCTTATTTTCATAATTGTGTATTTCTTGTCCTCTCTTTTTACTCGCCTAAGTATTCTGATCTCACAGTGCTATTCCTTTGATTCTGCCATTGATTCTAGGTTTGACAGCACTGGTCCACTAAGAAAATCCTAATAGTCCACTAGGGAGGCTGAATGAATGCTGAAATTCCCATTTAACTGCTTTTTCTGATGAATCACTAAACTTTTTTCATTTGGAAAAAACTTATCTTTTTTTTCTACTGTTTATTCCAAACCAAAATATATTAACTGCCAACCTCACATGAAATATTCAATTCTACTCTAAATTATTCAACCCCTTTAGGTCCTTTTTTGGGGGGATGAAAATTATGGCTTTCATTAAAAAAAGAAATATTAAACTGGTCAGGTTTTCAAAACAGTTGTAAAAATCAATACAAAACATAGCAACATTTCTAGAAACTGTGTCATATTGACGAGAGAGTCATCAATGAAACTCAAATTTAGGAATAGTTTCAACATGGTGGCATTTACTATTTGCTGTGAGGTCAGCATTCAAACCCATGGCTGAGTTAGCACAACCTGAAACATTACATGGATCAGATGAACTGTCACAGTTCCATGTGAGCTCCCCATCTGTGGTATACTCCACCGAGGTAATTAGAATGAGTTTAAGCTGGGGAAAATGTGACAAGCCTGAATCTAGTAGTGGTCAATGCCATAACTTGGTATGGAAGAGTTACATGCTATTGTAGCTGAGTCCTCAGATCAGTTACTCCTGTGAATTGCAATACCAACATTTTTTTTTAAGTCTGTTCCACTGCTTTTTACTATTTCATTTTACTTAGAAGAGAGAAGGAAATTCTCAAAATGAAGGCTAATTTTAAAAAAAACAAGGAACAGCAGCTATTTAAAACAAATGAACATGTAACAAGCTTACAGCACTGTAACAGCAGGATACAGAAGAAAAACATGCAAAACTAGCCACTTCAAAAAATTGTTTATTAGAGCACTCATCTCCACAGCAGGAAATAAGAAAAATACTGGAACAACCACCTTAAAAATAATTTATTAAAAAATGCATCACCAGAGATGTACAGAAAGAAAACAGTTTACCAGCCAGCTTAAAATAAATTTATTCAACTATGCACCAGCAGGATATACTATAAAAACTAAAATTTCCACTGTGTGAAATAAATAAATAGAATTCTTTTCAAACAAGGGTGAAAAAAAAAGTCCTTTTAAAATAGTTTTATATAGCTTGCTTTGCATTAGTCGAGCATAAAGACAACTCTGTTCACCAGTGGCTTCATTCTTCATGATGTCACATTCCCTGGCCCCATTCAACAAGCATGTCCAATATGCATTTAAACAGAAGCATGTGAAAGGCCCTTGCGACCTCAAGTTTAAATGTGGATAAGCTCACCAACTTTAATAGCTGATCTATTTAAATTAAATTATATTTTAAATTAAGATTATTGCAAACCTGTTTTGGAGAGGGTGATAAAGCTCTTCTAAAACTTTCTTTTCCAGCCAAGTCACAATTTTCACTGGGAATCTGTCATCCTTCATGGTATGTCTCAGCTGTATTTCTGTGAGGGTGGTACCCAAAGTTGCATGGAAGCACAGTATCTTTAAAGAAGCCAAGGGCTGCCTAATTACCAGGTAGGAGCATGCCAGGGGCTCATCCTACTACAGTGTTATGTCATTTCACTGGCCACAGTGGGGCTGGTTCTGATACACAGTGGTAGAAGTGACAACACAGTCATTCCAAGTTATCAACTTGGTTTTGCCATCGACTGTGTAAGCTCAGATACACTTGTTAGCCCCACAGATCGTGGTTACTTGTTTTTACAAACAAACAATGATCAACCAGCTTTGCTGCACTAAGGTGGAGCATTCAAGATCTTTATTCCAGGCCATTGCCTCACATGCAAATAAAATGAACCTCATAAATACTTATGCTCTCTCTCACTAGGATTTTTGTTCCACCAGTATGAGCTACGTTTGTTAACCCAGAGAACTTCTATATAGTCCAAAGCTCCCCCTGTGTTTAGGAACAGGCCTGGGGCAACAAAGGACACAGTGATTCTGCTGAGTTTCAGCAGACCTAGATTGGCTACATGCTTTATCCATGCATTTCCCAAGCCTTGGAAAGCCACCATGCCTACTGATGCTATGCAAAGAGAAAGGTCAGATTCCGTGACTCCTCCCAGCAGCATTCACTTCTATTCCAATGTGCCAGACTTTCTGTGGTAGTAAGAATAGGAAAACCCTACTCTCAGACATGTTACTCTAATAGTTATTCTATGTATCTCTGCACTTCCCCACTGAGCCCAGGAGATGTCAGGTCCTGGATGATCCTTCTTGATGTGGGTGAAACAATCACACTGATAAGAAGCTCTGATCTGTTTGCATGAAGAAAAAAAAGACAGGAAAAATGACATGAAAAATATCTATGGTCTTAGCAATAATGATAAGCTGAGAATTGAGCCTTCTAAGTAGCATCACTATAAAACCAGGGAAAATAAACTCACATTATCTGCACAGTAACTACCTCCATAAATGTAAATAGATATATGTGTGTATAAACATAGAGAGCAAAGGAGATAAGAAAAAGATGAACATCAACCAAAGCCTACTCTGTGAAAATGTGGTTATTGTAACATATACATCCATGGCATTAAAACATTTCACTACTTTTAGGGAAAGCTAAAATAAATGCAGTGAACCTCTTAAGAATTGATTCTGCATACAAGTCAAGCAAAGTTCCTATTTGCATGAATAAAGACTTCAGGATCAGGCATAGTCCTCATTTATTTCTTAATCTGATGTATCAATAACTAGAACTGCAAGGTAAAAATGTGTATAAAATTTAACCTATTGAGATGTGGCTGATCACTTTATCAAAAGAGGAGGATTGTACTGTTGGACTATGTTAAATCAAACTTCAATCTCTTTATGATCTTAAAAAACAGCACCAGAAATAAAGTTAATCTGCAGTAAAGTTGGTGTTACTGCTTCCGTAAATTATTTGTGAGTGGCAGTGATGATTATAGCCAAGGAACTAGTTCCTAGCAAATTATTGATTCTATGAATTTCACTCTTTCTTCTGTCCATGATTTGTCTGAGGTCAGACAGCAATTCTCTCAGTGTTATTCAGAATTTTTCCAGGATGTCATCACTGAGTGCATTGTGATCTGAAAGACATGCTCAAACAACTATTCAGATTACAAAACTGGCCTGAAGCCTGTGATGGTCTCCAGGTGTTTCCCCGGTAGCAGGTGTCTCAATTGAGCCTTTTCTCACTCACTTCCCACTAAGCTTTTCTTGGAGAAAAGGTATGTGACCTCATTTCAAAAAAATGCCTCACTGAAAATGCATTTCTAAGTCTGGAAAACAGAGGCTTAACATACTTTATGGGGAGAAAGCTTAAAATATTGAACAATGCAGTTTTCTTGACCAATTTCTACTTGAAATCCAGTCACCTGGAGGCTGTGGAGAAAGCAAATAACACAGCTGATAGTTCCTTCTAGAACATCTTTACGATATTTTCCTGCTGGCGTTTCCTAATTCACCTGTATACTGGCAAGAAAGGAAATCTGGGACGTTGAGATCATCAGGTGGTCTAAAATACCATGAAAAAAAGAAGCAATCTTTAAAGTGTAAATTTTCTCCCAGGTCCTCCTTTCAAGCATCCTTCCCTCTCTTTTTCCTTCTTGATCAACCTGCTGTGTATAAATAACAATATTCAGTAAATAGCAATTTTAAGGTCATGGCCATTAGGGGTGACTTAAACCTCTATCTTACGCTTTTCCTGTTTTCAAATACTTTGTATCTGCATAAAAATATCAGTAGTGACACAGAACACTATGACCTCAAAAAATAGCAAAGACTTCAAACAAAAGCAAATCCTTGTAGATTCATTTTAACACCCATATCTAGTACACTAATGTTTACTAAGGACGCCAGAGATTGGTAAATTGATACAAAAAATGGTGTTCTCATTTCTCCAGCAACTTTCTACTCACCAATCTAATGTTTATCTGCCTATTGTACTATTGCAAGAGATAGCTGGCTAGTAAAGGAAAATTCCCACAGTATTTCATCTGCATAAAATAGTAAGATCTGAGCCATTGACATAAGGAAAATTTCAGTGTTTCAGGTATTAAAACTTCCATTTAGAATATCCATTTAGTATCTCAGTGAGAATATTGGACATACCCTTTAGTCGTGCTGCATACTTTGGCTGTGCACTACCATATACTCTTTTTCCCGTAATGGATTTGGAAAAGGAAAATGTAATGTTTTGTAGTAGGGTTGTAATGGGTTCTTATTATTTTTGATTTTTTTAATAACAGTGTTCAGGAGATATTATTGTTCTCCTTTTATAGGAAAATTCTTTTTTGGTCGTATTAAAAATCATTCATCTAAGGAGTTTAATAACGTTCCTATATAAAGAAGTTCTTATATTAATATGTGTATTTTATGCCACTTCAGCTGTAGTTCTATCTTTAATTTCATATAAACTATTTGGAGTTGATTAACTACTATATAATCTCTGCCTGCCAAATACATGAAAAGTTGGTGGTGTATTTTTAATCATCTATATTCAGGGCTGGAAATTAATTTTACTTTGATTTTTTTAAACATCTCCTGATTAAAGCTTAAGCAGTCAAACATCTCAGGCATTTAACTTCAATGTTGTGTCCTCCTCTATCAGAACAAAATTGGGCATTTTCCTATACACAATGGAGGAAAAAAAGCAATTACTATCAATCAGTGACTAAGCAACAGATTGGAGTATTTAGAAAGAGTCATTCATACACAGATTTGCAGCAGTGTTCAGCTCTTCTGATTAGATTCCATAGATTTTAAATTGTAGCTAATTAGGCTGTCATAGGTTCATTAATGGCTCTACTGATTCAGCACTCCCTCACCTGCATGCATATTAAAGCTCATTAGCTCCCTTGTCTAAAATACCACCTGCATTAATTGCTGCTGATGCACTAGGACTCTTCAGAAGGCTCTTCTGACAACTAGTCTACCTGCTTGTAATACCCATTGCCCCCAGAGCTCTTCAGGAGACCAGGCACAAAAAGTTCATAGTGTTTCACACATTGTAATGCTGCAGCTGTTGTGAGGGCAGTCAAGCCTGTTTTCTGCTTAACAGCAGGAAATAAATAATTAGCAATGTCTACACTGTAATGCTTACCACAGGACCAGTTTATTTGCTCTGGAATCTCACTACTGTAACCTACCTAACAATATCATGTACTAATGAAGTACTGGGGGAGATCCAAAGACATAAATAATCTATTATGACCCAAAAGAATAGATGACTTCAAATTTGACTATGTCTGATATTCTGTGACCTCTTTAGATTAAATGTTTCGTGAATTATCTGCCATAAATCCAGTGGGCCAGGCCTGAGACACGGTTCTTGCAAATCCTTTAGTCATTTGTTGTATGTTGATATCCTCATAGGTATCAGAGCTAGATTATGTACAACAGAGGTTACAGTCTACAGGGGGAGTGATAAAGCACGGCTGTACCTGACTGGAACATTGCTCTAAAGAAACAGTTCTCCCTGGCTGCTGATTTCCAAGCAGTTACAATCACAGGTGGACCAGTAAGCTAATATATATCATAAATTCAGAACACACTTGGTAACATGACTGACAGCAACTTGCTTTGCTGAAAGGCTGTTAAATTGCAGACAATGTCTTGCCATGTCATGGAGAGTTCTGGGATATGCAATGGTAACGTTTCATAGAAGGCGTCGCCAAGTGTAGTTTTATTTGTGCTTAGGAAGCTTTATTTTTTGCTCCCAGGAGTTCAATATCGCTCATTTAAAAGTATTTTTTCATATTTATAGTCATATTTTCATACATACATACATGATTGTATTATCAATCTTCCAAAGTTTCTTTTTTCTCTCTTCTTGATATAAAAAATAAATTATTAACAATATTTTGAAATAAATATAATTTATTATGCTGAATTTATGAGAATTAATTTAGTGTTATTATTTCATTTAAATTTCATTGAAATAATTTAATTTTTAAAATACTGAAAGTATAACAATTGATTCTTTACATTTTCTTTCTTAGCTGGTTTATGTGCACATATATATGTATGCATACATGAGCATCTGTATTCCCCCAGACTTTTATGTATACTACACAAGCAGAAAATTCACAAAATTTTGCTCGGCTTTTGTTTACTGTCAAGATGTTTTGGGGGTGAGCATGAACCATCCTGGCCTCTTCTTTCCCTTGGAAATATTCAAAATATCTCCTGAAATTTCCTATCTTTTGCCTAATTTTGAATAAGATATTTGGAAGAAGGAACATTACAAGTGAAAAAACCTCTCTGTTTCACATCCATTACTGCAAACTTACCATACAAGCTGACATTTCAGATTTAATTCTTCATTGTTGAAGATCTGTGATGGAACAGAGAACCCCTGTACAGTAAAATCTAAATCCTGTTTTGGTAAAAATCACTGTCAATATATAGACTTAAGTAATTAGTGATTCCTCAATAAATAGAAAAATATAGAAATGATTAGTACTTTACAGATACTGTTTGAAGCTCTTCCTCTGAGTTCTTTCTTACCTATCCTTTAAAAAAAAAAATTAATTATCAGTGAAAAAACCACTATTTGAGTAAATTCTCAGTTTGCTCAACAGGCACTGCAGTAGTTGGAAGACACAGAACTGTTAGAGCTTTTACAGTTGTGTTCCTCTGCCCTTTTTACTGGACACTTTCTAGTGTTTGATGACACACATCACAGTTCCTGTTGTGGATGCTTTTACATCCTGTTACTTTTTCTTTTTTTTCTTCACTATCATAAAAGAAAGAAGGAACAAAATGTTATTTAGTTCAACCTTCTTTAGCCCCCCTGGGTCCAAGTCTTGAGTGAGACTGAGTACAGAAAAAACAAGTCCATATTTTGAGTATAATTTTGTTATGATCAAAGGCGGTATCCATAATTATAATAGTAGTGTCACTATGGTGAGAAATGAATACTTCAGAAAATGTCCCAGCCTATCAGGGGTTAGTGTAATGGGAATCTAGATAGGCAAGTTAAGGTTTAGGGATAATACTAAGCCTTTCACTGAATTTTGATCAATACTTTGATCTTGCAAGTCTGAATGTCACTCTGGAAAAAAAACCAAACAAAACAAAACCAAAAAGAAACCACTGTATCAACAGCAGGTGGCTTAAAAATACCTTGCATGTGCACTGAGACACAGACAGATGGAACCAGCAGAGCAAACCCACCTATGATGTTTCAGAGCCATTTTGGCAACATACAAATATAATCCCTTCTTCCCACCTGTGTAACTGCAGACAGATGTCAGCAGACCTGGGGTAAGAAAATGAGAGCTTAGTTCCCCACTTCTTCCCACCTTATTCATTCTTTCCAGTTCTGCAGAGCTCCAAAGTGTGACAGGAGGAGCTTATACTACAGAAATTCATGTTCTTACTCTTGTCAAAGTGGTGGCAAGTGAGAAAATGACTCCTTAGTCTGCATTTTCCTGTATATTTTATACTTTCTCCTTTCTATCTTCTATTAATTAAATGCACTTGTGGACTGAAAACAAAAATATTGGCTCTTAATTTTTCAACATTTATTTAGAGCCTAGTCCCACTCCAGAGGTAATGAGATTTACTAATTTTTTTGGATTGTATTCTTCTCCACTTTAGACTGGCACAGATACAGCTTTTTTTCAAATGTGGTTATGATCATGAAACAGTTTCAGTGTATATGGAAAAGTCACTAATTCTCAGGTACTTTTCCATTAAGAGTTTATTTTTCCATGGTATGTTATAACACATACCAAGTAATGACAACCAACAACAATTTGCACCCTTACTGGCAGCCTCAGCTGAGTGACTACACCAGAGAGAAAAATGCATTTCCTTATCCTTAGATGTGGGAATTGGGACACAGCAGTTAGCAACATGAGGATAGCTGCTGCTTTTTACCAGTCAATGAAGGGAATTTTTTTGACAGTCTAGTGTTCTCAGAATATATTTCTCTAAGAGTTTTTGAAGTATAAAACCACTCAAACCGCTCTATTTCTTCTATCTCTAGTGCTGTGTAGAGTTTCTGATATTTCCCAGAAGTGCTGTCTGAGAAGATCTGTCGCATCACAATAGACTTCCCATAGGGAAATATGCAGGTGCTCTCAGCACTGCACGGAGAATAACAAAACATATATTTTGTAAGCATATACAGGATCAAATTGTCACCCAATGCTATACCAGGAAGGCATGTTGTTGGAAAGAATGTATTTCTTACCCCACAAACAGATTACCATGCTCTATCCCATGCAAATGCTTTTATGTACAAATCACAGACGCATTTATCTATGCTGAACAAAAGGATTATTTTCTTCCACTCACCTGCACATACAAACATCCTTTCATTTTGGAAGAGAACAGTTTGGAAGAGGACAGTTTGAAAGATCAAAAATTCTTTTTCTCCAAACATCTGCCTTTGAGCACTCCAAAAAAAGTGTTGTGTGAAAGAAAAATCAGAGGCACTCCTGGCAGGGAGGATGTAGCTATTCCTGACACTTTTTCCCATAGAGTTCATACTAAAACCTCTCCTTAAACTTGGGATTAGTTATTACAGCCTGCTCACCAGGGCACAGATAAGAGCCACTGGCTGCCAGCCAGGAAGCACTGTGGCCACCTGCCAGCTGCCTGGCCACTGCTGGAGAGCGGCTCTGTGGGGACAGTGTGCAGGCACACATAACCTGCACCGGTGATTTTGACATGTCCTGCAGCTTTCTGTGGGTCCCAACTGCAGCCTCATTTGCTCCAGTTCAGTCCAAAATATTGACATTAGGAAATATTGTCATTGTTTATTAGTGTCAGTGGGAACTGGTTTTGGATTAGACCTGCAGATTTTGCACTCTATTGGAAATGAGCATTTCTTTCCCTCATTTTTCTTTACATAGGAAGAGAATATAAGGGCCCATCATTTTTGTCTCTTATTTAGTGACCTGTTCAGCCAGGATAACTAAACCAATAGATTAATATCTATTACAGTGAGGTATGAAGCAAGAACCAGTTTTGATGCACTTCTATATTCTATATATATAAATACTTCTATATTTGCTTTAAATAAACTAGAAATGCTCCTACTTATCTTAAAATGTTTTGTCCGCTTATCTTTGAAACTGCAATGTTAGCAGGAAAAAGATCCTCTCCAGTTCTTGCTGCAGTGTCTTTTATTATTCTTACACAAAAGGGAGTGCACAGTGCCTTTGAGACCTTAAAGAAACCTGACTAACAGGACAGGCCTTTGAAGTCTAAAAAACATGTATAATCTACTTTTACTTAGTCTAACAGAGGAACCATATTTACCATGCTCATGTCATTATGGATTTTAGGTTTTTGTTCTGAGTACAAGGTGTATGATAGTCTGGAGATTATCAATTTGGGATACATTTGAAAGTTGACTTTGATCTCCTTAAAGCTATCAATCTCAGCTTTGGAAGGAACAAAGAGATAAGAGAAACTAGAAACCTAATTTGCATCTGATACCGCTGGAAAAAAAGCAGAGAAAACATGGAACTAAATAACTAGAAAGCCAAAAGTCTTGCTCTGTGCACTGCAGGGTCTTTGTAAAATTGCTCCTTTTATAGCTAGAGAGACACCCAACAGACTGAAGTGAGATAAAACCCAGCAACTCAATTATAGCCATGGGCAGCCTTATTCTTTATACGGCTCATAAAACAAGGATTTGTTTTTAATGATGAACTAGAACCTGTGTCTTCTGCAAGATATAAGCCAGAAGCCACACAATAGGGGCATTTATCTGGACCTCAGAAAGAAGCCTGATAAAAACTGGATGTTAATTATAAAAGGGAATACAGGAATACCATTCTGTTAAAAGCTTGGCTTGAAAGTGTGTTTTGATGATTTTTCTTTTGAATCAATTTCATCCACTCTCTTATCGCACCACATCTTCACCAATGATTCAATACCAACATACAAGTGCTGCATGCCTTTCTTCCCATTATCTATATGAATGAAGTGCCCTACCAGAATGGGTCAGGAAAGCCATTGCCCTCTCCTTTTGTAATTGTTTCCTGAAAAAAAAATACTTCTGTTGTCTGCAAGGAAATGACCGGGTCAACATACACTTCTTCAACCTTGTAAATGCTAGCATAAAAAAATAACAGTGTGTACATTGGAAAAAAATGCCAAATGCCTAGCACAGCTGAATGCTTTACTACACACAATTCTCCCCTAAGAATAAATGCAAGGTATTTGTAGGAGATGCTAGCAGCGTCATTTAATGCAAAAGGGCGCACAACTTTCCCTGTATGGCACTCAGAGTCTTCAAATGGCTGAAAGACTACAAGACACTGCACACAAGTTGAGAGGATGAAGAGCTCTGGGGATTGTGTGTGAGCGGATACACAGCACCAGCTCCCCAGCCAGCTTAAAAACCTGTCGGGAGGGATGGCTGCAGCACAGCTAAACTCTGGGATGATCCAGCCTTCCCATTCACTCCAACCACTTCCTTCTGCACCTAGAGCCCAGCATGCCCTGTAGTTCACACTTTGTAAATTCAAGCCCTCCAGGCAAACAGTAAGAGCCTTCATGTCCCCGTGTATGAAAATACCTGTGGCCAGGAGCGATAGCTCTCTGTGTCTTACACCTCGATGATTTCAGCCAGTGATTAGAACAGAATAGACTCTTGTCAACCTCATTTAATTATCTTGTAAGGGAATTTCTCGTGGATCAGTGGGCATGAACTGGGGGACATACAGACACTAACCAAAATCCTGTTTTTACACCTACTGCTAATTACAAAACTCTCTCTGATAGAACCGGGGGGGGGGGGGGGGAACGAATTTCATCAATTTAAACTAAAGATGGAAATCCCTGTAGGAAAATGAGAAAGGGTCACATAAAGGAAGGACATTTGACTGTCAGATAAGTCAACTTGTAGTGTATAACACGATCTGTTCACTTAGCTGAGGCAATATATCTCACTTCATTCCTAAACAGCTTCTGGGGGCAGCATGTGTGTGGGTGTGTGTGTGGGTATGTGTGTTGGGGCTTGAGGGGGCCTGAGGGGGTTCATTGAAAGGAGGATGTGCTCTCTTTTTTCTCACTAATGGGAATCTGCAGGTTATTTAAGTCAGATAAGGAACTTTCCCATTTTTTGCTTAATATTCATACTGTCAAATTCTGATTAGAACCTACAGGAATTTTAATGGTATTTGGTCTGTATCAGATGATACAAATAACATGCTAGTTTTAGTGCACATTCTTTTGTTTTGTGTTTCAAGCATTCCTTTATTATTCCTGTCTTGTGACAGAAGAGTGCCTTTTTCTCCTCCATTCTGTGAAATATTTAGTGAATAAAATTGTTGTTATTTCAAACTCTTCTACAGCAGCAAGATCTAAATACTCACTGACGTATTTGAAAGCTGTGTAAGCTGCTGTCTGAAACAAGGATATCTAGGGTGTAATGCATTGAAATATGAGACCTTATTGTGGATGTGGAATTCTATTTCTTTATTTTTATATACATTTTCCAAACTTAAAATTAACTCCATCGGGCAGCCTTTCATTAAACTTTTACATATTTTCTGAAGAATTCCATTTATGGAATTTATCCCTGAGAATATTTTTCTTCTTTTCCAATGATATAAATGAAGAGCAATTTTGAAAACATCTGAAACACTTTTGCACCTTAGGAGCTCAGCTACTTATTAACTCATCTTGTCACTTCTGGTGCCATTCAAAACTGGGTGCAAAATAACATCATACTGACAAAATTTTGTTAGACTTCTATGAATAACAAGAAGATTAACTACAAGAAATTTACTGACCTGAAAATTCTTTGGGTCTGTTTATAACCACAAGGATCATGTTCTTTCAGTTCTGATTACTGCTGATGATCATTTCATCAGTATATTTTACTTCTTGACATAAGATATGATGTTTTAAGTTTTGCTATCAAATTCCTCATTTTTGGTGTGAATAAACTTCAACAGATCTGTACTCTAGTTTCACCCTAATAGATTTTTCTTGCTGATTTGTTTCTAATGAAATCTCTAGAACCAATTCAATAAAAAATGTTGTGATTGGTAAAACAGATCCATGGGTAAGTTCCACTGCAATCAATGAAGCATTTCTGTCAACTCTGTATTGTAATTCCAGTGCTGGATTTCAGTGAACCACAAAGTATGACAACGAAATATAATGTGATTATTTTAAAGGAAATAGGTACAGAAATGGAGAAGAGTAGAGGAAAATGACTGAGAAAATAATTCCTTAACAAAGATACCATTCACTGGGGGCCCGATTCAAAGCCCCTAAAAACCAATGGAAGCCCTGTAATGCCACATAAACTGGCTTCAGATTAATATTAGGTTTTGTCTCAAAGATGCAAAAGTTGAAGCACAGTGAATATCTCTCTATTTCTGGTTTACAGACAAAATGTTTATTTCTTTACTTGGCATGGAAGAATTATCTAAGATCTACAGTATTATGGATTATAACATAATAAGACCTGATAATTATTTACAAACAAAAACAGTGAACTACTGATCTCCTTCCTGAGTAGAATAAATAGAAAGTTTCTCCCTTTGATGAATAAAGTACTTGGTTCTTATTACTTTATTCATCTTTCCTGCCCTTTTTTTATCCTTAGGCCTTCTTTTCCAGCACAGTTTTCTGCTCAAGTTTCAGCATACCAGAGCTGAACAAGCCTAGCAGGCAGCCTTTAAGTTTCAACAGACATGGAAAGAAGATGATGCACTGCAGCAGAAAATTAGGTAAGCTTTATTCACACCCCCTGAAATAAAACACATTACTGACAGTGAGGACTAAAATGTGCAGACCAGACCTCCCAGAATGAAAACATGCATTTCCACTAAGAACTAAATAGTCTCTTCCAGGGAAACTCTTGCTCTCCCAGTTGTTGTGTCAAGGATGATAAAATATATCACACAGATTTATTGAGTCTAGCGCTGTGCTTGTGAGTAAGGAAAGGAAAAGGACACAAAAAGTCATGCCTCTCTGCACTTGCCTTGCAGCAGCATTCCCATACTGAGCAGTTGTTAAGATTGCAAAGACTGCTGGAAGCAAATGCTGGCATTAATTAGCCTAATCAAACCGGGTCAGGAAAAGAAGAGGGTTATGACCACAAAACCTGACATCTTCTGGTAAGAGATCTAGGGTCAAACAAGCCTTTTGTAATCTTTGCTGTTGCCTGGAAATCAGTTGAAAATATTGTTTAGTTCTTACTAAAGATTTGACATGAACCAGACATGAGGTGCTATGATAGTAGTACCTGTCTAGACGTACTGCACAGATTCAATAAGAGAAAGCCCTGGAAACTTAGTAAGTACGGTGAAGTTTCTGAAATAGCAACAATGGTTTGGTTCAGCTTCATTTCCTGTTTCTCTACACTTGGCATTTTATGGAGCTGTGCATGGATAAGCAGCTACTATGTAAACCTGAAAAAGTGTATCAAATAACACATTGAAAATAGATCATAAAAAATGAGTTTCTATTGTACTGTGGTATCCTACTCTTACAAAACTAATTCTCAACACTCACTAAAGCTAAATAATCTTAATTTATTTCCAGTTGCATTTAATCAGCAAAATACATTTATGATTCATCTTTTTTTTTTAAATACTGGCCACCAAAATTCTCTCCCCAAAAATAAGTTGGAGATTATATAGTAGGAGGACATTTGTTATAAATCATGTTAAGAAATATTTTTCTCATGGAACCACAGGCTCAGAAACTATCTTTAATTCCATATAGAAGATACAGTAAAAAAGTAAGAGTAACAATGATGGAAAAGAAGGACAGGAAGTTGAAGTGCAATCTCAAAAACTAGCAGATTGCAGGGAAGTTTAGCAATGCCATTTGAAATAATCTTTTCCTCCTTTGAAGTCAGCAGTCTTGAGATGTTATCATGTGCTGATTGTGAAATCTTATGTGATCATATTCTGATTAGGTTTTCCACTCCCCATGGATCATTGCTTGCATAACAATGTAGACTTTTCTAGGTTGATTCAGCAAACTATATATAGAATTAAATTGTAATGCAGAATAATTTGTTCTCTCTATCTTTCAGGACAATCCCTTGTGGGACTGATCAATCTTATGAAAACAATTGCTTTTGTCTTAGGTGAAGTGGTTTTTTAGTTAAACAGGAAATTCAATCCATAAAGTATTTATACAGAAGCTTTTACCAGTGTTGAAATCAGTGGTGCCATTTTTTTTTAAAAGACAAGAAAAAAAGTGCAATATTATATTATTTCATCTCAATACAATCTCTCCTGAGATGGTGTGCCCATGTCTCATGTAGCACTTGTAAACTGACCACTGCAATTTTATGTTGTAAAAGAAGCCATATTAGGATATTAGAAGAAAGATTCACTTTCACATTCGTAAAAATCACTATTATATTAATTATTAAAGCTTAAGCTGTAAAAGTACATAAAGGCTGCAGTGATGAATCCCTTACGCTAGATATGCATGAGCACCTAACAAAGTTCATAAAACTTCTTCCAAATTTCAGTGCAGTCAGCAGAGGAGATAAAACCACCACTACTTGACATTTCAGAAAACTTGCAAGTGAGAAGCTGCATCAGAAAGTTTTGGCACTATGACACTGTGGAGCATGCCAAGTGGCAGTTGTTTCTTCTAAGGTTTTCAGCTAATTTTCAAAAACTATAGAAATATATTGCTGATGAAGATGCAGCACTTCAATGAGTATGCAAACTGTACTACTACATATTTGTGGTTCATCTATCACCACACAACATCTGACACCTTGATAAATCATCATTTATTTCTAACTCAGTTTATGCATGATTTTTCTGCAATGCAGCTGATTATACTTGTTACGGATCCTAATTTTCAAAGGTTTGCAAAAAAGTAGATCCTTGTCGACAGTTTACATCAAAGAAGATAGTAGTAATGGGGCATTTGTAGCATTTCATCTCAAAGCTTGCAATTCAACTTGGGATCACATCAGAAGAAACTGAAGTTATAACTGTACCAAGTTTCGACCATCTCCACAAAGTGAATTTATGGTCTCCATTTAGTTCCCAGTGTCCTATGTCAAAAAAAAATGAACATATGCAGCTTTCCAACCCAATTGCTGGCATAATTTCAGTGAAAGGATATTCCTTTCATAGGCATAAGCATTTCCTCAAGTCAGAACAAGTGTAATAAAGAAAAACTGAAAGCATTTTATTTCCCCCGAAATTTACAGACAACATTTTCAATACATTTATATTGCAGTCCATGCTTTATTTTAGAGTATGTCAATAATCATTACAATGACTGTATCTAAAACCCTAGGTGTGTATTGATACCTTAGGTTTTAACTTTCATACTTTTGAAATCCTGTACTGCCTAGTGTGTAACTGAAGTTTCTTGTAGCCTGTTAACTTCTGCTCTCTCGTGCTAGGCAGACATAACAAAGCCTCAACAGGGCTTTTCTCCAAGGACACTCAGACTGTCCTAGGCCCAAAAAGTATAAACCAAAAGCTTCTAAAAGTGGGGCAAACTTGGGGAAATTACATCATTAACTGAAGCTTTAATTGGAGAATTAACCCTGATGTGCAAATGAACCAAACTTACAAAAGTGTGAAGAACTCGTGACCTGCCATCCAACTTGGGGTCTATTTTGGCAGTAGCCTCTGGCTCCCCAGGGTGTACCTTTGAAGGCCCTTCAAAAAAATACCTACCTTTATTCCCTTATTCTTGTCTAGTCTCTCTTTTTAGGTGGCCACTTCAGGCATTAGTATGACCCCTGCTATCAAAGAGCTGTAATCACAGAATCACAGATTTGTTAGTGTTGGAAAGGACCTCTGGAGATCATCTAGTCCAAACCCTCTGCCAAGGCAGTGTCACCTGGAGCAGGTGGCACAGGAATGCATCCAGGTGAGTTTTGAATGCCCCCAGAGAGAGAGCCTGGGTAGCCTGATCCAGTGCTCTGCCACCCTCAGTGTCAAGTTCTTTGTGTAGAAGTGGATTTTCTTGTGTTTTAGTTTATGGCCATTACTCCTTGTCCTGTCACTGGACATCACTGAAAGGGTGTGGCACCACCCTCTGGGCACACACCTTTGAGATATTTATATGCATTAATGAGATCACCTTACAGTCTTCTCCAGACTAATAGGTCCAGCTCCCAAAGTCTCTCCTCTTGGAGAGAGATGCTCCAGATTTCAGGAATTTTATATGAGTGAAGATTTTATATAAGAGTGAAGCAATTATAAAAAACATCACCAATGGAAGTTCTACAAGGATAAAAGTGATATCATACTTAACATAGTAACACAGAAGTAGAAAAAGTATGGGTATTAACCAAAAATAACTGAGGGCCTGGCATTCTGTCACTCTTAAAGTATTAACACATGAGGAAACAACTTATATACAAACTATGCTATGCTGGAATTTCCAAGCATATGCCATAGCATCTTTTCATAAGACTGCTGTGGTTTAGCAGGGTGGAGGGGATAACAGAACTTGCAATGCTCGCAGAGAGTAAGTTTTTTTTCACAATAGAGACTATACCGAAACAACAGTAAATAGGTATTTAATAATTCGGATGCACTTTGAAACACACTGAGGAGTTCCCACACACATTGTGACTTGTTTTTAAACATCACTTTCATAAAAGTCAATACATTTCAAAAATTGCCTGTAGGTTCACACTAGTCTCGTAGCAGCATATGTTTCCATTGCACAAATCTAACATGATCACTGCTGTAATACCTATTCCCAAAATATTTCTCCTTCCACGACTCCCTTTTCCCCTAAAGATTAAAACTAGTAGCAAATTCCAGTCTCTACCTGCAGAGAAGGATGTGTTTCGAAGGATGATGGCTCTCTTAGGCAAAGGGAAAAGAACAAAGAGGAAGCTGCAAGTGAGCTGACAGCATCAAGCGAGTACATGATGCTTGATCAATGCTTGCCTTTGTCAGAGACATTCTTTAGGGAAATTTTCCATTGCAGATGTCAACACCAAATGAAGTGGAACAGAATTAATACAGAACATGCGAGACTAACAATGAAATTTTCAGGCTTGCTATTCTTTGTTGCTTTTCTTCTATAACTGCCCTTTAAATTGTTTAGATTTAGGAAATAATTGATATACCCTAGCTGTAAGCATCGCTTATTTAACCTGCTTATGATCTCAAACACACATTACAACATTGATTTGGTTTTAATTGAGAAAAACCCCAATGAATTTATCATGTACTCATATAGAACATTGATACCAATGTATAATAAAAAATGTTGAAATATTTTTGCAACCAACCAGAATGGCAGCAAGACAAACTTGTTTTAGTCTTTCTGTGCTTCTTTTTTTTTTTTGACCCAATACAGGTAGGGGAGATAGGAGAGAACAACAGTGATGGAGATATACTACAAATTTTGTGATAAGGAAAGGGAATTGTGTAGGGTTTTTTTACAGCTATCCCCAGGCCAAGAACAGAAATAAGACATCCTTCAGATAAAATGCCATAGAAATTTAACAGGTCAATCCATATAAGTGGAGGATATGTAACGAGGAATAATTCCGTCATCAGTACAGGTAAGTAATAAAGGTGATCGGATTTTCTCACGTTATTTTATCAAATCTAACATCTTGGTCATGATCACTTGCTGGTGTTGCTTTCCTTGATACACATGGTGACAAAAGAGATTATGATAAAATACTGGCGAACAAAAGGGTGCTTATTAAATACTCCTTCACACAAAGAGCCGGGCATTGTCTTTTGTGTGTCAAATTAAAATGTTTAGTAATCATTTCCACACTCATGCTGTGATGAGCCTTTTTTTTCTCTCTATTTCTTTTCCTTCCCTTTTTTAACAGGATATTTCATTCATTTCTAATTCCGCTTAGGACCCACTTTAGTAATACTTTCTGCCTTAGATTAATTACCCTGATCTAATTCATTTAGTGGAGGACAGCTGTGGTACGTGGGTTGCCCACTGATGTATTGTATTAAATGACGCCCATCTGTCATTGCAGCGTATCAGCATGGATGCAGTGTCATCCACTTCATTGGCTCTGCTGAGATGTGAAGTACAGCTACAATGTTTACCACTCTTGTTAATTTAATATCTACACCTTTAATAACCTGACTGCTGTCATTTGCTGAACAATGATACATGATGGCCAGCAAACAGCCAGATAGAAGGCATTAACATGACAGTGGAGTAGGCCATTTGGTATAGTTAATTAGAGCACTTCTGGGTAAACTTGCTGTTGGGGGTCTTGTAGGGCATTCCCATGCAAAAATACCATATTGAAAATAAAGGTAAAAAAAAACAACTTTCTTATTAACAGGGATTTTTACAAGTATGGTCATTGGCCCATTCTCTCAACTCAAAAGTGGTACTTTTAATAATGGCTACTTTCTCTTATGACTGATCAGTCTGCTGCTCTTTCCTCTAGCCTGCTTCTTGTCTCCCCTCATTTCTTTTCCCCTTTCTCTGTCTGAAAAATGGGTTGCACATTAGGGTTGCACATCCAAACACACACTGTCATTTCAGTGCAGTGGTTTATAGACATGTATCCAAAACCAGTGTGGATTTCTCATTGTACAATGTCAGGTTCAGTCATTGACCCTTTAATGAATGTGAAGGAGTAACCCATTCAAAGGATTCTATCCATTGTTTTCTTTCTGAATGGTAAAGGTAACATCAAAAGAAAAATTGGTAGATACTTATCACAAAAGTTCTCTTACACTGTACATAAAAAGATGAAAATTGATGTTCAAGTATTCTGCAGAGGGATACTTTATATTGCCATAAGGGTTTATCTGTCGGCTTACATGAAGGCTTCACTGAAGAACAAAAACTTATTTAAAAAGTATTGTGTGCTCTTAACTCACTTTCATGTATCTCTGCAGACAGAAATAGACACACACGTCTGACCACTCTGTGCTTATCATTTGCAGGGAGCTGGGGAAAAACCCCTGTGATTGTCTGGATCTGGAAGTGTGTGATTAGTGTTTTAAGACTCTTGGCTGTGTGCCTTGAGCACTCCTTCAGCTTTGGAGCAAGACTCCCACCTGTTACACTGACTTGGAAAACCTCAAGACTCACACAAAATAATTTGGAGTATTATTCTGAGAGGAACCTTGTTGAGTCCTTCGCTTTGGTTCTTTTTTAGGATGCCCTCTATAGGAAGAGTGCCTCAAGGGTCACAGGGTGGGAAAAATTGTTCTTACACATATTTCCTATTCAATTTTACATTGCCTGCAAATAGAAAGATTGGTGGGTTTAGGTGTTTTTAGGGATCTGGGACTTCATGTTTGTTTCAGCTTTCTAGTTGCAAATTTGGGACTTTCCTATCTCAGCTGTCATTGCAGTAAATGCCTCGAGACCTTCATGTACAACACAGAGGGACAAAACTGATTGAGGCCTGAGAGTTTCTAAAGTTCCATGTTGGGTGAGACGACTCACCCTGTCCCCAGGCTGGTCTAGGTAAGATAAGCCTGTAAGCTTCTGTAGACAAATATTAATTCACTGTAGTCAACACTGCAGAAATGATATAACTCCATTAAAACTGAGCTACTTCTCACTATTTAGTCTAAATGACCCATTTACAACTGGATTAGGGTGGTCTTAGCAATGACTCAGAAGCAAAAATTAAAATCCCTCCTGCAGTATGAAGATCTGCAGCAAGAAGCCTGGGGGTATAACAATAATAGAGGCTTAGAAAGCTCTGTAAAAGAACAGCTTCGTGTCGTTCATGAAAGAAAGATATCACTCCCCATTTCCCCCTACTTAAATAAAGTAAGCCCAGTATCTTCCTGTGGAGATTGCTTTCCCAGAAGTTGCAAGAATTTTTAAAAAATATTCCTGAAAAATAATGATGTAATATTAGCAATGGTCTAGGATTCACAATACTGACAACAGGAGGTATGATATATTTTGAAAAGTATATACATTGCCATGCTTTGTACAAAGCAGACAAAATAGTTCTAGCTGCAGAGCTTAGGGTTAATTAATATCAAATCTCTCATTTCAATCACCCAAAATACCATTCATCTACTACTCTTCTTTTGAGAAACAATCTATAAGAAATCAATGTCCACAAAAATTTTAGTATGCCAGTATTTAAAATGAGAGTGGTTTTTATTTTTAATTAAAAATATCAGATTAACAGAAACATCACAGAGAATGAGTTCCAACTGATAAAATCCAACTTTTATTTTAATACATTTTCTACCTTTTTCCCTCATATAAAGAAATATTAGGAACTACCAAATTGTGAATAAGGTTTCTGTGAAGATCCTGAATGTGAAGCAGAGAAGTCACTCCACATACAAATACCTTTGCTGCTTGCTGTGAAATGTACATAGTCAACTATGGATGCAGATAAACAGCTCCATGAGTACAATATAGTCAGAACAAAGCCGTCAAATTCTGCTCTAAACCATTTATATGTTGACAATGAAAAATTTACGTGGCTTTGAGAAGAAACATGGTCCCAAACCTTTCAGTTTTTAAGGCCTATAAAATGGCACTATGCTTATGTTGGCAAAAAATAAACTTTTTTTTGTGTCCTCCTACCTTTCTCTGAAAGAATAAAATAAGATTAAGAGTAGATTGTTTTAATTGAATGGGTGTTCCTTAGGTTCAACTGAAAATAGGATTTTTCTTTAAAGCAGTCTTCCTGAGATCTCACACACAGGCACTTGGAGACAGACAAATAGACTCTGGAGAAAGACAAAGAGGCAAGTGTATTTTAATAGGCTCAGTTTTTAACTTCTTCCTTTTCCTTTTAGAGTAATAATAAATCTTGCCTGACAAAAAATATAAGCAAACTGAGTCAAAGGAAAGCAGACAGGTCTTGGAGAATCAGACACAGGAAAAGGGATTAGATTCAAACCAGACATGCAGTCATTCTTGACTGTCTTTAAGACAGGTAAAGGCATCTTGGGTAGTATTAATCTGATTTTAGAAAATAGACCTAAAAGTGGACAGATGAGTAATTCCGTAAAGCAAACTTAGCTCAAGAGAAATTCTACCCCATTGTTTCAGTGGAGAAAGACACTTTCTCCTTGGATAGTAAGTTCTCCATTTATTAGGTAGAAGATTTCTAAAATTTAAAGCCAAGAAATCTCTGTGGGGCACTGTGGAAGTTATATTAAGAATATATTTGCATCTATACCACTGTCCATGTGACATATTGCTTCTGCCATTCTTCCCACTTAGAGCTCTTTGTCTTTTACTTAGAAATCTCATGCAGTTTAACAAGACCAAGTGCTAGGTACTACACCTCTATCACGACAAAGCCCAGTATCAATACAGGCTGGGGGTGAACAGATGGAGAGCAGTCCTGCTGAGAGAGAATTGGGGGTGCTGGTGGAGGAGAGGCTGGACATGAGCAATGTGCACTCACAGCCCAGAAAGCCAAACGTGTCCTGGGCTGCATCTAAAGCAACATGGGCAGCAGGGCAGGGGAGGCTATTCTGACTGCTCTGCTCTGATGAGACCACAACTGGAACACTGCATCCAGCTCTAGCGTCCCAGCACAGGAAGGACATGGACCTGTTGGAGCAATTCCAGAGGAGGCTACCAAGATGATCAGAGCCATGGAGCACCTCTACTCTGTGGAATGGCTGAGAGAATTGAGATTGTTCAACCTGGAAAAGAGAAGGCTTCAGAGTAACCTAATTGCAGCATTCCAGTACCTGAAGGGAGCCTACAAGAAACTGGGAGAGAAACTTTTTACAAGGACATGTAGTGCCAGGACAAGGGGGAATGGCTTCAAGCTGGAAGACGGTAGGTTTAGATTAGTTATTAGGAAGAAATTCTTTACTTGATGATGAGGCACTGGGACAGGTTGCCCAGAAAAGCTGTGGTTGTCCAGTCTCTGGGAGTGTTCAAGGCTGGGTTGGTTGGGGTTCTGATCAACCTGGTCTAGTGGCAGCTGAAAGCAGAAAAAGTGCTATGCAATGAAAAGCAGACTTTTTCCTAACTGGTCTGAAGAAAGAAGCAAAAGTGTTTAGGAATGGCACATGCATGCATGGGATGCAGCAGGGAAGATATATAAATAGAAAGTAACACCCATTTTCCAAACAGACAGCGATGTGTTAGCATGAGACAACTTTGACAAAAATGCAGGTCCAATCATCTTTCTTCAAAAAATTTTTCATTTAAGCTGCAACAATCACAGGAATGGTCCACCAAGGTAATAGATGGAACAAAGCACCTGCAAACTGAAGTAAGAAGACTCTGCAATGGAGAGTATCCACACTAGAAAATATAATGGTAGAAAAAGAATAGGAATGCATTAAGGAGGAAAATCCTCTATTTGATTCGAGGTTAACATTGCTGCATGGACATAACTGCATAAACCAGCACAGATAAATTAGGGCTGGAAGTTATAAAATGGCTCCTGATTATTAGGGTCTCTGCCACTGCATTCCAAGAGGAGTGACTGGAGCCAATGGCCTACCAGATTTTAGTACGGAATTTTATAGATTTAAAACTAGAATTGGAAGAGAGAAAAGAGACCCATCTCTCTGGACTGTGGAATGGGTTAAAAGAATCCTGTGCAAACCTAGAAAAAATTTTATGTTCTCTTGGCCTAGAAATGCTAGCTCAGATTTCCTAAAACACGGTTATGGCACTGCCATCCTGCTCATAAGCTGTCAAACTGCCTCTTGTCATTTTGCAGGGTTAAATGAAAATTCACTGTGACAAATACTGAAATTGAGGAGCCTCATCCCTAACTACCCAACCACTCAAGTTAATGATTGTTCTGAGATTTTGTCTCTTGCCCAGTCTTAACACATTAAACTATTTTCTACAAGAAAGGATGCCTTGTGCAAGGTGGAGTGATGTATATCTTCATGTCCACAATGCAGAGCATTTGATTAAGCCATCACAGAGGAGTGAGAGCTTTTTGTTTGAAGCATTAAATCAAACAGAAAGTAGCACCATTGCAGTACTTAAAATTTTTGGAATATTTTGGATTAAAAGAAGTTATCAAGTTCCTTTTAAATGCAATGCTTGAAGTGAATTTTAGCAATAAAGTAGTTAAATGCAATTATGTGCATAGGCACAGTGAAAAATAGATCTAGAGCCCATTTTACCAAGCAAGATAATTGCACACCTCCTGTATGTAATTTGAATGATTTTACTGGATATCAATGAACTGCTAAACTTTGGAATTAGATTAATTTGGCTATTCTTTTCAGTTCAAAGATAAAGGAAATACGTAAGGAAAGAACTATATGGAATAGACTTTTTGTTACTTCAATGAGTTTTAGCTTTTGGTAGTTTCTGAAAAAATACTTCCCCTCCAAAAAAAGTCACCCTTGCTCATACATCCTAGCTACTTTCAATTTAACACTGTACATCATAAAAGCAAGAACAATCTAAGGTTAAGAAAAGAAAGTTCTTCCTTTTCTGAAAGAGATCTGTGAAGAGGGCAACAGCCCTTGAAAGGGCCAGTTTCGTAATCAGAAGCAGTTCCATCAGAACTATTGAGGGAGGGGGGGAAACAACTTGGAAAATCAATGAGACTCTTTAAATACTTTGTAGTTCCTTCCACACTCAGCTGGTCTATACAAGTTTAAGGTTAATTTTGCAGACAGCTTGCTGGTTTTTAGAACTTATAATTTTCAAAACATATGCAACCCCTTGGAATTCCTACTTGTATATGCTACAAAACAGAAAACAAAAATTAGCAACAGCAAAAATGCCAACATTTCTATACTACAGATGCCCAGCTGGGCTTGTTGGTGGCCTTGGACATGACCTGATGTGCAGTCAGTTCCTTGATCATTGATCATTACATTAAGTCTCAAGAGAATAAACATATGAAGGTGTACAGAGTGGTATCTCTTTTGTTTCTTAGGGCAACATGGGACATGAAAACTCTTTTTGCAGCAGAGCAGGAGCATTTAAGCATCTGAGAGATAGTAAAGCAAGCCTTTGAAACTTCAGTCTCTCTCTAGGCAGGAGACTGAAAATGGGTCCTTGGCCAGCAATTGGCCAGCAATTGGCCAGTGGTTCAATCTCCACCAGAAACCTTGCACATCTCTCAGCCAGATTTCCATGTATTGAAACTATGCTTTCCTCCAGGCTTCATTAAGGTTTTCTGAGCCCTGCTGCTGGGCTGAATTTAAAACAGTAGCAGGTATTGATCATATCAGTCTCATCATCTAATAAACATAGTTATTTGCTCATGCAAATTAGCTAAGCGTCACAGAGAAAATCATATGTAAATACTATGAGTTCACACAGTTTTTGCTGTGCATTTCCAATGCTAAATTTTCATTTTCTCTTTTAAACCCAGCTAGTGGCAGCAGGTGTTGCATCCTGCCTAAAATGACCTGTCAAGATGCTTCCCTTAATCTACAAAGGAAAATAAAAACAATATGCACAAGGAAAAGTTATGCTTAGAGTTGTTGTTGGAATGAGAGTTTTATGAATTAGTAACAATACTACTGTAATCATTAACAGTATTTTATTTGTGAGACTACTGGTTTTGTTCACCTTACTTGGTTGAAATATCCTAGTTCAAAGGCATCTTTGACTCAATGAAAGATTAGTTTTACAAGAAAGAAGAAAATGGTATATTTCTTTCTTTCACTTTCTTCTTGTAAAAGAAGGCAACAAAAATCCCTCAAAAAAGAGCAAAAATCTCTTATTTAGCCAAAACTAAATTTGGTTAATGCCCAATTATCTGTGTATCATGAACAGGATTCACACCCACCCTGAAGTCAAATTCTAACTTTAAAGCCAAACTCAGACATTAATGAAGCATAAAATGAAGAAAAAACCAAGCAAGTTAATATCATGGGCTTCACAATAATTTTGGTGGATTTTACATAAAATAGTCTTATGTGCAGCCAACAGTTGTAACCAAAATTATTCTAATTCTTCATAATGACAAAAGGAAGACATTTTGTAACATCTTGCCCTTTATGTGAATCCATTCTTAGTACAAAACCTTGGTCCTTTTAAAGAGAAGAACCCTCCTGTTCCCTTCCATAAGTCAGGTAAAAATCAACTAAAGACTAATTTCTATTCACCCTTGCTCATCTACATGTGATAAAGTCCTTGGCCAATTCAGCTGGGTATAATCTGATTCATATCAATGAATCTATGCAGGTGATGTCTTCAAAAATTCAACTTTTTATTAGCTGTAAGACTTCTTTTTCATTTGTATTTTGTGGTGTTTGACACATATTAGTGACGAAATACTTCCTAGAAAAGCATTTTCTATCCAATGTCGTGCTGACAACTTAGATCTCATATTTTAAAAAATCAGTGTATATATGTTGCATTAAGCAAATGAAATTATAACATATTTTTAAAGTTTGTTTAAGAGATCTACTGTAAAATAAAATATAAGTAATGTGACTTGAACTCTATATCCTTTCCTCTAGAATATATTTCAGATGTGTAGTGTCTTTGCCTCTTTGGGATTAAGTATACTGAAAACAGGAAAATTATTAAAGGTTAAGTACTGTATTTTTCATTATAAATTTCCTCTGCACAGTAATGAAAACTGAATAAGCAGATTAAAAACTGATTTAAAAATTAATCCTCAAATCTCTTCTTCAAGAGATTTTGGTCTTCAATTAGTAACTCAAGATTTATAAAATTCACATTGTGGAGACCAAGATTTACATTATTGTCATGGCTGTTGCAAATAACCTGTGTATAACTGACATGAAATGAAAATATTTCCTCAATCCTATTTTAATATCAGACTTAATGTGTAAAATAAAACTAAATCATGTATTAATTTGCTCACATTAACACTCATTGAGAAGAAATTGTTGTCACACTAACTTATCTCAAAAAATGTTATTTCTAGAAGAACAAAGTTGTTTCTAGAAAAAATACAGTTCTGGCAGATTTCAGGTATGAGAAAATTCAGAAGTAGGTTTTTCTTGACTGAATTTGAAATACTAAGTAAAATCACAATCCCACAGAAGACTATGGCTAAATGTTCAATGATTGAAGTAGCTTATTTTCACCTGTATGAAGAAAAAGTTTATTATGTCGGATGCCTTTGAGAATCTCATCTTTTTCTTCCTCTTTGGTATGAAAAATTTGTATATATCATCTGTCTAGCAAAATAACTCGGAGATAATTTTAGACTTTTTACTATTTACTCTTTTTTCTTGTAAATCTGAAACAAATTTCTTCCTAAAAGCATTGAATACTTTGGTAACTAAAATACATTAATGCTATTTTGGTGAAAATACAAAACCAAAGGTTGTTATTGCTTTGAAAAAGTGAATGTGAATCTGGATGTCTTAACAAGATGGTTCCTTTGTACCTCCAAGTTTCACAAAAGCAGACTTTTTAAAGAAGATATTTAGTTTATTTTATTTTCCTTATTTATATTTAGAGCTAAGCTCAGGAAAACAAACAAATAACTAAATAAACAACAATAGAAACTACTTGAAAAAAATAAAATGCAGAGATTGATTTCCTGCTTAAGGGCTATTATCAGTTCAGTAGACACTGAACACTACAGGTTTTCCTATAGTGCAGTCATTTGGTTTTTTGATAGCTGTGGGAGTGTGGTTTAAGTTTACTAAGGCACAACCATATCCAAGTGCATCAGATTTCCTTCCATTTTCCTATCTGCCTCTAGCAATATTTTACAATATACAGAACATGACTGCTCATACAGATAGATATAGATAGAGAGAAAATGTACTGTCCAGGTAATACCCTTCTCCTTCTTAATCCAAAACAGCCATTGAATTTTCATACTGACAGACTGCACTGAAATATAAAGAGTGTTCTTTCTTTTTTTCTGGTCCCTTTGTTCATTCAGCTCCAGATCTGGTCCATCCAGAAAAGAAGTGCAAAGTTCTAGGTTACAATTCAGTGTCATTCAGTCAATGGGACTTACTCCTACTCTGCTGGGAGACAATAGGAGCTAGGATCATAATTTTCAATTAAGTTGTCAAAAATGCATTACATTCTTCCTCTGAAAGAATCTCCACAGGAAAAAAAAGTCTAACTTGGCCCAAAAGAGTACCTCAGAAGACCTGAAAACTCCAGCTCTGGTATCAAGGATAGCCTAAGAAGAATTTGGCTTGTAATTTTGATCCATTTCACTACTGCAGTAAAAAAATGAGTCATCTAACTTCTTTTGCTTGTACTCCAGAGTTTTTCTCCCAGAGGCAGACCTGCTTAGAAGGCAGGTAGCCTTGTTAGTGTGCAATGTTGTGCCTAAATGTATACATTGTCTTCAAACCCATCAGATTAAGTAATTGAGTGGTGAAAGAAGGGGTTTAATATTCTGGACATGGCAACATAGACATATGCCTTGCAAACAAGCTGGTTTACGGCTGGTGACTCAAACCCCGGAGAGAACTCAGATCGTTTTTGAACAACCTCACTAAACCTCCTGAGATAGCAAGAATCGTGATTTTTTTTTCCCCTGGGAGTTTAGGGTAAAAAGACCTCCACCACTGCATAATGTAGTCTAACTTCCAATAATAGTATTTCTTTCATTTCAACCTTGCTGAGTCCATTAACACATCCTTGGTGGGAGTACACCCTCCAAAAAGGCTTATATGAAGATGTCAGGAGAGGGACAACCCACCATTTTATTTGATTCTTTATTCAACAATTAACACCATCACTGTAAAAACCCCCTGTCATATTTTGGAAAACAAAAATAAAATTAGCATAGTTTTGCTCTTTTGGAGTATAAATCTGTGTCTACTTGCTACACCTACTTCAAAGACATTTTAGATTATTAATTTAGGTTTGTACAAAAGTAGTGATTGAAGGAAAAGTAAAAAGAAAGCTAAAAATACAAACCCAAAATCATTCTTTTGTAACAGTTTAACTCTTCTTTGGAGATAGAAGATAAGATTTACCAAAACAAATTTAAAACGTTTACCATTTACATTTCCCAGCACAATTTTGTATTTAGTTAGGATTCCCCTTGACTTCAGAATGGAGCCATAAGAAATCTTGCTGCGAAGCAGGGTCTCACCTGCTCTGGTTTAAACCTGAGTGTTTGAAATCCTACAGCTTCAGTTAGATAGCCAGAGTTGTTGCACACTATTCTTCAGCCACTTAGTTTTCTCCCTGAACACTCCAGTTATGTTTCTTGATAAGAAGGGCAGTAAGAGTCCATTCAAACCTTCATTATTTTATATGTACAAAATACATGACATATTTCAGCAAAAGATGGAAAAAAAATGTACGGTGACTTTGAAATGTACTGTGGATGATTAAAAGGAATATGTAGCGTTCAATTGCTTTATCACAAAGACATAAGATCTGGCTGTTGAAATCAGCACAGTGTTCGGGACAGAAAATCACTGACCAAATGCAGAATTCAGAGAAGAGAACATTGCCCTATTTACCAAGGAATTATGAAGCATGCAACTCATTGCAAAGTATTGATTGTTTTAAGGCTTTTTGCTACCCTCTCTTTGCATTATCAGGAAAAGCAACTATCTTGAAATGACAACCTTGAAGTGATTTGGAAAAAAAAGCATGTAACCTTTTGGTTTTGACATCATGAAAGGAGGTCAGTAAGTCATGAATCTATTTTGGCCCTTAAATATTTTCTCCTTGAAACATTAGTCCAACTTGAATGCTGTATCTTTTCATACACAAACAGTAAGTCTCATAATCCAGAGAGAAGGTGAATGGCAAAGAGCATTTTGTATGTTTGCACTTGCTGACTGTGCGTAGCCAAATAGCCAAATTAAAAATATTCTTGCAAATGTGTTAGTGTGCCTGTTTATTTCCCAAACCTCCAAAATTTAACACACATCAAACTACAGTTGTACTGAAAAATATGTCTAGTCTTAAATCAAGGATGTTCAAATATGTCGCTGAGATACATGGGGAAGAATCTTGAGGAGGCTTTGTCTTCCATGTACAACACTTAATGCCTGAATGATTAATTCAGAGTAATTACTTAAATTCCAGATATCTAATTTCCATGAGATTATTTTTATCTGGAGTGGCTAAATTTACAATTTAATTCTCTAATCTTTTTTTTAGATCCATCAATGTTCTAATTACCTATAACAATTTGATGCAGAGAACAGTTTCATCATGTGCCACTGTTTTTGGATGGCTGACCATAGCTCTGAATTAGGCAACATTACTGCGTCTGATGATCTGAACCTAAACGAGTTGGACCTGTGAGTGCTTATATCAGTGCGAGAGGAATATGTTGCCTTTTGAAATAAGTTCCATGAGTTCAATTTCACATGTGACAGAACAGTTAAATAAGTGCACTTTATCTATATAAAACCTTTTGTTTAACAGAACTCCTCTATCATTTTGTATTGTTTACCCTCTGTGAATCTGTACCTGATTTTCTGTATGTTGGGGCTATTCTGTTCCAAATATATGAGTTTTACTAGAGCTATGTTACTATTTGTATTAATCAAAAATGGAAATTGTGTCTTTTGTGTTTTGTTTTTAAGGTTGTTTTTTGGGTTTTTTCTTTTGGAAATGGCAGTGGTGATTCTTTCTTTTCCCAATCCCCTAAAATATTTTTTTTCTCATGGCCCTTCCATGTTCTGCCAATCCAGTCCACAAATCTAACACACCCTAACTGTCTGTGCTAGTTATCATATTTAATCTTGCGACTGTGAAAAAGTCTGAAGTCTTTATTGTCATGATCTCTCTCTCAGCTCAAACAAGGGTTATGAGAGTGAATTTTTTCCTTCCACAAAGACAATTCAAACTCTAAAGGATAACTGGAAATAAAAAGACTGAAGTCAGTGATGACATGACTATGATTTGTGTTGCCAAAAGCCTTTAAGGAGTTCTAAGAAACACCATTTTTAAAGAGCACTAAAGCATTTTGTCTTTCCTTGTAAATTCAAAGCGCACGAGCTTTTCTGTTCCCTTGACCTAGCACTTGCACATTTCATCTTCCCCAGGATTTCCAGTAGATCAAGAACACTGATTGAAGTCCTGTGGGCTGTTGCTGGTTCAGTAACACATTCTACATTCTGACAGGAAATAAAACCCTATCGTTTTCTATTGTGCTGTTTCCATGTGCACAAATGATAAAAGAAATTAAGATTTGTAAATGTTATTTATTTCATGAACTTGGGAAGATGCAGTAGAAGGGAATACAAATAAGACACCTCTCAGCAAGATTGCACTTGATACTGAAAACACAAGTTACTTCATTATCACAGAAATAGACTGCAATATCTGCCTAAGGTGGTAATGGCTTTTCCTAAGCTCGCTTAAAATTCAAACACAAATGTCAAATTGCAATGTCTTTCAAGAAAGCTGCATCTTACGTGAAATTTATTCATATAAGTTTTAAGAAATATCCTTTGGGGAAATAGAGCCTCAATTTTTTTATTGCTTTAGAAAAAACAGGAAGCTATCTATGAGGCTAGAAATATAAGACCCAAGAGAAAGAAAAGAAGGCCTTGAAAATGGCATTGAAACCCAAAGCAGGCACTTTTAAAACTGGTAATTCATTCCGTTCTTACTGCTTTAACCTTCTAATTTTCTCTTATTTCCCAAACTGAAATAGAGCCTCTCTGCTTTTCAGATCAGGCACTGAAGGGTTTATATTTTATGGTAATAATACTCAAAAAGCAATTCAGAGACGAGTGAACACAGTAGCTTATGTTTTCTAAATATTTTGCGGCAATCCTTTCAAAGCAATTCACATAACCTGCATATTTGTGTGGATTGCTTACCCTCAGAGAGTGGCAAACCTCCCCAGTGCATAACCCCAAACCAAACTGCCAATAACTGTAAGACAGTAATAGCTAATTTTATCTGGTATAAATGAAAAGGGACTTTAGAAGATTAAGTATTGTGAAAGTTGTCCAATTGTTTTCAAACTGAACTGTATTTTAAACACATCCTCTGAACTGCTTATAGGAATCTGCTTTCCAGAAGTCATTACTGACCAACATATCTTAATGGCAGAGACACAACTTCTACACGTTAAGTGCAAAACTTTCAAAATGCCTTCTCTTCTGTGATATCTTTCTACAAATATAGATGGGATTCAGACACAGAGCATATGCATTTTCAAATGAAGAGAAAGAAGAAGAAATGTGTGCTGGTTTAGCAAAAAAACCTGGTATGTGGAGGCAGAGGAAAAAAAAAAAGAAGAGCTATTTGAAAAATAGTAGTAAAGAAACAATAATCAGATTTAAAGGGAAAGAAAGACAAAACCTATGTAGGTCCATTTTGCATATTTTAATCAATGCTCAAGAAATTTATGTTCACTTTAAGGAGGGAAGACTCTAGTCCAGTGTGAAGTTAATACTGCAGTGTAACAATTATTTTTAAACATTAGGTTCAATCGAATCAAGTACAGTTGTTTAAATTAAGAAGCTTAATGACAGAATTTTCATTAACTACAAGTCTCAAAGGCAAATGAATTTTAAATTATTTCAGAGATTTATTTTATCTGTAAAACCTCATAACCTGCTTTTATGTTATTCCCTCTTACAAAAAGCTATCGAATGAATTCTAAAAAAATAGAAAACACTTAATACTGTAAACAATTTGCATGCAATCAAATAAGGAAATGGTGCAGTGCTAAATTTAAAGTATGACCTTTTATAATCTTGCAGAATCCCTCTGAATTACAATTCATTTTTGATCTTCTTATTACCATACCTTCAAACCAATAATTATCACTTGTTTTCATAAAATATTTTTTAGCATAGCCTAATGCCATTCAAGTGTTAGGAAGGTATTTTCAGCAAGATGCAAACAAGTAATAACAGGAAAGTTCATTGTGCAATATTTAGAAGTTACTGACTCTACATGGAGAAAATTACCCTTGTTCAACAACCCTTTTCACAGGTGAATGCCTGATTATGTAAACATCATTTTATGAGAACATCAGGGTAATTTTAAGTCTGTAAACAGGACTACAGGAGAAAATTACAAAGGCATGTAATTTATCTGGTTGGAGCCTAGAAGTTGGCCAGAACACAGTAGTAACTCAAACGGAAAAGAGTATGTTAGATACTTTGCAGTATTACAATCAAACCTCATACTTTGAATTTAGTATGAATCTTATTTAACTTTACCTGTTATAAAAATTAGAGTCTCATTTAAATCTCATCATCAAGGCTCCTATAATAACCATAGAAAGAGATACACATCTCAAAAGAATACCTTTATGTAGATGTATAGCATCATGACAACTTAGTTTCAGAGAAGGGAAGATGAATCCCCAGTCACACCTGTTTAACATACAATGGGACTGATGATAACAAAATACCACTATACCAAGAAGACAGAAAACATTTAGAATAAGCAATTTTAAAATATATTCATTTTATAGACTGCTCAGACAAGATTTACATTCTGTGGTCATAGAAAGACTAGAGAAATTATAACTACTGCTGTTGCTGCCTGTTCTGATCTTCCCCTCCCCCCTCCCAAAGACATGTGCTCTGAGCTCCTTTGTTCCAATCGCGGGCAAAGCCAAATGTAACTCAGACTCTTCAGCAGTGTCTGATTGGCCGCTCACCCCGGGTCCGCCCCCAGTCCTCCCCTTTCCCCTTCTCCTAATAAAAGATGGTCGAGGGGAGGCAAACGCCCTCTCTCAGCTCAGCTACTTTCCTGTAAACATCTCTGGTTATCTGTCTCATTTGAAAGCTTCTAACTGCAAGGAATTGAGTGAGCAGGGAGCTATATTCCTCCCTCTTTGCTTCTGCTGATGGTATTTGCTCTGCAGCTGATTCAGGTACCGATTTTAGAGCTACTAAAGTGCTAGATCGCCCTTGCTACCTCTCAAGGCTGCTCGAGGCTTTCTAAGGCATTGAAATACAAGCGCTAGCCGGTAAAAAAGCTGAAAAGATACCTTCCACATACTGCCACAATATCACAGCTAAAAACAAGGCAATGTAAACTCAGATTTCCTTTTTCTATAACGTAGGATGATGTTATAGCCCCAAAAGGCCTAACAAAGTATGTTTGCATAAGCATATCCCAGTAATATTCCTCAAATTCTTACCACTACTGGAAAATGAGGAGTTCACTGCTTGCAATTTACCAAGAAAATATGCATGTCTGAGTGATAGACTATACTGGCTGAAGCCGACTCAGTACCAACTGCACTAAGTGTAAGGTCTTGTACCTGGGAAAGCATAATCTGGGAGTGTAGCACAGGCTGAAGTCTACCCAGCTGGGGAGCAGCTCTGCAGGAAGGGGTCTGGGGGACCTGCTGGACAACAGGATCAGTGTGAGTATACAGTGTCCCCCTGCAACAAAGAAAACCATCGAGATGCTGGTTTGCATCAAAAGGGACATCACCAGCAGAAATGAAATCATTATCCTACTATACTCAGCACTTGTCAGGCCACAACTGGAATGTAGTGCTCACTTTTGGTTCCTGCTACACATAACAGATGTGGACAGGCTAGAGAGGATCCAGAGAAGTCCACAGAGATGACCAAAGGACCAGGAATCCTGATGAATGAAAATGGCTGAGAGAGCTGAGTAACCTTGGGAAAAGCATGCTTAGGCAAGACCTTATCACCATGTTCCAGAATCTAAAAGGTGGCTGCAAAGAAGAGGGAGATTCCTTTTTTGCAAGGAGTCACAGGGAGAAGATGAGGGTAGTGGGTAAATAGTCCCACTGGGGATATTCTGATTGGACACAAGAGGAAAATTTTTCACAATGAGAACAATCAGCCATTGAAATAATCTCCACAGGGATGTGGTAGATTCTCTGACATAAGACAGTTTGGAGATCCAGCTGGTCCAGATGCTGGTCCCTCTTGCCTAAATAGTGCTTTATGGTGAGAAAGTTTGACCCAGATGATCCTTGGGGTCCCTTCCAACCTGGTATTCTATGATTTAAGTAATACCTTCTACCTCTGTTTTGGATCTTGATGACTGATCCTTTGAAAAGCAGAATAGTGAGGAGTTAAGACAAAATGATGTCTCAATGTTTTACTCCTTGCATATCATTAAATCACATGTCTGAGGATCACAAGATTTTAAAGAGAAGTACCTTTGGCTTTTTATGGGGTGACAGAACTTGAAGTCAATTAACACTTTCTGAATTTAGCAGCTGGGAATTTTATACTCTTAAAGGTAACCGTGTGTCTTTTCACTGATTTCTGGTGATTATTGTGGGTTTGGTTGAAGCCCTGACAGAGAGGTATAACAAGACATTGTTTATCTTGTAATACTTTATTTATCTTGAATACTCTGAAGCATTACAAAGAAGAGATTTTTTTTCTAAGCTTAATGTGCTTTGAAAAAATCTAGTTTGTGTACATCTGGAAGCCATATATTTCTCTCTTTGCCACAACTCAAAGTATTTGGAATGAAAAATAAACTAGCTTTAAAAGAACAGCAAGAGTTAGTTTACAAGTCCTCTCATGATGAACAATAGCCCAAAATACATCATAGCTGAGTAAAGGATTTATTTATATCCCCATTGCATTGTAGGTGTTACTTAGGTTTGTCATAAAAGGATGAGACTGTATGGCAGTTGTGTATATGGAAGTTGTGTTGCTGAAAAGAAGAAGAAAGATCTATAATGGTTCCCTTCACAGAAATGAACAGCATAAATACACTATATTGAAGTTGGAAGAAGGAATGGGTGTAAAAGAAAATAGTATTTTCCTATACCTGTCCTAGCTGATGAGACAAGACTTTCATGAAGGGTCTGAAGTTCTGTAAAACTCTGACATTTGCTAAATATAGTTTAATGACAGTGACATTTTAGCCTAATTTGTTCTTTTAATAGTTTTGATTAAAAATGCTTCATTTACTTTCATTTCCCATCTTCCTCTCTTTCTTTTTAAAGCATTTGTTTATTTGCTACTGGAGAGAGTAGCCTAATCCAAACTTTTTAGATTTTGAAGAGTATAATTTAAAATAAAAAATATTGTAAATTTGCCTAGACATGGGGTAACAAACTCTAAGAATTTTATGGGATTTTTTTTCATTTATTACAATGACAGTAAGTCATTATGTCAAGATAACTGTTTCTGTTAATCCATGTGTATATGCCAAGGGTTATCCCTGGAAACAGATTCATATATTATTATGAAACTGCAATTTATAACACATATTCTTTCCTAAGAAAAATCTTTAATAATGATCTCCTGTAATGAACATGATGAATTCAAGAGTCAGAGTAGGAGTTTTTCTCTCAAGATCTTCCTACAAAAGCAATTAGAACTCATAGAAGGCAATAAGGAGGTTGGGACATTAAAATGCTATAGGCCTAATATAACCTGACTTGGGGGAAAGAAAAGATTGAATGTTGATGTGAGGCTAAAACTCTGAGCAGGAACTCAGTAAGTTCATATTCTACATCCCCATATTACCATCCATATTCTTTGTGTCCCCCACTATAAAGAATTTCTGTGCCTCTGTGGCAGTATATGTAGCTTTTGGAAATGCATTGGATCAAATTAATCGGATTCTTCAACTAGATTAAGGATTTTAGTCCCCGTCATTTCTGCTTGAAATAATGGAAGATTATCCAAGAATCTAATAATTTCTCTTACTGTCATTACCGTTCAGTCTACATAAAAGAAAATCTAGGTTTTCAGTCAACATAAAATGCGTCCCAATTCACATTTCTTTGTAGTTCTTCAGTTTAGAATGTGGTTTAATCCTTTTTTAATGTAGTTTCATCCATCACATTTTTCCCCCGTATTACAAAATTTCTGAGCCTACTCCCATGTGCTCTCATATATATTCAAATAGGCTTTTTTTTCATCTGTTTTGCTGCCTCACCTTTCTTGAATCCGTGTCTCACCAGACTGTTCAATGGCTTCAATTTTAATTTCTTTCTTTAATAATGAGCCTCATGCCTTCAGTATAATACACCACTGGGTAACATGTAATATTCTGACTATTGACAATAGAAGACCCTGCAGACCCAAGTCAGTCTGTTTTGTAGGCAGAGTTTCCAATTTCCCACTTAAAGCACATTGAGTGTTTATCATTACTCTTTTAGTGAGTAATACACAAAGTCATTCTTCTTAATTTCTAGCTAATCAATTTTCAGATAATACTAAAGTACCAAGTTACCAGCTCCTATAAAGTCCTATTTTACTGCTTCAATTTTCAAGGTCTGCTTATTCTTTTTGTGAGCTACCATGCTGCTGTTCTATATAGGTGATGTATTCCAGGTTTGTGTCATGAATAAGCATAGTTCCCTAGTTCAATTGACTTTATGATAAGGTCACTCATGAAAACATTATATAAGGGTCACCTGTATTTGCCAAAGGACCCTGGTAATCATTTCTAGCTCCTAAATTCTGCCTTGAACATAACTTATTGTCATCTTCTCTGTAGACAATTTCTTCTCCATTTCAGGCTTCTTCTACAAATCCCAATTTTCTCCTTACTTGAGGTGAGCAGGAATGCATGCATTTGCACTGTTACTTCAGATTCCAAAATCCACAGGTTTCAGGGAAATGATACAATTATTCAAATTTTCACTCGTCCAAGCCCTTACAAGTACTAACCCAGGTTCATCTGTTTCTGTTGACCGCATTTTCTAGTGCCCCAGTTTATTCCACACACTTTCTGCCTACCCCACAGAATTTGAAGGATTATTCACATTCTTCACTTGTACATGCCTTTTATCCTACCAAGCAGAAATATGGGCAGAATTCAGTTTCCTTGAGTATGGAGGTGAGTATCATAATTTTAAAAAAAACAGAAGTAGCTCAAAAGTCTGAGTCTAGCACTTTTAGCAGCTAAACTTGGAGAATAGGTTTCTCTTTAAGTTCAAACTCAGGTCACTGTGAAGCTTAATCTATTAATCTGTGAGAAGAACTATGGTATAATAGTGATCATCTCCATGAAAAAGCTTGCTGACTTCTGAGAAATAAATGTCCATAGTTCTGGTCAACAGATGAAAAGCTGTAGTGTCTTTGATGTTAACACACTGCAGAAGCTACATAACATTCAGCAGACAGACTACAATTTTCCAACACCCTGGATTTTACAAAAGCCATAGTTAAGCTGGATAGGGAAGTAAAAGAACTTGACTCATTCTACCAGAGTCTGGATGGATCAACGGTTTGCCTAAGAAATCTCAAAAATAGATGGAAAAATGTAACCGGTTCTTTTCTTTTTTACTAAATAGAGACCCACTTTTCAATTAGAAGTCAGTAGATGCAAGATAGAGGACAAAAATCAGATGTCAACAAAACAGTGTCAGTCACGTAGACCAGAAAAAAATCACAGGCTACAGCTTCAGATTGTGTACAAAAAGAGTTCACATGCAGTGATACAAGCCACATATGTATAAAGCTAATGAGATAGGTTTCATGATCAATCGACAGTGATGAAATAAGCCCCAATTCAGTATTGCATGTAATAGCTTCATAAAATTATTTCTTTCCCATTAAATAGGGGGAAGAAAGCATCCATTAAAATACGTTATTTATACTTTTATTTATGGAAAGCAAACCACTAATTTCCTTAGCGTAGAGGCATAGAAATGAGCTATCCATCAGAACAGCATGAACTATCAGCACATATCACTAGCAATAACCTCATCTGTAATTTTTTTGTGGTGTCTGCCACAATGAAGGTGGTTTTTTATTCTTATTAATTTAAACCTTTCTTGTTTACTATATTTTAATTTATGTTCTGCATTTTTTCAATGAGTTACCTGAAACCTGTTCTACCAATTCAAAGGTAAGCTCTACACTTACCTTTCTTTATGGCAATATCAGCTTAAGGAGTTGCTGCTTTTAAGCTGTGTCAATCCCTCATTTATATATAAGACAGTTTAAGATGAGGTACATGGGTCAGCTGGTGGCAGGAAGGCTACCCAGAATGGCCAAATGGAAGAACTACTACCAAGCTGCTGACATGAGAGAGATATGTGCACCTAAGCAAGATTTTGACCTTTGCCAAAACATTAGTATGTCTGCACTGTTGTTGACAAGAGAGGAAGTCCTCTAGTCTGGTGATTCAGTTGTAAAAGCTCATTAGGTAACTTAGCTACTAACTAAGCAGTGTGGAATAAAAGGACGTGCCACATAGGAGGAATATGGGAATGTTTGCAGAGTATGCAGGGATGCAACCACTAAGGCTAAGGTCCACTTGGAGCTAAATGGGATATGTCAAGGACAACATAAAGGACTCCTTCAAGTACCAGCACTTTGATGAGTAGCAAAAGGAAGACCAGGAAAAATGTGGGCGCACTGCCAAATGAAGTCTGTGTCCTTGTGGTGAAGGATACAGAGCAGACACAGTTACCAAATGCCCTCTTTCTTCACTCTTTACTGCTAAAGCCAACCTTCAGCAATTACATGCCATGGGGACAAGAGAATGTTTGGAGAAAGACTTTCCCTTTGCAGAGAAGGATCAGGTTAGAGATGATTTAGGCAAACTTAAAATCCAAAAATCCGTGGGCCCCATGAGTGCTGAGGGAGCTGGCAAATGGTCTTGCTAAGCCAACTTCCATCATCTTTGAAAAATCATAAAGAGATGGAGAAACATCTGAGGACTGGAAGAAATGCAGTGTCACTCCAGTTTTCAGAAGGCAAAAGGGAGGACCCAGGAAACTACTGGACAGTCACTTCCAACCCTGAAAAGATGGTGGAACAGCTCATCCTGGTTGTCATTTCTAAGCATGTGGAGAAAGGTTATCAGGAGTAGTCAATATGGATCCATCAGGGGGAAATCACGCTTGACCGGTCTGATAGCCTTCTATGATGGCATAACTGACGAAGTAGATGAGGGAAGAGCAGTGGATATTGTTTTCCTTGGCTTCAAAAAGCTTTTGACATTCTCTTCCATAACATCCTTACAGGTAAGCTCAGGCAGTGTGGGTTGGATGAGTGGACAGTGGCATCGACTGAGAACTGGCTCAGTGGCAGAGCTCAGAGGGTTGCGATCCCTGGCAGAGGGTGTAGTTGTAGGTCTGTATCCAGCAGTGTTCCCTAGGGGTCAGTACTGGATCCAGTCTTGTTCCACTTATCCATCAGTGACCTTGATGAAGGGACAGAGTGTTCCCAGCAAGTTTGCTGATGATACAAAGCCGGAGGAGTGGCTGGTACCTCAGAGAGCTGTGCTGTCATTCAGCAGGAATGCTCTCTAGGCCCTGTTTCTAGTTCTTAGGGAAGTGAAAAGAGAAAAACATCTTTTCTTTTACAAGTTCTTTAAAATCACCAAGTCCAAAGCTTACTGAAATCAAACTCCTGTTATTCTAATTGGGCATTTTCAATACAGTTGAAAAGGAAAGCATCCCCAATAAAGTAGAAGTGAACACACGACTGAAAAATTCAGTTCTTTTTGTAGGGATGATGCTATAAAGTGGTGAACTAATCAACTGAATCACTGGAGAGGAAGAAAGTGAAGAGAAGAAAGAGGAGGCCCCACTGCAGTGATTTACTTTCCTTTGCCATGCAAGGTAACTGAGAAGTCAAGGAGAAAGCCACACTCATTATGGTCTAACATGAGTCGGTTTGTGAGTGTATCCCCCAGAGGAAAGCAGCTAATCAATTTCATGACATTTTTAAGCTTAAATATCTAAATGATAAAAAATGGTATTCATTCTTTTATTTTCTCCTTCAGTTATAAGTCACATTAAATAAAAGAAAAAACATTTAAAGGCGTTTTTTTTCTTGAAACTTACCTTTTAGATCAATTGTTTAAATATTTTATGTCAATGATCCTGTGGGAAATAACAAATTGCCATTGTTCATTCAAACTTGCAGTAGCACTTCAGTCCTGAATTCTTCCTAATTTTCCAAGAATCTGATCAAATGAATCCCAATTACTGAACCAATTGAAAATATTATCAGTCATGACAAGAAAAAAATAATTAAGAAGTGTGGATAATATAGAAACAAAGATTAAAAATGTGTCTTCCTTAATTTTGAGTCATTGTTGTGCATAATCATCAGCATTTTTATAATCGAAGGCACTCCTGAAAAACCATGCACATGATTTAACAAGTGGTCTGATCTAGACATCAGAAATTATTTAAGATTGAAAAATCAGAAATGCCTCTATTATAAGAACAGCTATAAAGGAGATTTGCACCTAGAAATAGTATGATATTTTGAGTTCAGTAATAACAGAAGATGATTGAGGAACTTTGAAGCTTTCCAACTTTTTCTGAGTTAGAAGAGGGGTAAATTTGTGCACTTAAACAAGGCTGTGAAGATTTTCATGCTCCTTCTTCCTCCTTCTTCCTTTTCATAAAATCAGAGACTTATTAACCTGGGCCTGGAAAAGGCCTCCAAGATCATTGTGTCCAGCCTTTGACTGAACACCACCATACTAAACCATAGCACTAAATGCTACATCCAGTCATTTCTTGAACACTTCCAGGGATGGTGACTCTGCCACCTACCTGCCCTGGGCAGCCTGTTTCAATTCTTGATAAATCTTTCAGTGGAAAAAAAAGCCCTTCCTTGCACTTAAGCTCTTTGTATCCCATGATTTAGTGATGCAACCTGTAGTGAGTGTATGATGAAAAAGAGGGTTGGAAGACTACTAGAAGAGAAATGCACAGCTCAGCAACACATACAAATATATTAACTTGACTGGATAGGTTTTGGGAATAGTACAGCAATTCTTACTCCACAAAACATGAGCATGAACCAAAGCTTGATCCTCTAAATCCAATTTAGACCAGTACATCACAGGCCCAGGGAAAGAGGTCACTTGGACCAGCTGTCATCAGGTCAGGGCCTGCCTGGCAATTTGGATTCATTTTGTGCCAGTACTTCCTCAGGCTCTGCCATCCATGTGATGTCAGGCAGCCATGTGTTCTCCTCCTGCTCCGTCAGCTAATGTTTGCACTGCTTACGGTTTTCTCAACCAGTTTATCAGCCAAAGCAGCCCACAAGCTCACCATATCTGTTTCAGTTTTGACAAAGAAACTAGGACTTCCCTCAGAGAGAGTGTAAGGGGTGCAGAAGAGAAGTGATAAAACATGGATATACCATAAGATCATTCAGCTATATAAGGTGTTACTTTTATCACCTTCTCACAAGTCCAAAAGACTTGTCAGGATCCTCCTGGTCTCTTATATATAAACCAAACCCTCTGCATCCTGACCTTAGCTGGCAAAGCCCTGCTATCCCAACTTTCAGATGACCATACCCTTTCAGAAAAGAAACTATGAAGACAACAAATTCTCATCTTCTCAAAAGGAAATATTGACACTTTCGGTCCCTCTAGAGTACCATCATGGGAACCCAAAACTCTTGACACAAGTGTAGAATCACTTGCTTTTCCCTCTCTCTGCTCAGACCCTAACTTTGTTTTCCATTTTGCTATCTGAGGATAATTCCATCAGTCTGATTTCTCTCCTGTACCTCAGGTGCTCTTTTCTCTGTGAGCATTACCCGTGGTACCCAAGATATCCAAAGAGTTATATCGAAAAGGATAATATTTAAAAAATATTTACAAAAAGCAAAAGCCTTGAAGAGAAAGGCATTTCAAAATGATAAACCAGACCATGTGTGTGATACATATGCATGAAGCTTGTTCACATGGTGGGATGACTGATAGTTCTAAGCATTTCCTGGAACTGATAGGTGTCGCTCTCCTCCTGGAATATACTGTTACCTTGCCTTCCCTTGTCTTCAGCAAGAAGTGGAAATAGGGAAATAAGTAACTTCTGATCTATTTACTACCAACAGTCAGAGGATAGAAGTGACAAGGTCACTTGGTCACAAGGTCGAAGATTTCCCATAACTTACTTTACATTCAGTCAGGATAAAAAGCTTTTGAGCTCAAAACCTTCTTACCTGAATAACTGAGGCTTTGTTTGCTTGTTTTTCTTCCTTATATTCCTAATATGTTCAGTATGTACAAAAGTATGTTCAGACTGCCAGCCTGTAGCTGCTCAGAGATGACCAATATTAAATATATGCCCATAAAAGAGTTTCATATTTTATTTTACACAGAAGTTGGCACTACTCTTTCTTTCAAAGACCTGAGATGGTACTTTCCTATGAACTAGGATGTTAGGGCCTGGAGAGCGTTTGTCCCATTTGAGTTTACTTGGCTGAGTTAGATGATTGAGTTAAAGAGTTCAGCTGTTTGAGCTCTCTCCTTTTTCTTGGATCCTGCACTGAAGATTTCATACTCCTGCTCTGGCTTCTTAACCTTCCATCTTTTTGATGCTAACAACCCCATAACCACTATAGGAGGCATCTAATGTCCCTTCTTCTTAAGGTCACTGTCCTCTTTCTCCTCCCTCTCTTCTTCAGAATGTGGGGGAAAGCAGATCTCTGATGATCAGCAAGGATGCCGAGTGACAAATTAGCATCAGGATTGTACCCAGAACCTGTGATCAGAGTCAGACACAGGACAATGATCTCCTGGCAAGTCCACAGTGACAGGGAGGGCCAGGAAGCCCAGTCAGCTGTTACAACCTGGTTTAGACCCAGGAAAGCAAAGCAAGCTAAGTCTCTGAGCATAAACTGGAAAGAACTTAGAAGGTTCAAAATATCCCCAGAAACGAGATTAAAACCAAACGAGGTTAGATGTTGTTGCCAAAAAATTGATGTATTTTATTTAATAGTAAAAGAGGCAAAGAGAAGGGAAGAGAAAAGAAAGAGAGAAAGAAATAGAAAAAAGAAGTGTGCATGCGGGCTGGGGGAAGAGGGAGAGGTGACAGGGGTTAGATGGAAGCATGTCAGCCATCCAAGTGGGTCCCAACAACGTCTCATTGCTCCCCTCCATCTGGTCTGATGGTGATGAGGGTCCCCCGTCGCCGCTGTGGCCAAGTTGCTACATGCTGCCACACGCCATGTCACGCCACCGCACCAGATGCCAAAGAGTGAAGAGCTCCATGGATTAATATACACTTCAGGCCAGGTGGGAATGCCCACATGTCTTTCTTGCAGGGGCCAGCTTGACACTGTCCCTTGCAACACTGAGGGTGTGTTGCATCATCTCAGGGGCTCTGGTGCAGGGTCTGGGGGCCCCTGTGATGGGCCATGTCACCCCCTTCTGCTGTGGATAAGCCCCCTCGGTGAGGACCCCTCAGCTGGACTCCTCTGCACAGTGGAGGATGGGCGGTCACTGCACCTCTGACCAGAGGTTTTTCCAAGATACCCAGAGCCTCTCTTCCCCCCGCCCTTTGGTGGAGGGTTAGTGTGAGCCTGGCAGCTGATAGCCCTGGGACTGTGGTCTCCACTTTGGAGGTGTTAAGCTTGTGCTCCATGAATGTCCCCAGCCCCGAGTTTTTACTTTATCTTATCTTCATCAGTGAGCAGCGTCAGGCCTCAGGGCCCCATTCAGGGTGTGGTAATCTTCTCTACAGCTTTTGTAATACAGTTTTAAAAGTCCTTTAAGAAAATGTTTAAGTCGCAAAATATAATATTTCAGTCTCTGACGTCAGCACATATGGGTCAAGGGCAGGATGGATGGGGTAGCATGTGAGACTGAGCACACACTTCACTGCTGCCCATCCATGGAGATGCACAGGTTGAGGCTGCCAGTAAAGTCTCTTCTTAAAAGCAGCTCCCAATGGAAAGGAGAGGCAGTCCCTCACTTTTATCTTTCTTCACAACAGGTTTTATCAGTGAAGCAGTGACCTTGGGCTCAGCCAGCTAAACACTTTAACTCAGCCACATAAGCTCCAGGAAGGGGTGAGGTTTGCTCAGGGCCTTGAGACAGGCTGTGAAAAAATATACAGGAGCATAGGAAGCTGTTTTGATAGTGTAAGTTAATAAAAGAAAATGGCTCATTTCATAGGCATCTTGCTAGTATGTCTAAAATAGGATAAGATTCCCAGATATAAAATGCCTTGGAAGGGAAAAGCATTTTTTCTTTTCAGGAATTAGGTTCTGAGAAAGAATTTGAACAGAAATTATGATGAATTTAAGGGCTCTCCTAGAACATAATATAGGAAGTATAACATAGATGTCATGAGCAGCGATTAATGGGCTTTTTCATGTTGGTAGCTTGAAAAAAGAAGGAAAATAAATATAGAGAAGACTATCCAGAAAAGTTACTTACCCTTGCAAATACCCATTACTGAACAGAAACAGAAGATTAGGTGGACCAGGGCAGCAGAATAAATCCAGAGTAACTACAGAAGACAGTGAAGTTACTCCACATTTATACCAGTTTAACTGAGGAAAGGAAAAGGTCTGTTGAGTATAATTGAATCAAGGAGTTTTCCATTAAGTCCAAATAACTTTCACAGCAGGAGGCTCCTGAAAGCTCAGAGGAGAGCAGCCATTTCAGAACAATAACATCTCACTTTTCTTCTGCATTTGTCTTTACTGTTTGGACACAGTTTTAAAATATGCTCAGGATATGCTATGTTTTTTACATTAGCTATATTTGATGCCAAACACTCTTGAATTCCAGTCACATCATCTATACTTTCTATAGATATTTACTTATATTTTCTGAATTTTATTTCTTTGGGGTTTTTTGGGTTTTTTTGGTTTTTGGTTATTTTTTAATTACTTTTGTTGCTGTACAATTTATACGGACTTGAGTATTGTACATTTTACATACTTTCTTTTGGAGGTTCTGGGCATGTGTGAGTGAGACATTTCAGAAATCTAAAGGTTTAAAAGATTCTTTTGCCTTACTGAAAGATTAAACATATGACTAAAAGTAAGGTTCAAATATTCAAAATCACAGTTGGTTTTGCATAGAATAGAGATGAAGCATATTAAAAAAACCTCTTAAGGATTGTATTTATTTCCAACTACTCCAAAGGTTTGTTCATTCTGAGGATTTCTTTTGGGGATGGGAAGGAATTGGGTCCTTTTTTTTTTGTGGGTTTTTTTAGTTTTTAGTGTTTGACCTCCAGTTTGGATATATATTATACCTTCTACCCATCAGGAAATACCTGGGGAAAAATTAAAGTTACAAAGATACACGTATGTAATGATTTAATGAATAATTCCTACACCTACAGCAATTAAACAAAACAGTGAAGAAAAAAAAAAAGGCATTTAACTCTTTCTAAAGGTTTAAAGTTTACCTATATGTCCTCACATTAGCAAGGCAATTTCTGGCAACATATAGATGGAAATTTGCCCTGGCCACCAGTCCCTCTTGAAAATAGTAAGACTAATTACCTAAAGAAGAGTACTCATTTTTTTATCATAGCAACAGGTCTCTGAATTCTTACAATATATGTGTCTGCATATGTAGCTATATATGCACATGCAGTATGATAAATATCTATATATATATATGTTCTAATATCTTTAATACAGTAATGCCTGTACAATGTTATAAACAAGTAGAACTATATGGAAGTGGTAAAACCAGTACTTATTTATTTATTTATTTATTTGAATGTTCTTTATACAAATATTAGTCAACCAATTATTGGAAGATAGATTACACAAAAATTGAGTTTGGTGATAACTAGGAATATTGCAGTTATTAATTTTTAAAACTAGTTTCTAAAATTAAGCAAGACTGCTGACAGCAAAGTTACAAAGTCATTAACAGCGTGTTTTCTTTTTTAATTGAAAGTGAGACTGTAGTTCTGGCTCAGCAACTGTGTCTCTCTACTTCAGGTTTTACTCGTTTTCATTAAGTAAATCCTTTTGATTTAACTGGCAGAGACAGTAGGTAATGCAATCTTGAGCTGACACGTAAAATAGCACACTACGAGAGGCCCTGCGTTTCCTTTTCGAGGATCAGACTATATTTAGGCAGGTTTTCTTTTTCCACAATGAAAGCCTGGTTAAAACATGCATTGCTTTTTCAGAGTATGATTAATTTCTCCTCCCAACTTCAGCCACTCAACCTGATTTACATTAATCTGATTATTTGTTGCACTGTTTTATGATTAATTATCTAATTCTAAGGAGCAATCAATGAGGAAAGAAAGCAGGTTTTCACTTTGCACATATTTGTTAAAATTTTAATAGTGTCTTATTTTTTCTTATCACTCTCTTATCCCCCAAAAGAGAGAAGAGATGCATGAAGGTCACTACTGAAGATTTATAAACCATTGTGAATAATGTCAGAACTATAATTTAATTAGCGGCCCATCTGTCACTTTCTGTTTGATGAGCACTAAATGTCCAATTATCATTTAATATCTGCTCTAATCAGCTCTGGCAAATTTCACAGGCACACTAGAGATGACATTAATAGATGGAAGTGAGGCTACCTTTGCAACATTATCAGAGAGAGGAAGCTTGTGCAGTTTTGACTTACAATGGGGAAGGCATGAATTCATTCCAATTAGCAGCAAAGACCTTTAATGCAGACACTGTTACTGCATATTGCTAACTAAGACTTTCAGTTGATTTTTTTCCAGAGTTTGGTAAAACACTTTTAATTTCTATGGAATTTATTAATTTTTTTGGTGTCCAGAAATAATATTAAATACTATATTCTCAAAGCCTCTATCTTTCCCCTCTCTTTCTTTATTGTTTTAATGAATTAGCTTTCACCTTTTGATTCTTCATTCTATTTCTGTCATTAGTCCTTGCAAACAAAAGACCCACAGGGTGCTTTATAAAGAAAGGAAAAAATTTGTTGAATAAATATGAGTAGATTTAATAAAAATCCCAAGCAAACAAACAAAAAACCAACCTGAAATACACAATATAGACAAAGAAAAATACTGGGCTAAGTTTTTAGCCATTTGCTTGGACAGCGGACTAATCCCCACCATGACCTTTTTCTGGTAAAGGAAAAGCAAAAGAAAAACTCTTTTAATGAGAACCTACAGTACATGTGTCTTTTCAGACAAGACACAGAAAATGACCATGTTAAAAGCATAAAATAACTCACTGATAAGACTGACGATCTATGAAATATGTATTGATATTGTCCTAAAATGCACTTTTTCTCTTGTAATAAGAAATTTAAAAACCTACTTTATCCACACCTTGGGTCAAGGTCGGGCAGCCTATATCTTTTCAGATTTGACATCAATAACGTAAGTTTCTGAAAAAGGCTTCTGTCTTGACAAGAACTTTCCTCTAATAAGTAGCAGCTGCTCACGTGACACTTTAGATTTAGTCCCCAACTCTAGCTCAAAGTGAGATTCTCCAGCACCAGGAAAGAAAATATGGCCAAAAAACTACTGTTTGTAATATGACTGTATTGGTTTGATGCTGAGTAGCTAATAAGATTGGTGTTGCTGCCTGACAGATCCACTGCAGCGACAAAATAGTCAGCTAAAAGGTGTAATATAAGCCCCTTTTCCATGCTGCTATATGTTTTGGCAGCAACTCAAAAGCTAGAATGTCTTTTCTGATACTTCCATATTTCTACTAATAAGATCGAATCTGAGATTGTACCAACTACAGCTTGAATTTGTAAGAACTTTTCAGGATGTTACAGTCCCCTTAACTCCTCATTATTCTGCCCAACCCAACATGCATCATAGCTTTGGGTATTTAGAAAACAGAAATCTGCTGCTGGATGCCATGCAGGTTCAACTGATGAACATGAAGAGGAATTCTCATTATGTGTGTCCTCTCAGGTTTCCTATTGAAGCCTTTTCCTGGTCTTAAAATCAAGACTCAAACATGGTTAGAAGGGGAAAAAGGGATTTTACCTTGGTATTTATTTTAAGGATCCTTATGTGCACCACGTCCAGGTGGAATGTGTCAAAATGCCCACCACAATGCACACTCCCGAAAGATCTGGTATAACATTATAGGTTTTACTAATTAGCATATCTATCAAAGATTCCCCAATGAGAGGCTCAAGTGAGCCCCCCTCCCCAGGGAACCTCCCCCTGGATGGTTCTATCTTGGTTTACAGAATGTGTTCTGGAGAGGACCTTGGTGTCTGGGGCATTCTGATCCCTAACTACAAGGCTTCTAAGATGTTTAGTCTCCTAGCTTGACAAATAAGTCTAATCATGTAGGCTAAAAAACACTAAAAATACAAAAGCTATAAAAAGGTATATAGAAGGGGTATAAAGAAAAGGCAAAAAATCATCATGGCATCACTATGGTTTAAAACTTTTTAAACCCACTGTGCATATAAGGCACTGATTTAATAGTCAGCTTCTAAAAATGGGCACAGGACATCGCTGAAAGAAGGCATAACAAAGGGATTTTTGCATAAGAACAAATTAGCAAGAATATACACAAAGCAAACTAGTATCACCCCAGGGGGATGGAAATGAAGGAGGTTATAAGTCCCCAGACGTGGGGATTGATCCTCATTCCTTCTCCTGAGCTTTGGCTCAGAAATTTGGCACTAGACACAGGTCTGAAGAAGATAAAACTCAAATGCAGGAATTTGCTCATGAGAAACCCTGGAAAGAAGTAGTCCACTAGAACTAAAGGCAAATCCAGGAATGAAAAAAAAATGGTTATCAAGGACTTTCTTTGGAGGGGACAATGTGACTTGATTCTGAAGACAATTTTAAATGCCGTTTAGAATTAAAAGAAAGAATTCAAGAAGAGAGGAAGTTGCTTGCATGCAGGATTGATATAAACAAGGACTAATATTAAGGTCTTGATCAGAACTTTTCCTTTGGATTAAGTAGAGCAGAAATCTTCAAATATCTGTAAAAGGTAGGCAACATTGTCATACAAAGTGAGTCTTGAGGACAATAAACTGGCTCTTCATGTGTACATGATGTCTGAGCACCACTGAGCAGTCTTTTATTTCTGATTATGCAACATACAGCTAAATAGACTGACCATATGGAAAAGTAGCATCAGGTATATAATATTTTAAATTATTTTGTTATGTAACAATAAGGACCTGTAGATATACCCCAAGCATCTCTCATTACTCCATCTGATTTCACAGGCATTCAGACTGTATTTTTCCATTGTAGCTCTCCACATCCGTAGAAAGAACTGGAATAAGCACATATAAGTACCACAGAACCTGCACACCTTGACAAAATTTTAATGCAGCATTGTCTTAACTAGTGCTTTTGCTGGCAAAGAAGCACTCAATCACATGGACTAGTGAATAGCTAAATATTTTACACAAATTGTGACATTCTGAAAAAAAAAGCTGACATCAGCACTTCATTCAGCTCCACAGTCTTGTTGAAGTTCCTCAAATGTTGTGGCAGAGATGAGTTATACTTTGTCACAACATCTCTGTGACTGTATGATGGATATCTAAATCCCAAGGTAAGTAGGCTTCATAGTTTTGTCTTCTAAGTGCAATGGCAATCCAACTAGATATTTCCAGATATTTTATCCATCATTAAAAAAATTGTTTAATTCAACTGAAATGTAGTACTACTTTAGATCCGTATCCAGAATTAGTTCTGGATTACTGAAAGTACATATTCAGGAAAAACTTAATTTGCTTTAAAAAATTCTGCTTATACCTGTGGGGTTTTTTCTATCTCTTTAAAGTATATATACTTTTAAATCAGTACAATGAATGACAGAAAGTCAGTTAACACCTATTAATAGCTTAGGACTGCTGCTACAATAAGACATTCTTCAATATGATAAATTATAGGTGTGGACCATCCCCCGTGAAAAGTAAAAATTTATCTGTCTACATAATGGGGAACCTAGCACTTAAACCCAGGTCTTCTAAAATATGAAAGACCATAAAAAAGAAGCAGAACACCTCTAGGATGTTCCATAAAGAATGGCAGCCAGTTAGGAAAAAGAGTGCTGGGGAAAGCACTGGTCCGATAAATATTTTTCATTAGCATCAGATCCTGCCCCCCAGGGTCAGTGCTTAGACACAGTGTTAGATGAGTATGATATCTCACCAGCCTAAAGGTTAGGGGTTTGGAGGGCTTTTAGCACTGGTTTAGCTGATAGATCTTAACCTGGAAGACCACACTTGCCTAACAAAACTAATGATATGCATCTAAATTATAGAAAAGGTCTGGGTTAATTTATGACTTAGTCCATTAGTTGAACAGGTCCAAATGCTCCTCTTGTTTCTCTTTCTAATCACATCTTAAGTTTTACCATTCTCTATCATCGCACAGTATTTCTGTAATAATTTTTCAGTATTAGACACTATATGAATGAATTAATAGGTATAAAACTACTACAGGGGATCCTCTTTTGAGATAATGTAAAATACAATAATAAATCTGTTTTTTCTTTTTAAGAAACAAATTAACAAGGGAAAAAAGTAACTTCCAGAGCATTGTTCAGTCATTTGGTTAGGATTTCAGTATTTCAGTATACCTCTTTCACTGAAAGCAAGTTACGAAAGTCAGTCAGGAACCTAAATCAAAGGTGCTTTTCAGTAGCATGCTAGGAGACAAATAGACACCGAAAAAAAACAACCCAAAGAAACTCAACAGCAAAAATGGAGCAAGACCTATTAGGAAAAAAATAAAGGATGTAATTAGCAGTGTTTTAGAGAAGAAATACCAGCCAGTAGATAGTGGGCTGGAGAGTATACCAATAAAACACTGAACTGGCACACTATCACTGATACTGCAGGTAACCCTGGAGAGCCTTTCTTTACCTCTCTGTCTTCCTGTGCACCTGCTGCCTACTCAGGAATTTTTGGGGCTTCTGTTTATGAAGGACATGGCCTTGTTACCTTTGATGTCAATGGTCAAACCGTCATTACTTCCTTGGAAGCAGATGGGGCCCATATGGCCTGCTTGCATGATCATTGCTCATGTACAACACCCACAGAGCTAACAGGTTTCTAACTGGGATGAATTGCATTGTGAGAAACAGTAAAATAAATGAAAGTAGCTAAAATAATGTGAAAACTTTGTAGGAAGCAGTGAATTTTATAACCCTCTTCTGGGTACATTGTGGCACCTCACACCTTCTGAAAAACTCACTGGAGGAATGAGTTGTGAGAGGTTATAATGGGGCAATGAATTATAGCAGGATGATATGGGAAAGGCCTGTTACTGTGGAAGCTGAAGCAGTAAGACTTAATTAGAGGACTGTTCTCTTGGGTTGTTAGTGTATGACCCTGGTGATGTCATTCTCCACTGAGGAGACTCCTGCTTTTTCTGGATTGTGAAATGTGGTGGTTGTGAAGTGCAATGCCTCCAGCATCTGAACCACAGTGTTGTTCTCTCCAAAGCAAAAAGGGGAATAGTGGATGCTTCTAAAGAGCATAAAACCAAAACCAGTTTTCCCCAGCAATGACACTGAGTGTATTAATCTTGAGAAGGGTCAAGTGGAGGACTGAATGAAACACCTAGGAGTAGGAAATGGGGTACTTCAGGGCAAGGAGAGAGAACTGCTGTCTGTACAGTTCAGTATCAACTGCACTTAAAGGATGTGGCAGCAGGATACACAGTTGTGAAGGCCCACAAAGTCCAAAGCTAACATGGACTAAGCATGTTTGAGAAAGGGTGCAGCATCAGAGTGTGGCAGCTAAGCCTTGCTAAAAGGCAGGATTAATTAGCTGAACAGAGACAAGCCGTGGAGCTATATAAACAGTGTATATGAGATTGGCAGAGATGCACTGTGTCATCTAGATAGTTTGCTCACCGTTAACTTGGAGAATCTCAGGATGAACTGAAAGTAATGCTCTCCAGAGGTGTTTTTTTTTCACTAACAGCCTACCAATGACTAATCAAGGCAACTGATTTCATGGTCCTCACTGGTAGAAAAACACATGCACAAACAGCTTTGTTGTTACAAACTCAGGGCAAGCAAATCAGATATAGCAATAACTTTCAAATATGCACATCATGTAATTGCTTCAGCCCTCCCCAGCTTTCTGTATTTTCACCCCTTCTCAGTATGTATTTCTCTTGATGAAAACAAATACAGTTCTAAGATGTATTTCTATCATGCAGGGTGCTTGAATTTGTGTATGAAAATTCTTGGATGGTTTGAGCATCTAGTCTGAGAATCCAAGGCCTGGCACTGATGCCTAAGATGTGCAGCTTTTTATATTTTTCATATATTTGTAGTTTTGTAGATTGTTAATGCATGGCTGTAGCTCCTAGTACTTTTCCTACCCTTTTTCCCTACATTTAGGAACAATAAGTTAACCTTCTAAACACATTCCTAAAATATTATTTAGTCTTATTCCAAAAAGAGAACCAACTACAAGGATGTTCTGTTTCCCAACCAGAACCTCGGAAGACATAACAAAAAAGAAGTCCCTGGACCGCTTCCAGCGGGGCAGGGTCCAGGGAATTATTACCTGACCTACTAACCTTCTAACTGGACAATATATGACAGGAATACTAATCAACTAACCTTATAAAAATTGTAAAATTACTGTACCATGTGCGGTTTTCCCCATATTGTGTACCTGAAGGCTTTCAAATAAAGGTTTGCTTTTATATTATCACCTTAACATTGTTTGGGAAGGTTTGTTCTACCTCCAGGCAACAGCACCAACAGTAGGATTTCACTCTTAGCAAGGAAAATAATACCAGGTTCCTCCTATCAGACACTGCAGAGATATTTTCATGTTAGGCAATAATATATTAGTTTAGGAAATCAAGCTTTAACTAATATTCATGAAAACAAGTAACGTCTTTAAAGTTAATGCAATGGTCGCCTAAAATCTATGTAACTATTCTCACCAGCTGTCCATCACAAATTTTATGGAGAGGAAAGAGATCAAAATAAAACAGGATGGAGGGTTACCACACATATACTCTCCAAGGATAGCTATTTATGTTTTGCCAACCTGTAATTTACCTAGAAATGTTGTAGTGTGTACCTGATGTTATTTATTTATATTTTCATGACCATCAATCTGCTTAAAGAATTAAATATATGAATTATATATATATAGAATGTGGGCACACGGCTATAAAGAACAAGAAAAATTACTTCCGAATTAAAAGAATCTTTAACTAACAATGCAAAATTTTCTTATTTATGTACTTAGTTAGCTTTAGAAGTCAGTGAGAAATCTTCCTTTTTGAATATTTAATGTTTGCTACTCTCATTTTGTAAGAATCATGAAGGTGGTGACAATAATACAACCTTGTAATAGGTCCTGGAAAATTCAGTGCTCAATGCTCAATACCCTGTTATGACAGAGTCATAGAGGAAGAAAATACAAACACAAATGCAAATACAAATATAAACCTCAAGCTGTTCCTGTGATGAGACGTAGATGATGAGTCAATGATGCAGATGATGACTCAATGCTGATGACAACGACATCGCAGTGGCATTGTAGAGATGGCTGTCTATTTATCTCAGGGAGTTTATATGTGGATTCATGAAAGTTTTAGCTTGTGTATACAAAGGCCTTTGATGTTCCCCTTTCATGAAATCTAATGAGTTTTCGACACTTAGGGCAAGGCTGAGCTCATGCTCAGTACTTCTGTCACAGTTCATGAGGCTTCCTAAATAAATTTTAGAAATGACTGACACTACCTGAACACAGAAGTTGTCAGAACACTAACAAGCACAGGCTTCTTCTTTCTTCTGTAATCATCATTATAGAGGCATGGGAGCTTAACTTTTAAAGGGAAACTCAAACAAGCTTTCATTCTTCTAATGGACTGAGACGTGCTACACACTTTCTAAAAAACCCCTCCCTTGTTCCATGTCAAACTAATTTTTCATGTAACTGATGTTCTAATGAAATTCCTCTTTCTCTGTTGAGTTATTGTACCACTTGAATCTGCCTTAAGTAGCTCTTCAATTTGGCTCTTTTGATCTTTTCCTTTACAACTTTTAAGGGTCCAAAACCAACACAGCTTATTCTTTCCAAATTTTACTTATGCTGTCCTCCTGCCCATTTTAGTATATGCCCTCTTTTTTCTTTTTTTCCCCTTTTTCTTTTTTTTTTTTTTTATTTTTGTCATTCTAGAATATCAAATATAGTAGAACAGAATAGAATAGGTCCCTCTTGGAAGGGACCCTCTGATCCAACTGCTTGGCAACTTCTGGGCTGACCAAAAGTTAAAGTATATTGCTAAAGGCGGTGTCCAAATGCCTCTTAAACATTGACAGGCTTGGGGCATCTGGGAAATATGTTCCTGTGGTGATCATCCTCTCAGTAAAGAAATGGCTTCTAATGTCAAATCTGAACCTCTCCCAACACAGTTTTGAATCATGGCCATGCATCCAATCACTGGATACCAGGGAGAAGAGGTCAGCATCCCACCTTTTCACTTGCTCTCCTTAGAAAGTTGTAGACAGAAATGAGGTGGCCACTCAGTCTATTTTTCTAGGCAAACCCAAAATCCTTAGCCACTGCTCATAGGACATAAAGGTTTGCAACTTCAGACCAAAATATTGGACCTGTGTATGCCATTAAAATTAATATATGCGAGTTGTCAGGCTGCTGGATTTTTTTGTTCTTTTTGCTTGTTTGGTTTGGTTTTGTTGTATGTGTGGTGATGGTGGTGGTACAGATGGGTATGAATGGTTAGGTATGTGGTGGTACAGATGCTTAAGTATACAATGAAGAGGGAACCTGAAGTTAGGCTTAGAATTTAAAAGGGAAGAAGATTCCAAAGGTGCACATCTACACTTTAAGAGAGGAAAAAATTACCTACCAAAATATTAACAACATGCCTTGAATGCTATAGGGGTTCAAAGAAACTGCAGTGACTTCTGTGCTCATCTCTGTCAAACCCCAGTTTCTGAGATGTAAGGTAGTCTTAGTTTTTTCACACCTTTCTAGAGCCCTCTGCTTTTTCCTAATTCCTAATGCCTTTTCCCTATATTGCTAGAAATATACTTAGGGTTTTTAGGAAATACATGGCTTTCTTAGAATGGGGAAATTCTTTCCCTAACTCCACTAAAGGCTTCTCATGTGTCATAACTCCAGTCAAGTGTTTTATGGTTTGCTGGAGAATACAGGCAATTAAATCTCTGGTTTTTTTGATTTCTGATGAAAAGGAAGTTGGACTTATCTGAGAAGATACTTGTGCTCGGCAGTTAGAAATTCCAACCCTCGCTGGTTTTAAAGTTGCGGTCAGAATGTAGGAGATAGTGTAAGACTCTAACACTTGTAGGAGACCTTGAGCACACATCTTGAATAATAGGCAGACAGTTGAGTTTGCATGAGCCCTGCAGGAAAAAGGTCCTTGATCAGTCATGCTGCTGCATTCAACATGAGTTGCAGTCTGTAAGTGATTTTCAAGGGTAACTCCAAATAAAGTACGTTACGGTAATACAGCCTGGAGGCAAAGATCAAAGCTGAGAGATGGGAGGATATAAATACACTTCCTTTACAAATGGCCAGACGATTCTCAAGCTGTCTGCTTAAATACTTGCCATAATGAAGTAATAGAAAGTAGTGCAGCAGTGACAACAGCAGAAAACAGAACAGGTGCTTTCAGCTTATTTCTGCCATTTATCCTGAGCTTAGTGCCTCCAGATTCTGGTACTGAACTTTCATATTTCTTGAGCAGAAATCCTTAATTTAGGAAGCATAATTGCCTATTGCTTAGGCAAAATTGCCCATCAGCCTATAGTCCTTGGAGTGTCCATCTGGGAAAAGAAGTGCAAGTATACTTAATTCCGTGGAATACTGAATCAAAAAATACTTTTTTTTTTTAATAAATCCTATTAAAATCCTCCACAAAGAGGTATCAAAAACCTTTTATGTCTATCTTGGGGTGACTAAATTCTCTTTTGAGAACAAATAATTTTCATATGCATATCCATTTTATTTTTATCTTCTAGATGTTGGTGTTTGTTAACTTTATGTGATATATAGTCTTTCTCTGATTTCTGTTATCTTTATATTAATTTTCTGTCGCTATGCTAGATGTGCTGAAAAAATTGAAAACTTTTATAATATTTATACACAGAATCACCAAAAAATTAGAGAGTTTCATAGGGGTTAAGAATAACTTTTCACTTAAAATAAGTACAAAATGTACCTTAGCTGTCGTTCATCAGCTACATAGTTCAGAAGGCCAGGTCTAGGCTTCCAGTTGGGCTTCGTTCTATCTAAGTGCTCAAATTTAAGAAAGCCTTTTGAAGAGAACCTGAAAGTGAAAACTCAGGTTTCCAAGTTCTTTGAAGTATCTTTAATACCATCCTTGAAAGCATTTCAGGCTTTTCTCTTATTGCATTGTAGAATTTCATTTATTTTCAAGTGTTAAGTCGCATGTCTGAAGCAAGTTCAATTCTGTCATTCAGACAAGATACACTAACAAAACAAATAAATGGAAATCTCAATAGATGTCACATTTTTTACATTTGTACAAGTAAATTCAAAAATTATGAAAAATTGCTCATTTAAGGTTTATTCTTTACTTTCTGCTTTACCTTGCAGCCCCAGTGTCTTCAGCAAATGTGACTTTTCTAAGTATTACTAGAATTTTGCTTATTAAGACAAATAATACCAATATAATTTTCAGTCATTTTTGAAGTAGACTGGCTTTGCTTTTTGTTCCATTCTCCATAACTTTCCTTCCACAGCTTTTCAATAACAGTAGCCGTTGAATTGCAAAGCGTGTTACAAAGCTGTCTTAGAAGCTGGATGGACATGCAATAAAAATTCCCAGAATAAATTTAATTCATATGTGTTCATATTTTCCAACTGCCTCAACTTTTTTTCATCAGTATCTGCTTTTTATGCCTCACTTACTAATCATGAGCTGGAAAGCCTTTTCTTCCCCCCAAAAAAAACCCTTTCCTGAAAGACACAGTTTGAAATGGAATTCATCTCCTCGTTCACTTTCAGATATGTCTGTTAAGTGTCTTGCTCTAATGTTTTAATGAAACAGCTTCATAATACATCATGCATGCTTCTCTTGTTCCTTCTGACATGATGCTTGTTTATTTGCTGGCTTGTTTTTTCCTCTTGTTTAATAAATCCTAATCTATTATAATCTGTTGCTACCCTTTTTTCCTTTTTCTTGTTAGACGAGCAGTTTTTATAATTTTATTTCAGCATTTCCTCTTTAAACCATATCACCCACTCTTCCTGTTTTTCTTTCTTAGACCAGAAGAAATAAAATTCATGTTATTCTTTCAGGAAACCATTTTTTCATCATAATCGTTGCCTTGTTCGTCCATCATCATCTCAAGATTTAATGCTCAAAAAGTTTCTGTGACTTTTCACTCTGATATCCTATGCTGTGGGAAGTGTACTGCTGGAGACATTTTACAAAGCCATATTTCTTTCAAGTCCATTTTCTATTCTAATGCCATTTTTTTGTCCTTCCAATCCAAACCTTCCTTATTCAGATATGTACACTTTTACATAGTGCTGTTTGTTTGGGTTTTGGTTTGGCTTGGTTTGTTTCTTTTTAAAAAAAAAGACTTTTGAAAAGTTAAATTGGAATCAGTTGACTCTAAGTTATAAAATTTTTCTTCTAGGCTCTATACAAGAAGGAAAGACTCCTTGAAAATATGACTGTTATTCCTAAAAGGGATTCAGGAAATTCAGTCCACACAGTTTGTCCAGAGACCATGCCTCTGTATGGGTAGAAGAATGGGCAAGGTACATCCAAATAAGATTTATCTATAGAACATCATTTTCTGCCTGCTGGGAGAAAATAAGTGGGACATTTTTCTGTAAGAATAAGCAGATTCTCACTGCACTGGTCTTTACAGAGTGAAGGGAAATAGAAAGTTCCGAGTTGCAATCAGCTTGATATAATAGATACATAATGTATCCACAGAGGCATAAAGCAACCTTGCTTGTTCCCAGGACTTTCTATTTACTATACTCGCTCCTATAAATTGTTAGGCAGACTAACACTTTCTGTAGCAGATCTACTGCTTACTCAGTACTTATTTTGAATGATGCTTGTACATGTGCAGGGGACCAGATGTGTCCTTTCCAAGTGTTAATGAGGAATTGCCATGGATGTATTTCATGAAGGCAGCCTCAGTCCCTTAAAAAAATTATTTGTCATCCTGGCAGTAACTAGTGAGACAAGTATGCACACAGGGCATTTATTTTCTTCTCAATAGTGTGAGCTAAGGTCAGAGGTTCAGACTTCACTTTACACTGTCTTTGTTAGCTTAACACAGAACAATGCAGACTAAAGGGGGAGAAATGCTCATTTTTGTCACTTGCAGTGGTGGCCAAAGAGTGATAGAGGCCAGAACACTTGATAATTTGCCTGCAGTGATGCTTGTACTCCTTGAGAGTTGTTTGAATTAAACACTGCCAACCAGAGAAAAATCAATAAAGTTGTTTAAATGGTTTCACAGGGGCCTTTGTGATGATTGAATATTACTCTTCTTACAAGACCAAGAGCTCCTTGCTTTTTTTTTCAGTGCATGACCAGTAACTAAAGTTATTCAGTATAAGAGTTCAAATGAAATCTGAGCATCTTCTCTTCTTACTGTCTTCTTCTACTGACAAATAGTTTTCATTTCCTTTTTTTTTAAACTAAAGTAGAACAAATCAATAAACCTCCCAGAAGCAGCAACATTAACATTCCAAATCATCCCTATTTCCAGCTAGATCTGCAGAAAAGGGCAAGACCAACGCTGATTTACACCATCTGAGGATCTACTCCAACACTTCTTTGGGTTAGATGACATTCAATCAATTTGCCCATAGAATGATGCACTGTACAAAAAGAACTGCAAACAATACAGATTTTCAGTGTTTGAAATAGCATAAGGTTTTATTTCTATAAATGTTTTTGACTCTTTTGAATGATAAATAATAGTTTAGAAAATTAATACATAAGAATTTAGCATCTAAAGCTGCTTTTTAAGGATATGGCAAAAATTGGGGTAATTTAACTACGATTGTAGAGAAAGCAATAAATCTGAGAAAACCTGCATCATACCCGTGTAGAGAATCTATTCATTGATGCATGATGTGGTAGGTAAAAAATTTAAAAGATGCTTGTTTGCACTGAAATGAACCTCAGTCTTCCTCCAACCCTCTGTCACTGAACTAGTACCGGTTTCTGACATTACTCGCATGGACTGACAATGCAGGCCTTGTAGCAGTCAAACTGGTGGTGGTTTTCTACATTATTTGTGTACATCATTATAAAAGAGAAAGGAAAAATATGAATCACCAGCCTATCAGTGAAAATAGTCCCTTCAGTCTTTGGAAAGGTGTGCTGTCAAATATGAGCTTCCTTCCACACCTGATGAAATGTTTTAGTTTTCCTATGCATCTTTCTCTGAAGTAAATGTTGTTATTTTCCTGCTAGAAGTCACACATGGAGCAGAAAAAGAGTGGATGAAATGGAGTCAAGGGAGACAGGATTCCTGGCTTTTTATCTCTGCTTTTCCACTATTCAACCTTTAGCATACACCTTGATTTCCCTGCTAAAACCATGACAGCTACAACAACAGATAACTATAGAAATGCTTTGAGATTTAATTAACAGTTACTACATTTCAAAACCTTCATTAAAAATTCTCTGATGTGAATGAATTACACATTGTGGAACAATAATGAAGGAAAATATTCCAACACAGGATACAGCAAGCAAACATCCAACAAAAACAAACAATCCCCCCCCACTATGAATGGGCACTTTACAGTGCTTTTTCACAGTTCTGGGATATGACACTTTATAACAATTTCTACAATGTTCCCATCCCCATAATGTACTCTTTCAGACTAACTGATACATGTTTTTACAGGACAACATAACTTCATAGAATACTATATATTTATATGCAAACATCTTCACAAGAATCTCTCTTCATCTGCTCCCAGTTGTGAAAGATAAATTACATCTTTTATAGATAAATAACCACTGAGATAGCTTATGCTCCCCATCCCAACTTCTGGCATGGGAAAAGCCAATGAATTCAATAGCAGCAACCTTGATTAAACAAATGCACCATTTGAACCTAACATACACCCCAAAACACCTATTATGCTTCCAGGGGAAGGAAGATTTGGGATTTATTTCTTTTCCTTTCTGAGTCTAAATTTTTACCAATTTAAAACAAAACAAAAAAAAGATGCAAACAAAAGCAAAAACAAAAAACAAACAAACAAACAAAACAAACAAAACAAAAACAAAACAACCAAAAAATAAAATAACCAAAAACCACCCCCCAAACAAACAAACAAACAAACCCCACCACAACCAAAAAACAGAACTAAAATTTGAGTTTGCATAAAGGGGGTCATAATATTCAAATAAGAAATAAAGCATACATTGTCTTCTCAAGTTTCCAGTATATCATCATGGCATGATAATTTATACATCAGCATCACTTAATTTCTTGAGTTTGTCTTTTTTTTTTTCCAGATTCCATCGACAAGTAGAAAGTACAGATTAGACAGAAACACCAAATAATTGAAGGAAAAAAATACCAAGTTGTCTTTTAGGTATCAATAAAATTCTACCATTGGGGAAAAATTACAGATAGCACAGATCCAAACTAGCCTATCTGTCTTTCTTGAAGTATTTGGTATAGAGATGTCATAGGCCCTCTGCTGGAAAAGGGATAGGCCAGTTATCTTTTGTCTACTGCACCACTTGGTCCTTCAGCTGGGCTGTAGTGGTGAGATTCTCAGTTCAACTTTGTGTCTGTCTTCTTGGAGTCAACCAGACCTGTTAGTAGTCATGGACATGGCCTAAACCAGGAACTAGAAAAAAAAAAGCAACCAACTTTGTAATCTAGAAATTATTAGCTTTTTAAGAGGTAATAATTTCCCATCTAATGAAAATCTTAATTTAAAATGTTTATGTTAGTTGATTTTTTTTATAATTCTTGTGTCAATAAAAAATTCTAATATCTGGATTTTCTTATATGTGACATTTGCTTTCATAAGCCATGCAGTTATCAGAAGCTAATTCTGTTGAGAAACTAATCAGGGAAGGTGTTACACAAATGCAAAACATATGATTAAAGAGAGGGAAGGCAAAGCTTATGCAAAGAACTGAATATTATCATGAAATTGCCACTGAATGGAGATGCGAGGACTTCAAACTCAGTTTAATTAGGCCACTGAGTGGAATCCCTTAAGACTGACAGGAGCTGAACAGCTAATAATCAGTTTGTTCTTTACTGATTACCAGCTAATCATGTCCCAAACACAACCCCTTTGCCCTTTCTCATTATGAATACATTTGCAAGCCTTTTTTCTAATCTCTGCACTTTTATGGGCACACATGCCCTAATCAGATAACTTCAAGAGCTTCAACTGGTGTCTTTAAAAGCCCACCTATTGTTTGTGGAGCAAATATTTGCATCCTTCAGCATTGCATTGGTAAACAGTGGTTGTGCTTGTAGGAAGTGATGAGAAACCCAATTATGCAAAAGCAGCATATTTTGTTACCTAATTTTCCAAAGTTGATTTCCATCTTCCAGTGGCTGAGTGTGCCTCTGCTGAGTACTGAAATTCTACGTACAATGAAAACTCACTTGCATTCAGAATTTTTTGCATACCGTGGCATTGGCATCTGAGACCTATTCCTGTGAAGCTCCTTTTCTACAGAAAGAAAGAATAAACTTATTTTTTATGTGGCAGCTTTCATATGAACTGTAAGCTCAGATTTTTATCTATACTCCTTTTAAGTAATTTGAAAGAGAACTATTGACTTCCTTGGACCTTACATCTGACCTGTCATGTTATAGACAACAAAGTGATATGGTTTGAGTGTTAGCTGACAAGAGAAGTAGAAAGCAACTAAACCAGTAGAAAAGTATCAATCAACTGCAATGGAGTGAAAAGGTTATCTGGAATATTTTTAGATGAGGTTTGTCATGAAAAGCATTAAAGTCTCAATCATTTTTTGAAAAACAGTAAGCTGTTTGGTGCCTAAATTCTATTCATATTTCAGTTTTCATCAATAGAATTTCCTAAATTTCCTAAAGAGTTTCTTTACTTATATAAATACTAGGGACTTCTGTTGCCTTATCACACCTAAACAGTTCAAGGCCATGAATATGTCTCATCAGGATCCTCAGAACCTGTTAGCACCAATCCCACATCTGGAATAATCTGTAGAAAACACAGAGGGCAGAAATGCTTTTATTCAAGATGCCAGTGAAACAAGACAGAGGTGCCTGTGCACTTCCATCTTTTCTATAGTTCAGAGATTAGAGGATCTTTGTAAAGTGTCCTCAGCATGAGAGGACTCAAGCTTCCATCTTTTCCCCACAAGGCACCACACTTTTTCTAGCAGTCACACATTTTCACTCTCCGGCCGTAGCTTTGAAATTTTTTTTAAAAAATGATTCAGTATTTTTGTTTGGTCCATAAAAATAGGAGCAATGGGAAATATAATTCCCTCCCACTCAATAAATCAGGACACCTGCAGAGGAGACCTGTGTTCTGATCTCTTTCCATGGACTGTTTCTGTGTTTCACATGATGAACACTTAATGCTACGTATGTGTAATTACATGCAGATGAAAGAGAAAACACCTCAGTAAGCTCTACACTTCTTTAGGACACCAGTAAACATAGTCTCTAGTGATAAAATAACCAGTAAAGTCAATTGCATAATACCCTTATGGATATGGAAAGAGCAAATAGCAGGGCAGTGGGTCACAGTGACAAGATGAGTGAAGCCATCACGTATCTTGTTAATGCTACAAGCATGCCCAAATTCTTTCAACACTAGTTTTGATTTTCCTTGTCCATTTTTGACATGTCTTTGTCTGTTCCTACCATTAATTACTACTGCAACAGTACATAACATCTGGTAGATGGCAAGAGTGTGTTGGAAATAAATTTCATCTTACTGAATCAGTTAATATGTTGTTGTTTGTTTGGAGTTTTTTAATTACTCACAAGAAAAGGTTTATTTTCTCTTCTTGGACTGAGTCTTATAAACAAAATCAACACAAAAGGAAGAAAAAGAAAAAATATTTAAAGAAATATCTTTAATTTGCACAGGCATAAAATGTGGTTGTAATGAATGTTTTTGCTATTAATTTTAAATTTTAAAATATATCCTAATATTTTTAGATTTTCTTTCCAATTTTTTAATGAAAAAAACACCTTCTTGAAGATTCTCTCACTTCCTTTAGGGAAAAACAGCTTTATTTTGAAAAATGAACAATAAATAAAATATAAAGAGATGAATGCACAATAATAATCTAAAGATAAAACTTTACAGAAATAATTGTTTCCCCTGGCCTAGTTCTTTACATAAATAAATAAATAATTATACAGAAAGAAGGAAGCAGTAAAGTGACTACATTAAGAAGTTGATTGATGTGTTGCTCCTGTGCGATGTTCGACAAGCTTTTCTCTGGAGAGACTTTATTGGTTTGCTGGTACTAAATTTTCCAAACATATATATATCTTCTGATGCATGGCAAGTTTGTCACTGTTGAGAAACTACGTCAGCCAAGTTAGAAAAGTTAAGAGCCTGTAAAACTTAAGTCATGCAGAACTGCCACTAATGGAAAAAAATATAGAGACATATTAAAGAAATTCAAAGTTATATGAAGGTTGAGGTTTTAGATGGATGAAGGTAAAAGGTGGGTAGCACAGGCATAACATTTGCAGATTGCTTAAAATACATAGAAAAGAATACTTTAAAATAGAACAGTATGTCAGATCACCTTCTAAAAATTTTCCTTTTTAAAGGAAAAAAGAAGTGTTAAACCTGAACCCTATAAAAATTTCCAAATACTGTCATTTGGGCTCTTTGTATATAAAGTTCAGCAGAACAAGGAAGTTTAAACTGGCAGTTGAAAACAATATTTTAAAAAATCTGGATTAATAATATTAAATTAATTTGAGAAATGATAAATTAGTCAATTAATTAATTAATTGAATTCCTGTCTGAATTGGGTTTGTTCAGTCTGCAGAACAGAAGGCTTTTGAGTGACCTAATTGCAGCCTTCCAGTACCTGGAGGGAGCCAACAACAAAGATGGAGAGAGACTGTTTACAAAAGCATGTAGTGACAGGAGAAGGGGTAAGGGTTTCAAACTCTAAAAGAGAAGGTTTGGATATTAGGAAGAAATTCTTTATTGTGAAGGTGGTGGGGCCCTGGAACAAGTTGCCCAGAGATGCTGGGGATGCCCCATCTCTAGAAGTGTTCAAGGATGGGGCTTTGAGCAACCTTGTCTAGTGGAAGGTGTCCCTGCCCATTACAAGGAGATTGGAACTAGATGATCCTTAAGGTCCCTTTCAACCCAGACTGTTCTACAATTCTATGAAAATCAGAATAATGAAAAAAAGAGGTTTTGTTTTTTCTAGAGCCTTAAACCTACACAATTTAATTCTACAATTATGATTTTTTTTTTTTTTTTTTTTTAGAAAACCTTGATTTTCTTCCTTAGCACAGTTTAACAGCAGCAGTTTTCCACAAGATTTTTTTACTTGGCGCATTCTGGTCTTAAGATTTCATCAATTTATTTCATTTTTTAAGTTAAAATTTTTGTCATTGGTCACTGAAGAAAAATTCAGGTGTTTTCTCATTTTAAAGGGTTTTTTCCTCTGTTTTATACCATTATAAGTGAAGCAGAAACAGTTCTTTGTCTTTAATAATTCAAATTTAGAGGAAGTTACTGGACTAAGTTTATTTCTGTGTATTCCATTTCTTTATTTTCAGAGAGGAGTAATGCTGGGAAATATCAGATTTCTCTCCTGGAAAATCATATTTTTATATGCCATGCTTGAACATGGTCTCTGAATAAGATTTTCAGTTGTGTAAATGACCATCAATAAAATTGGATATCTACTGGAATATGTCATATAACAGACTGTTCTATCATCTAATAATGAAGGAAACAAAATATTATTGAACCTGGGCAACTAACAATGCAATCTAGATTTAAATCTTTCAGAATTCACTCATGCTTTATCTATAAATATTCATAGGCAACATAGGCCTGTCTAAGAAGGTTGATAAATTCAAGGAGTTTTGTACATTGAATACTTTTTCACCATATCTTTGTATTCCTTATAAATTTCCGCATCAAGTATGTCCAGGACAACTTATTTCTGAATCAGAGTACAGTGCTAGTATTTGGCACTTGCTATTCAATAATCCATTCACCCTTGAGATGACTGCCCTTCCTAAAGCAGGTGAAACACATAGGTTGGGAAAAAAGGCACAGCCATGGGACAGCACGTTTGTAAAAACAGACTGTAATCAGCCAGACAAATGTATAATATACTTCAAAAATATACTTAAGCATGTGTTCTGCTGTTATGGGAATATTATATGATACTAATTTACCACTAATCAGGCACTATTATCCACCAAGAGCAGCCTCTGCCAGTGAATTGTTACACTGGTAAAAAGCTGACAGATTACTTTCCACTACAGCTTGCAGAAATAAGAGATCTTTACAAATGACATGCCACAGCCATGAAAGCCAATGACACAGGGAGCACTTACAGCTGATAAGAAGCATTTACTTTCTGCCACTTCAAAAGTGAATTCTCCCTGGGATGCCTTTAATCCTACCTGGCACCTTAAACCCAGTGCTCTGCTCTGCAGCAAGAGGAGATGAAAGCAAAAGGGTGCAGGCAACAGAGAGACAAGCAGATTTAACAATACAGGCAATACATGCAACTGATCATTTGTTGACGTGAATATAGCAAGAAACAATGGAATAATGAGGAAGTAACAACAATAAAAATAATTATAATTATAATAGTTTTTAAACAAATCTATTTGGGGGACTGTTGCTTTAATCAGTCACAGCCACTGCCCACATAGCCAGGAAAGTGTTCTTGTATTAGGAAGAAAATGAAATTATTAAAAAATTAAATATAAAGCTGTTCTCTTTTGCAGTGAAAAGACAGTGTCTCCACTAGATAATAAGCAGATCATCAAAGAAAGCAAGGAATTGGACCTCTCAGACAGAGGAAATATTTTCCTGTAGACAATGGTCCAAAGTTGTTTTCTTTCCAGTCTTCTCCCTTCCGCTAGCACCACTTGACTGTGAGATATCACAACATGGTCATAATACAAACACTTCCAGTTTTGGCTAAGACACAGAACCACAAAATATAAACCCCATCAAATTAAATAGTAAACCAATAAGTGAACTGATTTTTAAAATTATTATTTCATATTTTCAAAAGGCAAGGTTAATTCTTAATGAAGATATATATATCACTTCCTTCCTAATCTGAAGGTGTGCATCCAGGCTTGGTTAGGAGACATCTTTGCCTTGATATGTCTTTGAAAATGTCATAGCTTTGTGCTTTTCAAGGATAAGGAATAAAAATATTTTCCATAGTATACTAGATCTCAAAGTTTTCTAAAAGTTTATCAGCCTTAGCAATGTTGTATTGCAGATGTTATTTGTGTATCTAAAACAAGATTTCCAGCACTTCTTCATTATTGTGGATGCACACAACCCAAGGACACAGCTTATGACATGAAGCAGAATGTAAGCAAGATCATTAGATCACACTGGTCCTTTTAAACACTGTGCAAAATTAAAGAATGTGGATTCTTTCCCCTGTGGATCAGTTTCAGGAAGGAAACCTTATAATATTTTTAGAAAAAGATCTAAGGACCTAGGGGAATGATGGCTTAATACTTCTGGTGTTTCCTTATCAAGAAACAGGCCAAGTCACACATGGGCTTTGCACGTACTCTTGTGGTCTTTTTAAGACGCTTGTATAAGTTGAGTCTTCAGGCTTTCTACAGACTAGCTGTTTATAACTTCTGTGTCTCGTTTTTTCTTACTCATCTCAAGAGAATTGAGAAGGAAAACAATTATTTACATCAAATTTTTATTATTATAAAATTTAAACTATATAAACAAGTAATCCTGGTTTGGTACGCAACTGCAGAAGAATTATCATAGTTATAATCTTTTATGCTTACCATGACTTAGACTGGGATTTCTTTTTAGTTTCAGTGAATCCTGGGGTAATGCAAATGCTAAAGTATTTTCAGGACTTTTAACTGGATAACCATAGGATATAGCTATGATAAAAATAAACAAACCTAAAAACATGCCACTTTTGGTAAGCTACCTCTGAAATCCTAATATAATATTTAATACATTCATCATTCCAAAGTATTAGAAGAGAACTCTGACATATTTACCTTTATTGGAAAAAACAAAGCTGTGACACACAGATGTTCAAATTTGGCCAATCTTCCTCTGCTGAACCATTCTTTCCATAAAATATACCTTGGAGACAATGTTCCCAAAATGGCCCCCTACTGTATGGAAGAAGATTGACAGAATCTTGATCAAAGTAAATATATGGCTGAAAGTGACAACTTGTACCCATAAACTTAAGATAAAGAGGGAAAAAAATAAATTATTACTAAATAATTCTAGTTAGCTAAAAAATTGCTTTCAAATATGAATTCTGTCCCATAATGGGGAGTAACTTTCCTACTAAATTTTTATTTATGATACACAGAAAGACATATTCATAGTCTTTGTAAGCTTTTCAAATGTAAACAATCAAAAAGACAGAACGTAAAAACTTTTAAATTTTTTTTTGACATATCACATATAACTATATAATTGTATTTACTCAGAGGAAATTCTATTTGCTTTGTGTTTCAATATCCAATAGCTATGTGGGCTTTAAATTATGGGGTAATTATATGCTGCAGTTAAGACAAAGCTGCTAGTACTCCAAATCTAATCCTGTTTGATGTATTTCATCCATTTCTGCAACATTAAAGAACTTGCTTAAAATAGTTGCACTTCATCACTTCGAAATTCCAGGACAATGACAACTTAGAGAAACTAGCATCACTCAATAGTAAGATCCCCTGTGTTTAAGGATATGGTGACCATTTTCAGTAGTTTCTGTTCATCATCCTCATTATTTTGACAAGTTTTAATACTATTCATCAAAGAACACATACTAAGTGTATACTTTGTGGCTATCAGGGGAATTTTCAAACTCATAAAATTGTATCATTATTCTTTAGCTGAAGTGAGTGATTAGTGTTCTATGCCACGAATCTTCCTTTTAATAGACTATTGTAGGCATTGAATGAAATTTGAAAACTTTTCATGTTGCCTAAAATACAGCATTCTTAAAGACCAATCCCCAATACCTTTAATTACTGTGGCAAGGGATTTGGACTAGATGATCTCAGGGGTCCCTTCCAACCCTGAGTATTCTGTGATTTTGTGATTAATTGACTTTAGTTAAACATCCTGCACTACTGCCTGGCCAGACTTAATTATATACAAAATTTTACCTGCTGGTATAACCACTAAGCTCATCTTTTCTGAAATAATGGCAACAAAGTAGTTACTGTAATGTTGCTTAGTTGAGAAAGAGCACTATGAGCACTAAGAAAGGATACTGAACAGAATGATGCTGGAGTTCAGGATGTGCGGGTCTCCCACCATCAAGTAAAAACCGTTACCTTTTTTAACTAAATAAAAGGACTCTGAGAGGTTTTATGGGGTAGCTGTGCTACTAAGAATTTTGGCACTCCATCAATGGCCTGATGAAGGATATCTCCCACAATACTGCCACCTGTCACATTAGGAGAGAAGTGGCTGGTTGCTCTTGGATGGACAGCAGATGCCCACAAAACCACACTGTCCCTTCCCAACTTCACTTGGGAATGAGAGAAAATATAATGAAAGGCTCATGGGGCAATATAAGAATGGAGTGCAGCCCCTCAGGAACAAATTTCTCCAGCATGGGTCCACCATGGGGTCACCAGTCTGACCAGCAAAACTGCTCCAACATGGATCTCTCTCCCCATGCGTCCACAGGTCCTGCCAGAAACCAGCTCCAATCACAAGGTCACAGTCTCCTTCAGAATACAACCATCCACTCTAGTGTGAGGTCCTCCACAGTCTGCAGGTATGGATCTGCTCTACCATGGAACTCCATGGGCTGAAGGGGAACAGCCTGTCCCACCATGGTCTTCACCGGGGGCTGCAGGGGAATCACTGCTCTGGAGCCAGCAGCACCTCTTCCCACTCCCTTGTTAATGGACCTTGGTATCTTCAGGGTTGTTCATCTGACATCTTCTCATTCCTCTCTCCCAGTTGCTGTGGCACAGCAGTTGTTTCCTCTTCTTAAATGTGTTATTCCAGAGGGAATTCCAGCGTCACTGAGGTGTTCAGCCTTCTCCAGCAGTAGGTCTGTCTTGAAACCACTTATATTGTGCACAGCATCTGGTGTCTTCTCACAAAAGTCACCCCTGTAGCCCCTCCACTACTAAAACCTTTCCACGCAAACCTCCTACATTGGTGCTGCATCTTCTGAGCCAGACTAGGTTCTTTAGGGTCTGCCTAGCCATAAAGATTCAGCATCTTCCTTCCCTGACCAGAGGAGTTTCCAAAAGCAGAAATGGATGGTTGCAAAACCTCCTGATGGTGTGAAGACCTGAGTAAGCAACTGGCCTGAACATCACAAAGAGAATCTCTGTCACTTGCTGTCCGTAGTCACTAGCAGACAGCCTATAGCTGGATGGCAGTGTTTCCAGCCAGTTATGCCAAGTCAGAGTTCACCAGGGACTTGGCATAGCCATCTCTAGCCAAGGTTTTCTTGAACTTTTCCCTATGGCAAGATGACTAAGAGCCAAAGAACACTTTAAAAACCTATGTGACAAATCTTCCTTGCTCCTATTTTCTTCCCCAGACTCTTTCCTTACCCTCCTTTCTATCCCACTTCTGGGCTCTCTTCTCACTCATGCACAAAATTAAATCCATTCCAGACCTGTATTCCTTTCTATCTCAGTGGGGAATGCATGAGGAATACAGAGGGAAAACAGTCCTTTGAATGGGAGGATCTAGACAGTTCTTTTTCTTAATTTGCTTCTTGGTGTGGACTCTTTATGCCATGCCTTGCATACTCGAAGCACATTTGATCACAGATATATGTACCACCTACCAGCACATGTTTTTCTGCTGGGTTTGTTAATCTCAGCTGTATGAGGTGATATATTTAGAATCCAGTGGCATTTTAATAGGAAAACAGGTAGTACCACAAAATTCTTCTTAACAGCTACCATGAGCAGGAACCTTTCTCATCTTTGTAAGTCTGTTTATGTCAAGAGATAAGTGTATTTATGAGACATTATGAAATATCATATTCTTAACGACTTTTTAAGGCTAGGAAAAGCATTAAATACTATGTTATGTCCTACTGAATGGAAACATGCTAGTCTTTAAACAGATGTTTTCAACAAGCTACCAATTTATAGTGGTAGTCACTGTAAAAGTATTTACTTATTATTTTTCTTTAGCTGTTGCTAGTACCCAATTCTATTCCTCACAATGCCAGGAAAACTAGAGATATGCACAAAATTATTCACTTAACTTAGAGATGATTAATTTTCAAATGTGTAGTTTTCTTAAAAATTTGAACCATGGACTGACACGTGCACAGATTGGCAGGGCTCATTTCCTTTGTGGAACAGCTATTTGTAAGCTAACACTACCTTCACGTAGGAAAGAATGGAGAGGATAACAAGCGGAAGCTAAAAGCAACTGAAAAAGGAGTCTGAAAAAAACTGTAGTTTTTCTGACAGTGCAAACCTGTCCTGAACAAAGTAGTACACCATCCTGCTTAGGAAATTGGGGATAAAAGTAATAGTGACACCTGACAGTGTGATGAACTCTCACAGTCCCTTTGGAGCAACCATTGTATGTTCTCTATTCCTTTTTAATCATTCCAGTCACCTACAGGCAATTCCCTCTACTATTGTAATAGTAAAAAGTGGAGATATTTTTAGCTGGTAAAGGTTCATTTGAGATTTTGAATGCTTTCATCATATTATTTAGGATAGAAACACTGTTTCTCACTAAATAAAAAGATTTCAAGTACAGTAGATTCAACAAGGTGGCAAAGAGCTTTGATTATGATATTTCAACTGCATGAGATCTGACTGTAAAGGCTAAAAGAAAATTCTGTTACTCTGTGGGAGAACAATCTTCAGCACAAAGGCTTTTTACTACCTAGGACTTTACTAAGTTTTAATGCTGATTTCCCTCACTTTTCTTTTCAACATTAGAACATCTCTATTAATGTCTTTTAGACTGGGACATCATGCAGGGAATTAAAAGGGCATTACAGCCTGGAAATTGAGGTCTATTATCACAATCTACTTAATTATAAAGTTATGCTTACATTTATAGCACCTAATAAAAGTATGAAAGGGAGATGGCAAAGGTGTTACATTCTGAGAAGTGTTCTCCAGACTGACAATAAATATGGTTTTCCTTCTACCTAGGCACACTTTAATGCTGCAGAAAAATACACAAACACTTTCTCTCAATTGACTATTGACTCTTGAACTTGGCGAATCCTGAGTAACAACTCAGTCCATCCCCTAACTGTGTGGGAAGATGTAGGTGTACAGCAGGTTCTCACAGATTTCAAACACACATCCAGACAGACATACAGGGGAGCACTCCTGCCCCTGTGGATATCTGGCACTGACACCAAGTAATATAAGGAATGTTTGTCTCCATCAAAAACGCTTCTTTCAAAGATCTCCTTTCAGGCATTATTTGGTAACTTCAATAGCATCAGCAGATACAAAGCTCACTTCTATTCATGTATTGAGAAATCCCTTTTGCACAGGATTCTTACTAGAATGTAATTTGTTGCACTTATTTATTTAACTACACTTTATTTTAGATTTAGTTCATTTTTGCCTTGATGACTGTACCTTGAATAATCCATATTGATACTTGTTCAGTGGCTTGTGGAGAGACCCAAACTGTCACCCCTACCCATTAAAACACTAAACCAACTGTGGGTTAATTTACCCATCTTCCTGCTGCTTTAATAGGAATTCAGCATATATTGCTGTTAAGAAAATGTCCTTGTTCCCTCATCATCTACTTTATAGGGATATTTATCTGGATTTTAAATCATGGAACTTTGATAAACTATATTAAATCAATGTACAAAGATCATCATAAACACCTCTGCCCTTTTAACTCTATGTTACCTAAAACTAAAGGCAGAGGCAGAGGGATAAGTGATGGAAAGGCAAGGAAAACCCAGACTGAACATCACTTCATGGCTTTTTAGGCTGTCATAGAATCCCTTTTGAGTTTTGTAGGATGAGAGAAACAGAAGAAAACAGAAACGGAGTAGGGATTTCTAAACACATAAATTATATTCATGATAATGTACTGTCTTCATCTCTCACAGCATGGAACCTACCACAGGCAGTTTAACCACTCCTCTGAGCTGACAGATTACAAAGAATCACTTTTCAGAAAGATTTCAGTAGAAGTTCCAGTCATGTACTGTAATTCATCCTGAACAAATATTTCGAGTGCTGAAGTTAACAAGATTGTAATGGCAGATGAAAAGTCAGTCTAGAGCACTGATGTTTTTCATTATATCCTGCAAAACTGAAATTCTTGGCTCATAATTTGGGATGATAATCTTCATCAGAAAGGTATTGTAACCCAAACTGGTTTTATTAACTTGTAGATTGTCGTATATACTTAAACTACAGGTCAACAGGCTTAACTTTAGGAGGATTCAGGTTACACAGGTTTCAAATATTCTTCAGACATTTGAAATTCAAACTGGTGATAATCTGATCTCTAATTTTACAAGTACTCCTTCTTGCTGAAAATGTAGAAAATTATCGTAAGAGCTTTTAGCAGAACCATTTGGAATAACTTTCTCTTTTAAAAGATATATGCTACACTCTGTACAATAAGATGGCAGTAATATGCCTTAAAACAAGCGTGATCCGGTATATTACATTCACACAGAAGATCCTATTACAGTTAAGATTATGTGTGTGCATGTGGAATTTAGTCAACCTTATGGTAACAAAGGTCAACATTGTAAAAAGACCTATTAGAGCAAAATGCACAACCTGCAGTATTAATATTCTTTCTGGACTGACTCCAGTTATGTTGGGAAGGAAATGTCTTTGACATAATTTTGACACTACTCCTATAGTGGGGTTTTTTTTACTAATAAATAGATTTTTGTGTATCACAGTGCCTATGTACTTGTACTTTCCAGGTAAGTCATCACATCTTAGCAGTTCACCTGGCTGTGTTATGGAAGTTCTGGATCCTACATCAAATCAACATACAGAAGCTTCACCTTTGTGTTTAAATAATCTGAGTAAGTCAAAGGAAAAAGTAGTAAATAATTCGTAGAAGCAAATTCAATACAGAAGCAGTGGTACACATTGCTTCCAGTTCAAGGGGAAGAACCTAAGCGCTCAAATTTTATCCTGACTTGGCTAGATTCTTTAAAGTCCCAGAAACATGGAAGTAAGCAGACCATTAACACTTTACATTTACACATTACTGTTAAATACTGTGCATTGGACAGTACTCCACCCAGACACAACATAATCATTAATCTCCTAAACGATTAGTAATTCTTCCACATTCCTACACATCTGCAAAAAACTTTCAAATATGAACTATGCTCAAGGAAAGGGATCCGAGGCAGGAGGATAATGCTCTTATCCTACTCTAAGTATTGATTTAAATGCATAATTCTGAAATAATTTGAGCCAGTACTCAGTAATATATTTGTAATAAGTGTGTTACAGTTTCCCTATGTAGTTACTTTGATTTTGGCCAACTTAACATACTGAAAAAAATCCATGCTATTTTCTGCTCTTTGTTCAACGTTAGTTATAAGAAACTGCAGTCAGAACTTTAATACTTAAAGTATGCTCTGAAATATTTAGCAATAATGTTAGTACTTTGACCTTTACAATATCCTACATCTTCATTGGCCACCTGCTTCATCCCCTTCCCCATAGGTTAGAGAGGTAGTAAAATAATGGGCTACATGGAACAGATAGGCACAATGGCCAATCAAACCAAGGAATATTAAAAAGGTCAAAATACTCAAGTCTACTACCATGATTTATAAAACATATGAAGAATTGTAATTTTAGTACCTAATTTTATTGAGAATAATCATAGAGAGAATTGAAAATGGCACAATGAATAGATTTTGGTGACAGTAATTTCATTTTGAGTGAAAGATAGCAGTCTGTATTCGTCACTAAAACTAGGTTCATTACCTTTATGATTTCACTCTTCAAAGGTACCCTTGGGTCTGGAACCTATTCTTCCTTTTCCTCACAAGTCAATTTAAATATTATAGCTATCTATACAACACTGTCACTCTGGGAAATACTTTGGAATCTATTTCTTGCTGTGGGAGTAAGGCTACACCTAAACTCACTTTTTTTATGTATATTTTTGCATATGTGTGTTTTTCTCTCTCTCTCTGTGGATATATGTATACACACCCTCACACAGCTCTTCTGAGCATTATGAAAACATACAAAACAAGGCTCAATGATTAACTGTTGGGGTCCCTCCCCTGCCGTGTAGCCCTGGGAGAGGGGCCCTGAGGGCACAGACCCGGGGCTTCCCTGCCCCTGCTCAGCCTCGTTCCCATTGGTTGGTTTGTGTTCCCTGCGCGGGCAGAAGGACCCTTGGTCCCGTGACTGGAACAGTTCCTGGGCAGAGCCCCAGCCATGCGGCTGGAGAAATAAACATCTCCCTGAAACAGCTATCAAGAATCTGTCTGTCCACATATATTTCCTTTCCACGGGACTCCTGGTTTGGTATATGTATGGTGCAGGATCCCCACTGCAACAATTAACTGCTGAAATAACATCTTCTGGAATTTGGGTACAGATCACAGCTCTGCAGAATGTGAACCAGATGTCTGTCTGTTTTTTCCCCAATGAGAAGTAGCTGTTTTACTGCAACACACCAAGATACTGCAGGTTGGTTGAGCCATTTTTGCTGACTGTACATACAATTCATTGATTCTTGCTTCCCCTAGGTTTGTTATTTCTAGGTTTGTTTCTTCTAGGTTCTTGCTCTGAAAGTTTCTTTGAGTTTGTTCTCCCTATACAGTACATGAAGGGTTAACAGAGTCAATAAAAAACTTGCATTAACATATGCCTCTATATTTCAAACAATTAAATTATATGTTGTACTTGCAACAAGCTGGAAGAGAACCAGTTGATTGAAGACTGGTTTGATAGTTCTCTTGTTCTGCCTCGGGGCCACCATGAGTAACATCCTTGATACCACAAGAGGCCAGCAGCTGCCTGGGGCGGTGCCAGCGTAGATGGCCATCCCCTCAGCACACAGATGCCACATGGATGGCACACTGATGGCGCATGCCTGGGACACACCTGGCATATGGCACTCGCATGGCTGTCACACGCTAATCTTGTGCTCATCACACAGCTATCACAAGGGTTTCACATGTCAATCACATGCTAATCACAGAATCACAGAATCACAGAACCACAGAACCATTGATGTTGGAAACAATGTCCAAGATCATTGAGTCCAACCTTTGACTGATTTTCACCTTGTTAATTAGACCATGGCACTAAGTGCCACGCCCACTCGTTTCTTGAATACCTCCAAGGATAGTGATTCTACCAACTGCCTGGGCAGCCTATTCCAATGCTTGGTAATCCTTTCCATGAAGAAATTCTTCCTGATGTCCTGGGACAATCAAGTGCCTATCATGTGCCTGACACATGACAATCATGCGACCGTCCTGCACACGACAATCGCACATTCAGCTTGTGCTCAGCATACACCCCGCTCACAACAATCAGGTGCCTGGTGTGTGCATGGCACATCTGTTGCAGCTACATCCTCATGCTCCACATGTCTGTTACAAAGCAGTAACATCTGCATCCTGGCTCTTCATAAGCAACCCTTACAATGGCTCAGAAAAAGTGGTAGCTCATTAAATTATGTTGATTTAATTGCTTGAGATCATGTGAACATAGTGCTACTGCTGTCTTTGAAACTATCTAGGAAGTTAAATGTGAGAATTTGCACTTCAGTGCAGCTGTGATAATGCTGATCAATTTTGTAAAATAAGAACTTCATGTGCTTGCCTAGATTCTTGCAGAGTCCTTTGCAGGCAGATCTTAACATGTCTGACTGTTCAGATTTCCTTGTAAGAAAATGGTTAAAAAGCCACCAAACCCAAGTCTCAAAAATGACAGCTTCAATCTAACAATTTTCAATTTTGCTAATCTGAAAAGGTAAAGAAAGCAAATTAAACTAACAGTATAGTAAAAATAAAGGACATATTCTGATTACATGGCTTATTTTCTACTTCAAATGAAATTGCAGCATAATTTTCAAGATGCTATATGGTACTACCACTGAATTACAGAACCTCACTGTAAAATTAATCCAGTTTACTAAATAACACTGTGTCTAGGTCCTATATTATATCTTGAGAGCATTAGCAGAAGCATTTTATCATGTTTATGAAGCATGTAAAGTTAATAAATATTGTATTTTTAGTTACAGACTAACTATTCATTGTCTTAAACATATTCCTGCAAGTGTGTTGTAGTGGATTGCCTACAGCATTCTCAAGTTATTGTGGCAGTCTCTTGGAAAAGTTCTCTAAATAAATGCCTTTATGTCACCCACTGAAAAAGTTTGCTGCAGAAGGTGCTACATTAGTCTTGTTCTGCAGCCCTGTTAGATTTCATTAACTAAGATAAAGTCCTTTTGGGTTTTGATACAGATGCAGAATTTTCAAGCTGCAGATTTATAAGCTTCAAGGACATATATTTTGGAAAGAAAATTATAAGGCAATCTTTTTTGTCTAGTCAACATACTGAACGTCCAAATATTACTTCATTACTCTACCTTTGGATCCAGTCAGAAGATGCGCATTCATTTGGGCCTCGCTTTCCTTCATAACTAGTTCTTCAGTTGCCGTTGAAGTTATGGTATTATCTTGCTGTCTTGCTGCTAGCTGACCTAAGACTGCTTTTGACTTCAGGTATGTTGTATTTTTGAATCTCTTTAATTAGGTGGATTCTGCTGAAAGGCACAAAACAGTGACGAGCTCTGTAATTTCAGCATACCGGGTGGCTGCTGCTTACAGAAATACGTCAGCTCAGCACTGATACATAAGGTTCCAGATTGGTTTCAGGAAAAAAATGTGGAACAGTTTAGGCTGGAATGAGCTTCAGAAGGTCTCTTGTCCAGCCACCTGCTCCAGACAAAGTTAAGCATCGGCACATTTTCAAAAGAAATTCTAGGTTTGGGAAGTCAAAATCAAGACAACTGCCTAGAGTCAGTAATATTGTTCTAATGGCAAGAACATTTAAGCAGTCTCTCAGAAAGGCCAGTCAAAAGCCAGGGAATCTAAAACCCAGCCAACACTTTTTAAATGTGCTGGCCTATTGGCTTCCCAATATTAGACCTACGTAGACACTAAGGTTCAGCCCTGTTTAGATTAACCAGAAAATATCACAGACTGAAGTGACATGGTTACAGATGGCTGGATCAGATTTTGGACTTCAGGAGGCAGCTTTAATTACACAACTTTGCTACTGTAAGAATAGTTTTTATTATGTTCCACAATAATACCTTGCATTTACACTGGCTTTAAAAGAGCCTTTGCACTGTTACTCTGTGTTTACATTACGCATCAGAGCTCATGACAACCCACAGACTGAACACTTCTGTGCAAATTTAACTACTCCAAGCACACTGAATTCAATTTGAAGTGGTTGCATTCCTCTGTGTTACTTTTTTTTCTTTCTGAAAAAACCTACTACAATCACTCTTTGCTCTTTTAGTTGGTTTTGTGTCTTTCACCAGTTTAAAACAATCTTTCCCAAATCCACTGACAGATTGTTACTTCTTTATGATTTATTTTTGTTAAAAAATACAACTCATATCCTTTCAGTGTCATTTTTTATCACTATAAATGACTTTATGTTTTTGTAACCATCTCCATTAGTGCATGACAAACTGTGAAATTTGCCATTTTTGCCATGACCAATCCATAAAATCTGTCATCTTCCTGCATGATGGTGTTCATGATTTACGCGGAGTCTTATTTATAAGGTCATTTATTTAAATGGTTCATGAAAATTACTGTTAAGAAAGTGTGTACATCTGCAAATGGGAAGTCACATGGGCACAATTTGTAACTCTTTCCGTTTTGTAAAAGGAATGTTTTTTCAACACTTGTGCGTTCCGTATTATTCCTATTGTCATGTTTTTAAATCCCAAGTGTTAAAAAAAAGTCCATTGCTTCCCTTCTGTTGAGTATATTGTCTCTAAGTGAATACCAGGCAAGGAAAGGGAGATGCAGAATGTCTTATTGTGAGTGGTCTGCAGATGCCTCATCATGATACAGATTCACAACCTTTGTATGAAGCAACATCATCAAAGTCATCAAAAATACAAAGTCCACATTAGTGAAATTAATTTGGGAAAACTGATTTAAATTGTCCCTACACATTTGAGATCTCTGTGGTTGAGGGCTGCAAGCACATAGTGTAGGTCCAAATTCCCAATAAGAAATACACAGACATCACAAGATTCATAAATTCAGTCTTATTTGGGAAAATAAAATATAGGAACATGAATACTCAAGCAAAAATATTTTGTCATCGGATTCACTAAAAGTAGTTGTTGGTAGAGCAGGATTTCTACCATGAGAAAAGAATCCTATCTTCAGTCAGTCTTTCTTAACTTAAAAACTCTAATTTTCATCAAAGATGTGCTATATTCCACAGAATTTGGAAGATTATAATTTAAAGAAACTCACAGTAATGATGGTTTACTAAAGACAGATATTTCTGAGAGTATTTGGAATAAAAAAAAGAGTACAAGAGTGTGTGTGAGTTTTATTTTTCCATATGAATAAAGGGAGGAGAATTATACCTGTTGTGACATTTGGTGGTGAGAGGAGTTGAGATCTCTGTTATCGGGTTTGGAGCTGCTTGCTTTACTTCTCTCTTTTGCTACATTTTGCAAAGCCCACATTTATTGAGTCTTCCATAATTATTTTGAAGTCTTTTTATGCACATGTTTCTTAACCAAAAAGAGACTCTTAACTGCTTGTGCAGACACAGAATGCAGTGCCCACACAGAATTAACATATAAACAGAATTAGCTGATTGCCCTTAATCCTGGGCTGTGTCAAAGAAGTAGTAGATACCTGCTTCTGCTGGAAAAAAAAAAAGGAGGTTTGAGACAGCCTTACTCTGAGCAGGATCATCAGGAGCTATCAGTTCTTTCTAACTCTTTCTGGGTACTGGGAGTTGTCCACAGAAGGAGACTGCATCACCATGCCTGGAAGGAGAATCACATGACCATGCATATTCATCCCATATCCATAGCAGGCATTTTGAATCAAGAGTTGGCACAGAAGAGTGCATTCAAAAGCATTTGAGATTTACTGCTGGTTAGTGCTAGCAGCTGCTGCCCAGCTCAGTCTTGGGAACAGCTGGACAAACTTTACTGTTTAACTCTTGCAGCTTCAGCTTCTCCCTGTTGCTGCAGCCAGGATGGCTGTGAGCGAGGGATTGTCTGGGTGAAATCTGAGAGCTTTCCCTTACAAAGGAGCTCTTTCCAGTGCAGTTTCAAAAGGGCTAATGTACACTCACAAAAATTCAGGTTTCTGGTCGTAAATTTAGTGCTGCATGAATAGGTTTCTACAAGCCTGAAATCAAGTTTATTTAATACCTAGATTTACTTTCTTCTGAAGTCATATCCATTATTTTTTAAGGACTGTGAACATACATACATACATGCATAAATGTGCATGCACACATATAGATAGTTTTATGCCCTAATAATTTCAGAAGTCTCTTTTGACAGGGAGCATGAAAGAGAGATAATATCCCATCAATCAGGAAACAGATATCATCTATTAGAGAAACTGAGCAAATTATACAATAATGAAGGCTCGGATTCAAACCAAGATTAAAGACAATATCGCGTTCCAACCTTAATCAGAGTGATACGTATCTGTAGTTTCAGAAATATTAAGAAATACCACAGCCTAATGGAAAGTAGAGAGTAACTGCCTGAAGGGAGTGGATATTCTGTCACTGGGAGATGGTAGGTTATTCTCTACCAACAGGAAATCTTTAGGCAGAAACTAAATTGCCCCTTGTCAGGGAGACTCATTTATATAAAGTGACACTGCTACTCCCACCCACAGATACTGACTTCCAGTAATCATTCATGTGTCACACGTACACCCATGCAGAGTTACACCAAGTCATGTGAGCTAATATTCACTTCCACACTCCCAGGCTGTGACCACTTACTCATGTCAAGATATGTGCTGTCCTGTTCATTAATACTAATGCCAATTCAAGCATATCGGTGTAGTCATCTTCAATCTTACTCAGTTATGTTGGCACTTTACTCAATCACTATCAGTCAGACCCACCCAGTTGCATTACAGCTGACAGATGTACCGTCTCAGAGCCTCAGGGTGCATTTGACAAATAGAAATTCTGTTGCCCAGATTTGGAGACTATCTGGCTCCCATATCTTAATGTGAGAAAAGCAGCAATAACTTCAGACATTTCATTTGAATAACTGTTCAAGAAGAGGAACACTTACTGAAGGCCAAGTCAACACTTTCTGAAGAGTACCATAAAGACAGCTACATTTTATGATAAAAAGTATAGACACAAGTGTAAATAGGTAACTAGCAGAGAGGCCTCCAAATCAGTGATCACATCTGCAAACAGGTGCTGTTTTATGTATTATATCTAAATATTTTACATATTCTTCAATCTTTTTGGTGGATACATGTGAGTGGTAGGCATTGTACTTTAGAAAATGTTCTCAAGGGTTCTCTGTGATCCTTTGCCAAGTTCTTTGGGTGACTCTGTATAGTATTAACAGTGAACTTCAATTTCTTCTCTGAATTTTGCTTCTTGGCAAAGAAGGTAAGACAATCATTTGAAAAAGAAGTAAGAACCATGTTTTAAAATTTTATTTTGATCTTCACTGGGAATAAAAACAAGAAAACAAACTTTAATTGTACATTTGTTGTATGATGTAATTTTAAATAATTATTTACCTAAACTCTGACAATAATATAATAATAAATTATAACAAAACTCTTTCATATCCTACACATTTGGTTTATTTCACCTTTTAACAGTGGAAGTTCTTAGTCCATAGTGTTTTATTAGGAGGTAATTGCAACCTCTGCATTCTGTAAACACAATGAACAGAAAATTTTATTTCTCCAATACTTGCCCTCAGAACTCTTTGGCTTTGCCTGGGAATAGGAGAAAGCAAAGTGGAGCAACTGTGGCAGCAGGTAAAGGACAAATGTGAATCAGCATTTACATCAGAAATGTATTTAATCAGCATTCAGAAATGTATTTAAAGCCATAAAAAATATTTACTGTCATTACTATGTTTATGAAGTGGATGAGAAAAAAGACATCTTTGTGCGTGTATGTGTGAAAAGAGACAAGGAAGACCTCTTTTTATTTACCTTTGTGGCCCCATTGCGCACATTGCGAATTACATAGATTTAAGCCCACTCTTCTTTTCTTAAGGAAGGAAGATTATAATTTAAGTAAGAGACCAAAAAGGAAGCAAACTAATCACTGCATTTTGCCAGAGAAGAGGTGCCATTAAACTTCATTGTTATAGATGAAGAGCTCAAAAAAGCGACCATGATATTATTGAAGGAAGCATTTATACTATGAAACCTTGACCTGTTATATTTCACAACAGTGAACCTTCTTACATGTTTTGTTGTCATGATAACCATCCCTCCATATTCTTAGAGCATAAGCCCAATTCCATAATCACAGACTGAATCTTAGTTTCATTTTTGTGGCTCTCTTAGGAAACTGGCTGGAGACTGTTTATTTCTGCTTCCAGGTCTCTGTTTGATTGCAAAAAAAAAAGGAATGACCTTGGATAAGAAAGATTTCAGTGGAAAAAAGAACAGCCCACCTCACCCTCAGAAATTCAGCAGAAATTTCAGGATGAAAGGATGGCCAAGGGATTGATTATGGAGATTTACAGAGTAGTGAGAAAATAAACTGTATTTATGTAGGCTTACGATCTTCCAGGTCTTCCCTTTCGAATTTTCCTTCATTTATTGTCAACCCATATAGTCTGGAATCATCAGCCTAGTAGCTGGCTGCCATAACTTGTGTGATTTGATAATCAGACCCTGCTTTCTCCATTTTTCCACTGTTCAGCAGACTTCAGTCTTATGACTTAATTCAAAGTAAATCTAAGTCTACAGCACTGATCATTTTTCCTTTGAATGTTAATAGTATTAATATATAATAGCTATTCCCTGAGAAAACTGGTGACATATTATTATTTTCCTTTCTGATGAAAGGAAATGCAAAGAAAGTTTAAGGAAGTTGCATTTCAGCTGGATTGCTCATAAACACTAAACTTTCTGAGGTTATTCTTTGTTAGAAACAGCCTGAATTAATCGTTTTCTGCAATGTATGCCAAGCAGACAAACTAAGACAATTAAAGCCAATGTGACTTTTTCTTTAATCCTTATTTGATTGCTTGATGCAGTCAACTGATGCAGCTGTTGGCACAGTAGATTAAGTTACTCTTAACCACTGCAACCCCTATTGTTCACAGAGCCAAATCCTAGAGGCATTTTTTTTTCCCTCTGCCATTTATTAGCAGCAAAAGTAATTAGAATATTTTGTAGATAAAACATGAGAATACTCAGCGGCTGAATATTCAGACCTTTCTGAAACTGCTGCAGTGACAGAGAATCCAGGTGGCATTTGCAGGTGCACAGCTGCAGTAAATGATGAAACTGGCATCTTTGGCAGTTCTACTCAGTACCGATGGCAGTGGATATTGGGGTTTTTTTAATCCAGTCTGTAATCTCCCTTCCTCTTTTGTACACACAGAAACACCCACACATTCAGTTTGTCTTCACATCTTTTCATCACATAAAGGCTATAACTGTGGTCATTACATGAAATATTATTCTATTTTCCCTAATTCTGGTTTAACAAAGCACCAGTTTACACGTGCACACATACACAGACTTTAGTTTAGTTTAGCTTCAAATTTTATATTATAGGTGACTGTAAATGCCAATTTCTTTTAGTATGAAGGTTCTAAAATATTGTAAGACAGAAGCACTCAAACCAATGAAGCATGGTTGACAATTCTAAGTTTCAGATTGGAATCTAGGAAATATTAATGATTTCTGTCTGATATTGTCTCACTTTGCTGCAATAGATATCATTATGGCACATGATAACAACATATAGATTGCCTTAAATATGTAATAACAAATATTTTAGATGCAATAAAAATAACCCCCTCAAAACACATGCATGCACGGAAAGATGAGAAATAAGGATTTTAATAGATGTTTAAATAGAATCCTCACTCACTTTTTTCTGAACCTGAAAATACAACACAGCTTTACAAAAGTATTTCAAAACTGGAAACTCTAAAAAATCAGATCAATTCTGAAATACTGCTGCTTAGAAGTAAATACAAAATGTTTAAATGGATACTAAAAAAATATTATTATATCCATTTTAAAAAAATATGGCTGGTTAGCAGTGTCTTGATTGAGATTCTTTGACATAGGAAATGTTTCTCTCTTGTAAACATTTCTCAGAAAAACAGACATTTTGGTAGATTTTCGACATGGTAAAATATGTTTTAAATACTTCATATCCAAATCTAATTTTGCATTGTGGATGAGATAATTGCTATAAAGCACTGCTTGTCTTTTAAATACAGTGCTGGGCCACTAATAGACAATTCTCCTCCTGGCTCTGCTGACACCTGCCTGCCTGACACAGTTTTCCACTGGGCACTGAACAATTCTGTCACAAAGAAGATCTTGAGCTGAACTTCTTTGGCTTACAGGTATTTCTATTTCATGCCTTATCTCCAGCAGTGCTTTTACAAGGACCTTTCCCATGTGACAGAATGAATATGAGAAGTGACAGCATGAATTTCCTGAGTAGATCAGCACATGTGACATCAGAGGAATTCAGTTACTCCCTTTTCTAGATGGGACTGTCTCTACAGCAAACAAGGACAACAAAGACTGAATTTTCTGCTGTAAGCCCGCTAACCTGAAGAACTGGATCTGAACACAAAAAAATTAACAAAAAGGAACTCTGCACTCTGCATAAAGGAGTTTTCATTATATTTTCACCCAAGACTAGGAAAGTAAAGTGAAGGAGCAAATAGGGATCCTCTGGGTGATCTTAGTAGGACAAAAGAGAAAGCAACAGAATCTACTGCTCATGTGGTCTTTTTATCTCATAGAGCTCTCTCTTGCATTCTGGAGAAAGACCAACCAAATCATTGTCTCTATACAAAAACTGTTCCATATCAAAATCACTGTATTTGCAAAATCCAGGGTTTTTTTCAGATCTCTTTTCAGTGAAACCATGTTTTTTAATTGTCTGGATACTTTAACAACCTGCAATTAACTTCATGTGTCATGTGAAATTATGGAATGTGATAAGGACCAGCTAGGATATGAAATATTTGGGAGGATGAAAAGTAAGGAACTCAGAATATTATGAAGGAAGAAGCTGAGTTTTCTCTCAGGTATCATTCAAGCAGAGCTTCCAAGGCTGCTGGGATTGGGCAGGGCATTAGCCACGTGTATGCTGCCATCCAACAGTGAATTTCCTGCCATTCCTTGCAGCAGAGTGACAAAGCAAATGTATAACTCTGTGTGTGCACACGTATGAAACTTGAGAGAAAAGGTATGGAAAAGAGAAATGGTGACTCTGATTAAATACTCTTTTGATACACGCCAGTGGCAAAATCTGCTGCTTCGAAGGAGTGGACATATAATGAAACAACAGAAGACAAATTTTTCATAATGTTTTCTGTAATGCATATATCATAAGAAAAGACAAAAGAAATTACTAAGTTAAAACAATTTTCAAATTTTTGTCTTCAAGGTTTTATTTACAGCTCTGTATTAATTCATAATAAGAGATATTTTCTTCTTAGGCTTCTTGTTGCATTTCAAGTCTGAGACAAGTAATAAGATGATACTGTATTTTTCTGTGCTCTCATTTTGCAGTGAACCATATTAGCTGAAATACCCAGGAGAAAGAGAAAACTTCAAAGCGTGGCCCCAAATAATGTAGAGAATAGGTATGGTCTGAATACCAACTGAGCCTGAGCTTTAAGTTCAAACAACCTTTTAAGACACTTCCCAAGAAATAACTTTTTTAATGAATTGAGGTCATCTTGGGGGTAACAGTGATGTAAAAGTAGGTTCCAAATCTGACTAGCTCTCTTCTCCTGCACATGTCTTTTATATCTGGCACAGCAGCTTGGGCACTGGGGATGACTCAGAAGCACCCTCACCACCCTATCACCTCCCACAGTGAATAACTTGCAAAGTTAACATCAAAACCAAAACTTTTAAGACCTCCTAATTAGAAGTTTATTGTTCAGTTTAATCAGCAAGGAAAACACTGATATTAAGAAATGCTCTCCATATGTGGAGAGGAAGTTGCCAGTCAGAAATAAGCAGCCAACATTCATAAAAATATTTATTTTCAAAATGTCATGAGACTAGATAATAACAGTGAGTTGTCATAGAGTACTTCTGGATCATTAGACTTACAGATAGAGACTATGTGGGTGTTAGTATGACCACGCACTCTTTTCCTATCCTTACATGAGCACCAGCAATCTGTAAATCCTATTTAACTTAATCTGTAGCCTTATTACCTATTAGCTTTCATGGAAATTTTCACTTAAACTCTTTATCCCTCTTCACCAGGACAGTTTAACCCTTAGTAACTATGTAATTCCTTAATACTTTTGACATGTGACTCATCATCAGACCATCTAGGGCTTTTAAGGGTACAGGCCCCTTTCAGCCATGAGCTCTTACCACAGTAACGGTTCCAGCCTGTAGCAGCTAGAAATCATTCAAATAATGTCCTTCCTTCTCTTCACCCCCAGTAAACCTTTCTGAGTTGAGTGATACAAGGTGAAGTCACTGCTGTATCCAAACCAACCTTGGGAGTGATTCCTCTCCGTAATGCCTAACAGGGCACCACAGCTTAATGAACATAAGGGAAATGTTTATGCACAGTTTATGTCCTTTCATTGAACCAATGCAAGATTAGGTGGTCCTAGTCACTGGCAATGAAAGATGGTATGAATATGCAAAAGGGTACAGATTATTCATCTGGCATGTGAATGCCAATTTTCCCACTTCAAAATCTTGTGTATCTAAGCCTTCAGTCATTTCTACAGTAGGCACCAGTCCAAAATCAGGTGAATAACTTTTATAGTTTTAAATTGGATGCTTAAACTTTTCCAGAAGGATCATTTTCAGAACCTGCTTAAGACTGTGTATTGCCAAATATAACTCAGTTTGAAGAAGCTGAATTTCTATTGTTTTAGATTTCAGATGTTCTTCATCTTCATCATATTTCACACTCCATACTTCAAGAATTTTCTTTATTGCGACTCTTTATTAGCTGTTCTAATTCTTGTTAATAATGTGCATTTCTTAACAAATTCTTTTGATATTTTCCTTGTGAAACAACTGTCATTTACCACATGTAAGATCATTATCTCAGACTCTATATTACTCAACAGCAAGAAAATATATTAAATATGATATCAGAACTTCTACAATATATTCAGTTGATGAAAATAACTTTTTGTGAGATATTTTTAAACCATATTACTTTCAATAACCTACTGGATATTTAATCCAAAAGGTGTTTCTATTTTTTTGTGGAGCTTTTCTTTGGTTGCTTGGTTGGTTGCATTTTATTTGGTTTTTTGTGTGTTTGGGCTTTTTTCTACTTATTTACATATTGACAGCTCACTAATTGAATTTTTCATGACCATTAATTGTTTCCATTTCCATGCTGAAGCCTTTTCTGGTGAAAATTCTGTATGGAATTTCACAGTATGCAACAGGGTTCTGAAGTACAAGAGTAGTTTTAAGTTGTCCAGTCTAAAGCATACCGGGAGTGCACAACTCATTATACTTAAGGAACTGAAATCATTAGGTGGTAACAGCTTGTTGTCATACTAACTACCACTGTGGTCTGAATTAAAGGAGGCACCCTGCTGAGATCTTTACCAGGACTCATTCATTAACTCCCTCTCCTTGTTCTCATCTGTTTTGCAGCTGTAGCCAGGTGAGAATTAACGGGGCAGTTTACATCAGGCAGATGGTAGGTTCCCCAGGACAACTCTATTTAAAGAATAAGGAGGAGGAATCAGTAACAGGGTAATACACACTGGACAAACATGGAATGTAAAGATTTAGGGTATTTTTCTGAATGCTTTTGACTTTCAGTTGCTCCTGAAATAAAATAAAATACTGATTTCTTGTAGTATAGAACCTTCCTGGCCAGTTTAATTTCCTTACGTGTTCCCATTGACAATAACTCTGGAAGTAACATATCTTTACTCTAAGAACACAGAATTCTTTTGAGTAAAAGGGAAGATCCTGCTCTCTGCTCCTGAAATGCAGAATTAGTTTATGTCTGTTACTGAGTTCGTTGAAGGTAGCTTCTATACTAAAAGTGAAATTAAGAAAGCATTGTAAATGTTTTCTGAAGAAGTAGTATCAGAGGTAACCAGAGATGTTTACTGTAGGTACTTTGAAAAGTACCCTTGCCCTCATACCCTTGCTTCCTACAAAATGATTGGGTCTGCTTTAGAGACAATCCTGAATAAAGTAGTACTGAAACAGATTCCAAAGCACAATTGCTGCCTGACTGCTTGTTGTTTGTCCAAAGAGAAGCGACTTTCAGAAGCACATATCTTGTATTTGCCTTTCCATCTCAGCATGCTGTCACAGGTGGAGAAGTAATGGATCCTCGGGTCTCCACAACCTGTGCACCCCCAAGCCACACCAGCTCCTGGTCAGGTTCTCTAGGCGACCCATGGGGAAGTTCCTACAGGTAGGATCTCTGCCAGGACATAATGTGGACCCAAATAAAGGTCAAGGACAGAACTTGTGGCAAAATAATCAGTAATAGTAGTCTTCTATTTCACTATTAACCATGGAAGAGCAGATCTAAACTGTTCCCTACCTGTCACTGTCCAACCAGTTCCTAAGGGTACTACTACCTTATACAGACCATACAACCTTCCTGAACAGTTTTCCTCTTCTTCTTCTTCTTCCTGTCCTTTTTTACACTCACCATGCTTTTTAAGAGATCCACATAATTTGATATGTCTTTCTTTTTCATAATTTCTAGTGTTTTCACTCAAATATTTTTATGTACCAGAACATGTGTGAAGTAGAACCTTCCATAACACTAGAGCATTGGATTTTTCTTGGTAATGGATTTCATCTTGTACCTGACAGTCTATGCTTGAAATTTATAAGCATAAAATTAAAATACCAAACATATTTCTAAACCAGTTATTTGAATTAGCACACTGCACAGTATCACAGAAGGCTTTATAAACATTTTCTCTCCCCTCTCCAGCTTTCCAGTCACTGGAGTAAGATGATGTTCATCACTCTTAACCTGCGTGCCCCATACTTTCTGATTCTCTAGGCTCTTTACCATACACTTAAAAAAATTCAGAAGGACAGGAGGGAAATTATTTTGTAAATTGCTCTAGTTGTGTTAAGGAAAAAATTCAACAACACTGTGGGGGTTTTCCCTGATATGGTCAGAAAAGTTTTGCAAAGACATTGGTAATGGACCATGAGAAAAGAACAGTATTTTTATTTCCATTAATCTGACAAGATTTTGACATTATTCCTTTTGGTATTCTCTCAAGATAAATACTTCTTGAAACAAAGTGGCTGCCACATTTCTCATGTTGACATTGGCCAGATCCTACCTTCTCAAAGTTTTCTGGTACCTTATTTCTCCAGTAATAATGTTCAACATATAAGTATTAGAAATATAATTGTAAGTTCTCAGAAAGGGCTTCTTATTGGGGAAGTTACTTCTAAAAGTCCTGTTTGGCTTTTCAAAAGTGCTTGCACTAAATAACAGTTTCAAAAAATTGAGCATTTACTGTGACAAAGTTTAGGGGATTTAGGTACTCACATTCTTCATTTTAATATTGTACTACAGATTTTTATTGGACTTTGTTTGCACATTTTGGTCTCCAGAGTAAAAGAAAAAAAGAAAAACAAAAAGTTATATGAGTTATTTATTAGTTAATCTGTCCACACAGATTTAATCAGGAAGCCTCTTTTTCTACAACAGTTTTTTCCCTGAAATACATTTCCCTAGTATTCCCAGGTATTCTAAGGTTTCATTATAACTTAACCTTACTTTTAGCATTACCCTTTCACATTCTGTTTAGGAGATCTTTAGGTAACAACATGGTCCCTTAGATGAAAAATCTGTCTCTAAGTTAGTGAGAAAAGGAAGCATGCTAATTTGGTGTGTTTGCATCTTGGTTTTCTACAGCAGCTGAAGTTTAAAGGAGTGGTGTGGGTTTTGTCTCTTTTTTTCTTCTGTGATTTCTACAAAGAATGGTTTAAGTAAAATGCTTTTCTTGTCTTGCACATTGTTCATTCACATATTATGTTTTAGTGGATTAAAGCTGGTATCAGCAAGTTTGTATGGATAGCCCATATTCTTCAGTTACTGGATTGGTATTCTTTACTGAAATACTTGTCTTCTTCACCCAGAACATTTTATTCAATAAAAAATTTCTTTCAGTACAAAACAATTCCATAAACAATAAAAAAGTACTGAATAGGTGCAACACTACAATGATATCCTGATGGTACCCTGAGGTATTAAAGAACTCATGAAAGAATACAAGGTTTTCTTCCTTTTGAATGGGAAAACTTTCCAATAGTACGTAAATCACCCCTGCTACCAGTGATAATAATTCCTGGTGAGATGCAGTATAACCCCAAAAACACATGAATGCAAACATCATACTTAGGGAAAACAAATTTTGATCCAGATCTTCAACATAAAACTCTGTATCTAATCACCATTAACAGTATATATGTTTAGAGGTATATGTTTTGGTAGTTTGGTAGCATAGAACATAACCTATACTGTATCTTCATTTCTTTTTTTTAGAAAGTACATAGCTCTCTTTTCCAAATAAAGACTGTTTGATTGAAAAACTAGTCTTGACTTCTCTCCTGTTTGAAAATGGCACATCCTCTTTGGCTGACATGACATCTTTCTAATGTCATAAAACTTCAATGTTTTGAAAGTAAAGGTCATCCTAGAAATTTAATATCTGACTAGAAAAGATCTCTTCATCAGTTTTTTTCTCCTTTGATCATTTAATTGTCTGTATTCTCATAAATATGCCTAAAGAAGAACAGGATAGATCAGTCAAGCTCCATTTAGGTCTTTGGCCAAGATCTGAGCGATTATAAAGATCTCTGCTATTAATAACACCTGATACTGTCATTTGCCAGGTTCTAATGTCTGTATTTTTTCATTTCAGATAATAAAAAAGCCCCTGTGCAGTTCTGTGCATCTGCTTGAATAAGATGACTTAGTTATTTCTACCTGCATGTACATTTATTATAACGCTATTATACACATTGGAAGGATCACAGAATAAAGCCTGATCTAGTACAATGTAGTTGAGAGAATTAGGCATATGTACCCTTATATTAACAGAAATATGCTTAAAAACCTCTCTGGGTTCCTCCTGGTATTCTATAGATAAGCTAAATAAAAGCAGGATTGGTTATTCATTCCTTTCTTCAGCCATCAAGTAAATGGGTAGTCATTCCTTACTGTGTTAGCTAGAAAGTGGAAAACATATTTTATATTAAAAACCATATGCATCCTGCTTTCATAACTACTTTCAAGGAAAGAAAGAAAGGAGGAGTCTCATCAACATTTTTAATGACCTTTTAATATACAGTATGAGAGCATAATCTTTAGTTACAGCGATAAGCAGAATTTCCATCCTACTAGACTTCAGAGGAAGAGTTTTACCTTCTTTTTTGTTTTATTATTGATATGGAAGAGTCACGACATCAAAGATGCTTGGGTTCCACTTGAGGTATTTCATTTCTACAGCCAATGCTATAAAAACCCTCTTTTGAGAAAAATTTAGCAAGATCAATCTGTAATATTAATAGTCATCTTAAACGTTTCCCAAGCTGTAGCATCACATTAACATTTTATCAGCCTCCACTCCTTCCCCTTTTTTCTGGTTTCCTTATTGTTTCTGAATATTACTTTCAAATCTTGTAAACACATGTAAACACCTAAATATCCCCACGTCAGAACAGTCCATAAGTTAGTTCACCTGGTTCAAATATCAAGCAGGTCATAGGTGTTCATATGCATTCATTTTTGCTGAATCAAAGTCATGAGTCGACACAATATAGAGTAGGCACCTGTTTGGGACATGGTTTAGCACTGAACAGAGTGGTATTATTTTAGCCGTTGGACTTGATGATCTTAGAGAATTTTTCCAACCTAAATGATCCTATGATTCCATGATTCTCACATTGCCATCTATTGCAATTATTTTTGTAAGATATGAAAGAACAAAGTTTCTTATCATCCTGCCAGTATTTCCTTTTGAAAAGTGTAGACTGCTGTCTATCAACCTCGAAGTGAAAGAAATCTTATATATTATATTTGTTACTATATTGAATCTACTTCTTCCCACCTAAGTAGAGTTACTGTGCCTGAAAGTTTTGTAAGTTTTTCCAGGTACAACATTTGTTCAAATGGAAGCATTCACTTCTTTCTACAAAAGTTATCTTGGTTTTTATTCCACTCATCAAAAGTGTGTGCAGCTAGAAGATAATTATTAAGACTTCTTAATATTGAGCTGTCCAGGGAAAAAAAAGCCCTATCGTAATTGTGTATATTTATTGAATTGTTTATTTATTTGACAATTCTACATATGGAAAGTGTGCAACTTTTATCCCTTTCAACCTAGTTCTTCATGTGTCACTTTGAAATTGAATGGGAATTCAAGGACAGCTGTGTGAACCTCTGAAGAGAAAATTTGTTTAGAATTCGCTTGGTAGCATAATAACCATGCTAAGTTCTGAATTCCATTAGGCACCCAAGTGCATCTATGTCAGGATCTGTCTGTTTGTGGACAAAAGAGACCACTTTTTGCAGTTGTGTATTTCCCACATGAATTTGAGTACCTTAGTATTTTTTTCTCACTACTACAGGACCCCAGTTAAAACATTAGCATCAGCCAGCCATTGTAATATATAAATCACTTAAAAATACAGGTTGCAGGGGTGCAATGGGAAACAGGAGTAGGTAATATTAATCACAGTCATCTTTCTCTTGATTTGGATTTTGAGAAAATCATTGTCTGTTCCTCAGAATCCTTCCTGCCTTTATGAGGTGAAGTTAAAGTAGTTAGTCAATTAGGGACATCCAAGGACAAGAGAAAATTACTACAAGGTTCTTTACCACTCTATATTTTTAAGGTATGTCTTTTATACCAAACAAGAAATTACTTCCTGAGAAAATGCAGAGAACATCTCAAGACGTATAACACAAAAGAGTAATCTTTGCTCTTCCTAAGACTATGTATACAACTTTTAACAAGATTAGTTTCTATTTTCTTGGTCTGCATTTGAATTCATGTGATTTCTATTTTTTTTTTCTGTGGTTGTATAGTTTGGTTGTATTGTTTGGTTTTGAACAAAACCAAATAATACTAATTGATAAATATGTTTTTTGTTAGTTTTATCTCAAATACTCGGAGAAAAAAAAGCGGAACAGCAATACGATCACAAAACTGAATAAATTCCTTTAATATATGCCCTCAGAATAAACTGTCCTGCCATTGATTAATACAAAAATTAAGTTAGAAGCATCAACAATACATGCTCTGCATGGGACCAGCCTGCAATGTGTCTTAAGCAACAGCCAATCTGAGCAAGTAGCATTGATTTCATTCAGTTGCAGATAAAAAAGTTTAGAACAAGACTCATAAACATTAAGTCTCATCACTAAATAAATAAGTAAAAGCAAACACAAGAGAACTCATCTCTCTCTTTGAGGCTTCAGGAACCACAGACCAAATCAAATTTGTTTTGCTCAGGTGTATAGTCTCTCATTTAGGTGCTGGGTCAGTCTAGGACAAGTAGCCTTGCAATTCAAAGGAATTGCATCTAAAATGGAAGTAATAGGATAGTAAGGATAGTAAATGACTCAGGATAGCAAATGACTTTTGCTAATGAAATTTCAATGGCTGACATTATGGCATCTCTGTTAGTCTGTACATTTATTTGATGAAGTGTGCAAATCATTACACAGAAGAGAATTGTTTGAAAATAAACACCAGATTGATTTAAGCACTATCAGGGGTAAGAAAAAAAATAAAAAAAAGAAAGACACAGAGAATACTTTTGAAATATTTTTGGTTTGGTTTACTATATCTAAAGCAGAATATTAAGATTCAATTGTGTATACCAGTTTTTTTCCTCTTCTAGCACAACGAGTTTACAGGATACAACACAAAGCACTTCACCAACATTTACAATAATTTAGCTGAGAATTTCGGACAGATCCAGAGCTTCCCACAGGCAGATTCCGCAGTACGTAGTCCAACTTCTGCACACTATTTTAAACTAAAATGATTAATATCCAGGGTGGAGAACCTGCTCATTCCAGAAACTCCTCCCAGAGTTCTGGATATACAGTATAGCCATAGAATTGACTATACTGTACATGGATAATGCATCTGTAATTGGTAAAAAACTGCTCCAACAGATAAAAAATTGATCATATCAGGCAATCCTTCACACATAACTAAGATAGTTAGGAGGTATTTTGTACATTAGGATGATCAATAGCAACAGATGGTGCATGTGCTGAAGTGATCAAATAGGACCGTGGGCCAGCTGGGTGTAAGAATTCAGCAAAAGGTGTTCCATGGAGCCTCAGTGAATCCAGCTGGAGTCACTGTCACGCTGACGACACTGATTGTAATCATCAGGATAGCAGTTAACCATCCTGTTCAAAAGATTCACATCTCCAAGTGAGCTTTATCCTGTGCAAGAGACACCAATAACTTCGTGGTTTAGCAAATGCTCTCTGCCAAGAGTAATTCAAACATTTTAATTACAATAATGAGAAAAAGTGGAGAATTAACACTCTAAGTATTCAGCAAGTAGCAGCGTGTTTTATATTCCTCGTACATAAGACAGAGGATTTCATTTCATATGCATTCACAGCTGCTTCAGTGAGTAATTTTGAACAGTCATGTGACTGCATGCAGATATTAGACTTAACAAAGACTTAGAGGGTTTTTTTTTGTGTGAAGATTTTATTTCAGGATCAGTATTTACGGTTTCCTGTTTAAACTTGGAGGCAACCAAGAAAGCAGAATTGAAGCAAAGAGACTAAATTTTTATGCTTTGCTGGTTTAGTCTCCTGAAGTAAAAATTGCTCTTGAGTCGTATAATATTCCAAGCCTTCAGTACTGTCTTTTACATTATTGGTAAGTGGGAAGAAATTAATTTAACTAGAGGTATATGCCTCTAACACAAATTTAATTTTGCAGTTGTCTCTTTCAGTGGTTTCTATCATTCTGAACTGCTGTAATCAACTGACTAAGGAGACGTGAAAATACAACCATATCATAATTATGGAGAGGGGCCTTCTCCTCTCTAATTTTGTAACAGCTCAGGGAACCTTCAGCTTGAAGTGTAATGTTCCTCTCAAAATAATTCAGTAGTTGCCCATGAAGAATACAGTGGGTTTGGCCTCAAATTTCTAGATACTTCTCCCTAAGTGATGTCCTGCACCACACCTCACTGTCCCCTACTGATGCTCTTAAAGGAGCATTCACTGCAGCAAGTACAAGATGTGTTGGTCAGGATGTCTCTACATGCCTAAGACTTTCTGAAAGGCTTTCTATCTAGTAGTCTGAATATCTTTGCTAGCTTTCACCTTTCTTATACAAATCAAACGTATCTCTTGATTTTTGCCACCAATGTGATTAATTATGTTGCACAAATTGTTTGGTGCCTGCTTCTGTACACACTAAGATTGCAGCATTGTAAAATGGTTTGGGATGGAAGGGATCTTAAAGATCATCTCATTCCAATCCCCTGCCATGAACAACTTCCACTGGACCAGGTTGCTCAAAGTCCCCTATAACCTGGCCTTGAACACTTCCAAGGATGGGGCATCCGCCACCTCTTTTAGTAACCTTTTCCAGTGCTTCACCAATCTGAGTGAGGCTAATACCTCATCCAGGCTAAACCTACTTTCTTTTGGTCTATAGCCATTATCCCTTATCCTATCACTGTGTGCCCTTGTGAAAGGTCCCCCTCCAGTTTTCTTATGGGCTCCCTTTAGGTAATAAAGCAAGGCTGCTATGAGGTTTCCACAGAGCATTCTCTACTCCAGACTAATACCAATTTTCTCACCCTTTTATCACAGGAGAGGAGCTCTATCCCTCTAATTATCTCAGTGGCCCTCCTCTGGACTTGCTCCAACAGATCCATGAGATCCGTGTCCTTCCTGTGCTGGGGTTCCCAGAGCTGGATGCAACACTCCAGGTGGGGTCTCAGCAAGGCAGAGCAGAGGGGCAGAATCCCCTCTCTTGCCCTGCTGCCCACGCTGCTTTGAATGCAACCCAGGACTCATTTGGCTCTCTGAGCTGTGGGTGCACAGGGCTGGGTCATGTCCAGCCTCTCATCCAGAAGCACCCTCAAGTCCTTCTTTGCTCTTTTTTCGCTAACAGGGTTTTGTCCTGACCATGCAGCCACTTGCCCTTGGCATGCTTGAACATCATGGGCCCGGTTTTCAAGCTTGTCCAGGTCACACTGAATGGTATCCCACCCTCCAGGCCTGTCAACTGCACCACTCAGCTCTGTGTCATCTGCAAACGTGCTGAGGGTGCACTTGATCCCTTCTTCTATGTCATTGATGATAACATGAAATAGCACTGGTCCCAGTATGGACCTCTGAGGTATATTATATCCCAGATGCCACATCACAGAACAAAACACAGCTACTTTTGGCCATTTTGGATTCAAACCAGCAAAATTCAACTAGTTTTTCTCAATCTTAAAATTGGTCCTAGAAATAGCTCTTTTGTGCAAGAGGGATGAACATCTTGCTACTACTGAAGGGCAAGTACAAAGTTTACAAGAGAATTTGGATATTGACTAATAAGAGCCACTTTACTGGCATTAATTTCAAAACAGGTACATATTTTTACCTTGAAAGATATGCCACAGCTCCTGGCAAACTTTATTTGATACAAAAACTATCATTCCTGCAACTCCTTTCAGCAAATTAGAAGCATAAATAAATTCAGTTTCTTCACTGTTCAAATTTACATGTTCATCTTTGTTGCACAGATCTCTCCTAATATTATTTATTGGTCTCCCTTTAATTTGCTTCCTCATTATCAACATTTATCAAGTAATGTTATTGCATGGATAAGAATATTATGGGATTTATACAATTTTGTATTAATTCATTCACCCATTATAATGTATTGTAGATGTTGAAAAATTTAGACAGTCCCATATGAAATCACAAAAGGCTTCATCTTCTAGTCTTCCAATACTTCTTTTCATTAGGAATTTTATCATTTTTCTCTGAGATTTCCTAGCAAATAGAGAAGCTTATTTACAGTTTAACCTGGCAAGGTTACTTAGAACCAAAAAAGTCTTGTAATTGGGTATTAACAAGTGATTTTTGCTTACCAGCAAGGACAATACCCTCTTCTTTCATCAGCCATTGTTCCTGGACACCTCCTGGGAGAAGAATTTTCATGGGCTTTCTTAAAGTAGTAAAGGGACCAAGAATACAGACAGTTTATATAGTTAGTTTTTCATTCTGACTACAGAAACATAGACACTAAACAAGAAAACAACGAAATATTTAGATTTTTTAATTGTGACACTCCTCTTAAATCCCTTACCCAACCTGCCGCTTATCTTACATCACTAGTGACAGGATTATTCGTGCCCATTTCTGTCTCAGAATAGCCAGGAGATTTTAACATTGCCATACCACTTTCTCTACAGTGAATAGTAACGCAGATCGTTATTAGGCTGAGAGATTACAATACCACCATGAGCACAGCCTTGATTGCATGAATGTTTGCAGTGTGTGAATAATGTATGTTGTGAATCAAAGTATATGTGTTGTTTTACTTCAAAGTAACATTTGCAAACATTTTCAGCATTATTTATTCATCTTTGCCTATAACGGTTGGTAAATGTTGACTTCTAATATGCAACTACTGTAAATATTGAATTTGTCTCACCTTCTTTAATAGTTTAAATTTACAAGGCAATGAGTTAAGTTACATGGTTAAAATGAGGATCTGGTCTTGTTTTTAATTTCTTTTCACATTTGCTCTTGAAGATGCTTTTACTGGGAACAAAGATCATAGAATCATAGACTCGTTAAGGCTGCAAAAGACCTCCAAGATTATCAAGTCCAACCATTGACCAAACACCTCCATGCCAACTAAATCATTGCACTAAGTGCCATGTCCAGTTGCCTCTTTAACACTTTAAGGGATGGTGACTCCACTATCTCCCTGGACAAGATATTCCAAAATAATGGTGCCTACTCGTCTTGGTCTTTGCTGCTGTAAAGGAAAAAAGGAAAAAGAAGACAAATAAAAAGGTATTTCATAGAAGTAATCAATTCAGCATTTTTCTTTTCCTGTATCCCTGGTATTTTGGAATATGAACTCTTCTTGAAAGGGACTTTATTTTTTAAGGTGAACCAAACTCTTCTATAACAAAAAGTTGCTTAAGTGTGATACAGTCTTCTTTCCTGGTAGCTGCATCTCACAAATAAGGTCTCCTTCCATCTTCTTCTATTCTTTTCCATACCAATAGGAGAGTATGTCTGAGTTTGTCACTGAGATAGTACTGACTACATGAGCTGTATAAAATAATTCTTGTGCTCTCTCTTACTGCTAATTATGTTTTTTTCTTAAAATCTCCTTTGAGAATAAATGATTTAACCCCCAAGCGACCTAGTGCCTCATGAATTGTGTTCACGCCTCACTTTTTGATTATGGTAATGCCACTGATAGCATCAGCACAATAATTAATAGCAGGTTTTGTCAATTTTCTGCTTGACAAATTCCTCCCCAAGCCTTACCTACATCTTACCACATCATACAGGATTACATTTCTTTCCTTCTCCTTTTAAGCTCCTTTCACTTTTCTTGCCTGTAAGTGCATATCTTGAACTTTATTTTCAATAGTGCTTACTTCCTTCATCTTCAAGTGAAATAAAAAGAGTTTTCAGGGCTCCAAGGTTTCTGCTTTCTCATTCTCAGTGTTTAGTAATGCCTTACAAGCGAATTCTTCTCAAAACAAAATAAGGATACCCTGAAACAATTTGGTTTTCAGCTGCACCTTAAAACAGCCAGTGCAAAATAGGTTAAACAAAGCTATTGACAATTTCAATTTACAGCTGGCAGTACAGAAATTATTAATAGAGAAAAACAGGAAATGTCCACAGCAAGACCCCCATTACCTAGCAAATTATTTGCTTTCAAAATATATTAAAATCATGCAGATCTTAGCAGGACTGGCTGTAGCACAACACTTACCTGCCTCCTGGAAACACAGTTAAAAAGGCGAAGTGTGTCTCATTCCACTTGTGATTTTATAATGAGATGTGAGCCTACATTAAAGAGTAACATGTTTGTTTTCTGACTGAAATTCCCCAGGTATTCTGGGATGCCAGACAGCCTTTCTATCTGTTTGTGCTACTGTTACCATGTTTCATAAATCTAATTCAAGTGCAGCTGAATCTTTTCCATTGCAGGGAATCAGGTTTTGAAGCTAGACAGACATCACATGCATGAAGTGGTTAATTATGTTGTGGCTTTCAAAGGCAATCTTAGTCTGAATTATTTGCAGCTCTGTGAGAGAAGGGTCACCTATGCACTATAAGTAGAAAGGGAAGAAGGCATTTCTGCTGTCTGTTCTGTCTCCATTTTGAGTGCAGGCTGCCTGCTGATTATTCTGCATTCACTTCTCTAAAAAGCATATTAATATGGTCTAGAGGGAGACTGTCAGAAATGGCAGACTGAATCAAGGGATTTTCCTTCAACATCCAAACGACATGCTGCAGCAGGAGAATTAAACAGATGACTAACCAGTGCCCTTTTGTCTGCAGATGAAGATGGGATTGCCAACTTGTAAACCAGCGACTGACATTTGGGTGGATTAAATCGTCCTGTTATTGTACTGCTAGTTTCTAATCACTGGTGCTTTCTTGATCTCAAGTGCCTCGGCTGAAAGCCTTCTCAGTTCTCCGAGACTTGCTTGCTGAAACCCTCAGTAGAGTTTTTGCTGTAAACATTTATCCATAGAGAAGTACTGCTCTGACACTGACTGAGGAGAAGAGTTGGCTTATAGGTGTTTAATTAAAACATTAAGCAGAAAAAAGCATTAGTGTCAACATTCACAAGTGCTTTACCATAGCTGTGGGTTGTTATAATTGAGTTTTCCTGCAAATGCTTTTCCCACCTCCCTTCCTTCTCTAAGAGCTGGAATAGCTTGAGGTTTGCTTTGCCTCATGCTGTTAAGTTGTGGCTTTGAGACTATGCCCCATGCTGTCAGTCTCTGTTTTCTTTCAATCTGGTTGTTAGCTTTAATTTCTAAAATCAAGATTGGATGGCAACAAAGGGCTCTAATGAAAAGTGGGGGAAAAAAGTCATCTGTTAAACAGCCTTAAGAATTCTTATGTGCAACAGTATATAATGTGGTCAAGCTGATTGTGTTCTGATTTTGTAAACTGTCAAATGCTTCTTACCTTGTAATCAATATTAAAAGAGAGAATGTACTGTTCAGGAGCCAAAGGTACCATGACACCTGTAGAAGGTCTGTCCAGTTTTCTATTTGTCACCATTATGATGTTTCTAATTTCAAAAAACTTCATAGACTGCACTACTCCACGAACACTGATATTAGAAAGTAGCATTTAGAAAGTAGGGGTGTCACACATTTATTTGCTGTCAGTCATTTCAAAAGGATACTACTTACAAGAGTACTGCTTTATTTAAAGTAAAATAAGCCTGTATCTCCTAGCTTGAAACTAATAAAAAAGTACAAAATAATGCCCTTCAGAATACTTTATTGAATGAGATCTTTAAAAACATGCATTTCTTTCCACTCTCTGGGAAATCTTATTCCTACTACCTCAAATGGTCCATGCATATTACATCTTCAATGTAATGAGTCAAATAAGAAGCTATCGTTCCCTGAAGAAGACAGGAAATTAAAGATTTATTTACATCTAACATGTAACATCTTAAGTCACAACATTTCAAAGGAAAAAATAAAAGCTGCCATTTCCATATTGCCTCTGGCATTCTGGACATAGAACTAGAGAAGGTGGTAGTTATCTAAGTGACAGAAAATTTGTAAAAACACATTCTGATCTCTTACATCAGTAGTTGTTATGGATTTATGCTTTTAGCCGCACTTCCTTGCCTTTGACAAACAAAAGTTAGAGGGAGAATTTCTGGTGGGATGTACTTTGATATAGTCAGCCGCTTATGCACAGGAAACTTAACTAAAAAAATAATGTTTTAATATAGTATTTCCTCCAACTTTGCATGCCCTTCTTAGAAAGGAAATTCAGATTTATGCTAACAGACAGGCATTGTGTAAGGTGCACTTGAGCGTTTGGTTTCTCACACCTTGGCTTTGCCTTCCCATCCATCAACATGCCATGGACAGCTGCAGTCATGGAATTCAGGTATTACAGTTGGTACCAGACCCTCCTTGTTGCTGTTAGCTCTTTCCTCCTGCTCTTGACATAGGAAGACAAAGGACTTATACTTCTTTCCAAGGTACTTACAAAATCCGCTGCACAGAGCATTGCTCTGATAAGCAACGCAGAGCTGTTTTATAGATCTGACATGAATGAGCATGACAAAATTAGAGCCCAAACTCAATTCCATGTGACCTTGAGGACTTTGCCATTTTGCTGCAGTGGTAGGGGTAGACAAATACAGGAATATCAGCAACTGTGCTACTCCCTCCTAAGTCAGGAGGTTATCCCTCTTCTGTTGTACAATCACAATGTCTACCATTCCAAATCAATAGGGGTGAATCTTTTCTTCATACTACTATATTTATGATGGGAATAACCACACTTGCCCAGCATCCCAAGCCTTTAGTAGTCTGATTCGCTCACCTGTGCAAAACGTTGCAGATACTTTTTGAGCTTGTTAAATAAGCTTTTGAAGTATTATTAGGAGATGAAACAGCCACATGTAAAGCTTAAAAAACAAGAGCTAGCAAGCTAGCATTACCATTTCATTCTGTAAAAAAAACCAAACCAAACTAGATGCTAATAATGGAATAGCTTGAGAGAAAAATCTCTGAAACCTTTGAAAAGGTTTCTTTAGAAGGTGAAAAAAAACCCCAACTCAATAGAAGAAGTTTAGCTACAAAAGGTGCATTAGCAGTACTCTTTATTTTTCTCCTCTATTTACACACACACACATACACACAGAGTTTATGCATATGTTGTATTTTCAGCAAAACATACATCCTTTTGTGTATGAAGTCATGACCTATCTTATTAAAATTGGAATAGCTGAATAAACATTTATTTTACCCTCCTCAGACTTTCTAAGAAGCACTGTTTGCTTGGGGTTTTATTTTGTCAAAGACTTAAGAGGAAAAGAACAGAACACTTTAGCTGAAGACTGCATTTGTTTTTATTGACTGTATGTTCATATATATTTTTAGTAAAAGCCAAAGTATTCCACCGGCTATATATACTCAAATATTACTGCTCAAAAAACATGAAGATAAAATCCTGAACAATCCTAATTCACACTATATTTTTTTTTCTACAATTGATTTTTTATTTAAATGTTGAAATAATTAAGAGTAAAAATGTATTGGGCATTCCTACCATAATTTTTAAAGAAATTACAATAAGTTAAAAAATTTTTGGGATGGGAATTGTTTTTTGATGAAAAGCTATGGACTTATACACCAGTGACTAGTTTAATTAGGAAAGATACTTTAATTAGGAAGGAAATTGTTCTGATGTCATGTTCTCACCGCTTTCATTACAAGGTAATGCCTAAACTGTGGCAAAGCTATTAGAAATCTGTTAATGTAAAAGGATGATATCTCTTTAAAAATTGCATTAGCAAGCTGGGGAAGTCATTAGTATACAGCTGTAACTCTAAGAGTGTAAACTTGAAAGAACTGTTTATTTTCTGCCTTGCAGCTGTGTGTAAAACCCACTGAGAGAAACTTGTTACCAATTACTGGTTTAGAGGCTTCAAGTAAAGACAGCAGGTACCAAGAGAGTAAAAGAGCCTAGCTCACAAACAACTATACAACAATGAAATTCCTTAAGAACAGCTGTTAAAGGAGAGGAAATATAACTGCTGAGATGAAGAAAAAAAAATTGTTTGTAAGTCAAGAAGTAAAGCAAAGCAAGATGTAGGAAAAAAAAATTAGGTAGCTGAGAGGAGAAAGGGTTTTCACCATAAGCTTCCAGTAACAAAGTTGAGATCAATAGTAGCAATCCAGGAAACCAATATATTTCAAACATTGTCTGAGTACTTGTAGTATGGAATTGGAAAGTCACTTCTGTACATCATGTACATTGAAGAACATATTGCAAAAGGCAAGGTTGTTTTATAAGTGTAAGAGAAGCCATTAACATGAACTGTTGCAAACAAGAAATCTCTCTCTGTATTGGAAGAAAGTCAGGTCAATCGGTGAAAAAAGTCTGATGGAATTAAATGGAAAAAAAAAAGGAAACATTTGGATCATACCAAGAAAATGAGCTTATAAATGAGAAATAACTGACAATACTAAGGTGAAAAAGGTAAGTGTCCAAGGCAAGAAAATCTAAATTCACAGAAGTTATATATGGCTTATCTGCTGTACTCTGAAAGAAGGGCTTGAATATTGGGGACTCCTGAGTCATTAGCACCTCACTTGGTAGATTTCCCTCTCATTCTCTTCCCACTGAGCTCGTGACTCCATAGGAGGTGAGAGAAGAAGGACTCTTCCCTCACCCAAGCCCATATCTCCCTGCAATGGTAAGGCATCCTGAAAAAAGGAGAAAGAGAGAGCACATGACCAGGTGCTGCACAGCCAGATTGGAGGGATTTACAGCAGAGAGCAACTATACTCTCCAAAAACTTTACCACTCTGAGCTATGCAGCGTTTGTGTGAGTTCTTCTCATTTCTTTCCCTGCAAAATAAGCCAGCCCAACTGGAATAACCACGGGAGAATTTATGCACTGAATTTCCTACTAAAGCTGCTCAGGAAATTTCCACAAAATCCATGGCCTTGGTTAGCTGTGTGAATAGTATTTCAAGCAACAAGAGTAGCTTCCTTAACCACCTGTGTTGATTCACAGATGAACCTCAGACTTCCTTCTTAATATTTTGGTCTACTTCTTTCTTTGTTCTCCCTGTCTTGCTGGGACGGCTGCCAGTTTAATATAATCCTTGTATTCAGAGTAAGCAGAAGATAGATATTGCACTCAGAATTGGTACAAAAGGTAACATGGTGGACATTCTCATGCTTCTTTTACATCCTCATATCAGCAGGATGAAGTCCAGCTCACTGTGCTTTATGCTTTTACAGCATTTTTCAACAGAAGAGCTCAAAGTGCTGAACAAATATAAATCCTATAATAGTCCATGGGGAAAAAAATGGTTTCATGGTATTTCTGCTTTGCTGAAAATTAGAAAAAGAAAGAAGTTTAAAGATAAAGTCTAATTCAGACAGATACTAAGGAGAAAGTGTGAAGAATGAGAACCAATAAGGCTTTAAGCTCCTATAAATTAGGTACTAGAATGCCCATTCTTCAGTTTGGAACCTCTGAATTCCTTCAAGTAGAATCTACAAAAGGCAGTTATACATTTTATTCTCTACTACATTGTATAAGAAAATTGCTTACAGCAAAAGAATTGTCCCCAAAAACTGCACAGAGCAGTAAGCTTCCTAAAGGAAACAATAATGCCTGTGCACCACTGGTATTTACTGGGCTAGTATTTAGAAAAGTCTCAGAAGTGTGAAGACCAGAGTCAAGACAAAGGAAACAACTGTGGTAGGAGTGTTAGAAACACAACATGGAATGGGATTAAATAAGAATCAGGTCAGATTCTTTAAAAGAGGTAGGCACACATAGGGCATTGTATTAAAGCATAATGCTGCAATAAGAGTTTTGGACAAGGCAAAGGGCTTCAAACCAAAAAAAAGTTTCTAAAATTTTGTATCTACTGAAGCCAGCAGCTAGGTATTCTCAGGCTCAAGCAAACAGACAAATAACCCCAATTTGGCATTGGTGGGCTTGCATCAAGCTCATGAAATGAAAATGTGGCAGACTACAAACATTTGTGTTCCTACTTGTATTGGGTTTGCATGGCCTGGTTTTTGGTAGCAGGGGAGGCCACAGAGGTGGGTTCTGTGAAAAGCTGCTAGAAGCTTCCACAATGTCCAGGAGAGCCAATCCCTGGTGGCTCTGGGGATGGACAGTCACTGGCCAAGGCCGGGCTAGTTACAGATGGTGGTAACGCCTCTGTGAGAACAGATTTAAGAAGAAATCAAAACAAATTTTGTGGTGCAGTTTTGATTCCAGCCAGCAAAGAGGAGGAGGTGAGAACATGAGAGAACAACATGCAAACACCAAGGTCAGTGGAGAAGGAAGGGGAGGAGGTGCTCCAGGCACCAGAGCTGAGATTACTCTGCAGCCTGTGGTGAGGACCATGGAGAAGCAGCTGTGCCCCTGCAGCCCGTGGAGGGCCGTGGGGGATGTAGAGATCCCGTGCTGTGCTCCTGCAGCCCGTGGAGGAGGAGCCTACGGCAGAGCAGGTGGATACCTGAGAGGAGGCCGTGACTCCCTGGGAGAGCCATGGAGAGAGGGGCTCTGTTCCCAGGCTGGAGCAGCCTGTCCTTGAAGGACTGCACCCCGTGGAAGAGCGACCACACTGCAGCAGTTTCAGGGGAACTGTTTCCCATGGGAGGGACTCACGTTGTAGCACTACACAAGGAGCTGTTCCTCAGGAGATGGAGCCGCATTGGAGAAGTTCCACAGAAAACTGTCTCCCATGGGAGGGACCCCACAGTGCAGCAGGGGAAGGACTCCTCTTCCTGAGCAGCAGGAGAAGCCACAGGTGAGATGAACTGACCATAACTTCCATTCCCTCTCTCCTTGTGCTGCTGGGGTAGGAGGTAGAGCTGGGAAGGAGAGAGGGGTAGGGGGAAGGTGTTTTTAAGGGCTTATTTTATTTCTCATTATTGTGATCTGATTTTGTTAGTAATAAATTCACTTCATATCTCTTAAGTTGAACCTGTTTTTCCCTTGATGGTATGTAATGAGTGATCTCTCTCCCTGTCCTTATCTCAACACCTGAACCATTTGTTAAATTTTCTCCTCTCTGTTCAGCTACGAAGGAGAGTGAGTGACCAGCTTTGGTGGGTGCCCAGCATCTGGCCAGGGTCAACCCATGAAACTACTATTGCAACACAGTGTTACATTTTTGTTCTTATTGTGTCTTTCTTTGCTTTTTAAAACCATAACATTTTTCAATAAAAATCAAAAGTTATTCTTATGTTTAATCCATTGATGGTAAAATTTAGGCAATTGCTGCATGGAAAATGAAAGTTGTCATTGGGTTGAGCTATTTAAATATAGGTCACTGGCTACAGTATATCATAAGCACACATACACTGTCTTAACAATGAGTTAGTGTTAATCGGACAGGAGGATATTACACCTGATTATGCATTGTAATGATTGTGAGAGTAATTGAATTATTTCCAATTTTAAAGCAGTTTTGTTAAGATGGCTGTTGCTTACGCTAAATGTTTTTTGTATGTTTTTCTTTAAAGTGACAATTGTGACTGCATTGGTTTTAAATGCACACTGGAAGGATATTCTAGTGAAAATTCCTTGTTTACTTGAGAGAGACTGCTTAAATGTTTAATGACATTAGCTTCTTGCAAATGGTATTCATTTCCTGTATATGCAAATTTTCTTAATGTGAAACCCCCATAACAGGTAGAATGTAGAAAGTTAATGAAGCCATGTAATTACAATCACTATAGTGACTGCAGTCCCTGGAGAACAATAAAGTGATAATATACATGGGGTTTGACTTTCTTTGGAAACAACAGCTTATAATTTGAAAATAGATAGCAAAATATTTTCATTATCTTCTGCTGTCTCCTAAGGCAAATGGCAGGTACAAATAGATTATGCTTTTATTAACTTCAAAAATGGGAGATAATGTAATTAGGAAATATTTAATTGTTTTCCATTTTCCATGGCTGGAACTGGACTATATTTAAATTCTTCTTTCAACCATAGGGTAAAGCCAGGGTCAATCTGACTTCAGCCTGGAAACCTTGGTTTTGTTCTAACATTGGAAAGGTACATTTGAAGATAACAAAATATATGTCATGTTTATGATCACTTTAAAGTATATAACAGAGAAATCAAAAGCTAGTTGGAAGCTTTGAATGCCTTTTAAGGAAAAGATTTCAAATTACCTATTTTGAATTTCAAAGATTTAAGTGCAATTTTTAAGCTAATTTTGCAAATAGTAGGAAAAAAAATAAAAAGAAGTATTTAATGACTGTTCTTATATGGTTTTTTTATCATTGTTGTAATTACTGTGGGCACTATGTAGACAAGAGGGCACAGAGAAGCTCCCTTCTCCAGCAGCACTCTGTCATGGTGCAGCAGGACAAATACACCAGCATCAGGAAATCTCCCTGGCAGCTCTGGACAAATCAAAGCTATCTCAGAGGAAGGCTTTCTACATTCTCACCTCTTACCCAAGAGGAGCACCTTACCGAGGAATCTGGTCAACCTGAGGTAAGCAAAAAGAAATAAATGACATGAATCTGGCAATATGCAAAATTTCTCTTAAAGGTGCCCATTTCTTTCCATTGAGTGGACCCTTAACTTGGGCACCTCAGAAAGATGGCCAAGATTTGCTAGTATTCTTGTATTTTTACTTTACTTTTGCAATTAATTTACCTCTATGCTGTGAAGGAACCACAACATTTGCCTGTCTGCATTCATTTTCTGCTCTCAAACACACTTGTTTCTCATAATGGAAATTTTATATTTGCCTGTTACGGAAGATGCACTTTTACAGAGAGGTATTCTTTTCTCCACTGCAGAATGGAGAACTCTTCCTTAAATGATGAAATGCTTTCTTTAGCAAAATCTCATAGTATTACAATATTTCTACAGGTTCCACTGTAATATTCCCATTGCCCACAACGTAATTTTATAGCAAGGAGCACAGAAGTTCTCATGACAAATATATGAGCTGGCATGAACCCTTCCTACTTCATATATAACTTGCCTGCTGTTTAAAGTGCTAGAAAAAAATATTTCTTTTATTCTGTCAGCAAATTGTTTCTTTTTCTGACACTAACTTTTAAAATGGTAGTGCCAAACAAGCAGGAATAGGTTAACTCAAAGCAGAGCAAGTAGCTATAAATTACATAGGTTGCTGTCTGATGGGGCTCTCATGCAGCATGTAACAGTCTGTAGCTGCAGTTCACAACATATAACTAGCAGCAGTAGCAGGAACTGCAGGTTAATGTAACATGGTCAGCTCATCTCAATGATGAGGCTACAAATATTGAATAACAGCTAGTGCCAGACTATTTCCATGAGTGTTAAATCTGAGAGTTGTTAAATTGGGTGCTGTTCATCGTATCTTGACTGAAAGTGAGCTGCGCACCGTGATGTGTTCTGGGTGAATTTCCCATTCCTTCACATCCAAGACCAACTGGAAGTTTGTCACTGCTCCAATCCAGTTGAAAATCACAGGTTTCTTTGATTTACGAAAATATGAATATCGATCTAATATCAATATCCAACTGAGACGGACAAAAACTCTCTAACAGTTTAGAGTTAGAAAGTGTATGTTTTATTTGGTGCCAGGCACTGCGTGGGATAGCTCCCTAAGACACAGGGCCCCAATACAAGCAAACATGATACCTTTTATTTCCAAATATTATGAATATCCAAAATACAAATGCATATTCATAACATTAAGACCTCCCATTCTCCGCTTCATATGGAAATGAGCCTAAATGTCATGAAGCATGCATAGCATGTGTCCTGAATTGAGTCAGTGGTCTTGAATTGGGTCAGTGGTCTTAAAAAGATGAAGTAACTCAATCTTCCTCATTTTGACCTTTTCGCCTCTCTGAACTTTAACAATCCTAATTACTTTAGTGACCTCTAAGTTCCTTCTTGCGTGACTTTTGAATGGGTTCCCACCAAGGGAGGAAATTGGTAATTGTCCTTGTTCCTTATACCAACTTATCAATGTTTCTGTTCCTTGTTCTAAGCACAGCTAAGCAAACATACAAATGACAGATCATCAGTTATTTGGTAATCAGTTACTAACATCTTAAAACCCATTTCAGGTCCAGCTCCCTTAACTATTTTAATTAACTCTAGCTGGGCCCAAATTCCTTCCTATTTCAACTAATTTCAACACAGCTAGCCTATAACTAAAATCTTTATGTTTCTTCTAAATCTATGTTTCATCTTCCCCCAAACCAACCTGGTACATAGCCATGTCTTTGCTCATTACTGGGGATCAGGCATGTACAAGATGTGTGTGAGGAGCCTGGGAGTGTTGCTCGTTCAAGAGCAATGCAAAAAGGTAATTTCTTGAAGCTCCTACATCAAACCCGGCCACATTAAATAACTCCATTGATTGAATTATATTCACATAAAATTTTAACTCAATTGTTATGAAGTACAAATAAGAGAGTAAAACTCCCTGTCTGTTCTTGTACACTTCACACTAAGGAGAATAACTGTATTTCCTGGATAAATTAATTGTTGTGAATTCTTCATCCACCTTAATTTTTCACCGACCTCATTGTGAGGATTAATTAACATCAGCAAAGTACTTAATGAAGATGAAAAATGCTGTGTAAGTATTTAGAAAATATACATATCTGTTCTGAATAGAATATGAATCTCAGCAAAACATTTCTCATTCTATCTCAGAAATACTCGGGTTTTACATGTGTTCCAGCACTTTAAAAAGCATGGCTAGTTTTTTTCCCACTAGGGCTGTTCTCCATATATCTTCAACAGTTAAAGCAGAGATTCCTGATGGTACTTTAGTGACAGGATTCCTAAACTCCTTCAGTAACTGAACCTTAGGTTTGCAGGCATTGACAGGCACCTGACTGTCTCAGACACAGAGATGCAACCGCTGACTGCAAGGCAGCAAACGCTCCAATGTCCAGAACCAAATCACACGTTTTGATAAAGAACTTTAGAAAGAAACCCTAAGTTTAAAAGAGGTGCCCATAATATATTACTCTAACACAATTCTAGACAGCAATTTCCATCAAACTACTACTAATATTATGAAATAAATTAATGTGGAAAATAGAATAATACATTCTGAACAAAGGTGTGAAGTGTTAAATAATTCTTTTGAGACAACTTCCTACACAAATATTTTCCAGATGATTTCAACATTTAGAGAGAATGTTGTTCTGCTTTGATTGTTCTTTTGTTGAAGGGAGGGAACAAAAATAGACAAACTGTTGCTAGCAGTTACACTGAAAACCTGAGATAGTTTCTCTTTGGCTATTCAGGAAGCTGATTTTGCATAGAGATAGCTTCAAATTATATTGCAGGTGTTGTTTCTAAAAAGTGAACAGTTCCATGTTTCAAAATGTTTTAAAGTTGTATCTCAGAAAAAAGGACACTCACCAGACAATCCAAGATTTCTAACAGGATTGTGATCAAATTATATTTATGACTATTGCAAAGTATAGCCATATCCTTCACCCACCTCTGATAGCTGAATCCAAAGTCCCTTGAAGATATCAGAGACATTCTCATGGATTTCAGTGGAATTTAGATTTTTGTGCACATATTTTTTGTTATTTTTCATGGATAATCCAGAAGATTAAACTTCTATGTCTGGAAATATGCTGAGATTCATTGATACGTAATAATATAAGTATCATGCAACGATGATAAAATGGGAAAGCCAGGTCTCTATTTTGGACTTTTAAGAGAAGGAAATAATTTAGCAATGTGTCATTTCAAATTTGAAATGGTACAACCATTCATCTCCACAGCAAGAGATAATTAATCCTTAGCTTGTCATTTAAAAGATACTGTAAATGTATATAGAGATAATATAGATTATGCTAATTTCTCCAATCCCCGTAGACAGATCCACACAGATTTTACTTTGGAGACTGGCACCAAAGTAGGTAGCACCAAACTTTTACGAATTTACTTTTTGGATTTGCCTATTAATCTAAAACCTGTAAGGGAGTCTCAGAATTTCAGTGGAAAAACCAAAAAATGAGTCAAGAGTAATAAAGACAAAATGGTTTTCATCTGAATGCTAAGCCATCTGCGAAATATTCCTTCCAACTCTATCAGCACTTATTGTAGCACCTTTATGTATAATTACATGAGGCTGATTAGTCCCATGTTAAGAATCTCACAAAAAAGACAATATGACAAAATTCAACATTCGTGGCAGGGCACATTTTGGTCACTACAGTCAGAAATACACGTTTTATTTCAGCAGTTTATTACTTTAAAATATAATTTGCGCTATCCATGTGACTGTCGACACCATCACTCTTCATACTAGTATAGGATGGGATGCAGGGTGAAGGCTGTTTGCAGTGCTTTGACAGTAGCACAGGGGACTTACACTTGTGAGTAATGCTGTCTTTTATTACTTCCATGGAACAGTTCCTGTTTTGCATGCATGAGAGAAGAACGCACAGTGAAAACTAATAGCTATTTACTAAAAGAAGGGAACTCACATGTCGGAAGAGAGCAGATAATAATTCTATGGTTGATGCTGTTTCAAGGAAGAGAGCATTATTTTGTGTTATCTATGATGCATGACATCACATGGAAGTTACTCAGATAATTTGGTAATATTGTCTTAGAACTGTAGTGCAGGTAATAAGCTCATATCTCATAATTAATTTTAACTTTATTTTCTGTAAAAATAGATTTTCCTGGGCTTAAATGGAGTCCAGTGTCCAAAAAAAGGGTTTATTGATACCAGAACTTATTTTTGTTGTTGCCTGCTGTATCCTTGGGCAGCTCAGTTAAGCTTTTTGATAATCAGGTTTTTATTCTGCACACTGTTCCTAGTAACTCTTCCTTCTTAAAAGTCTGATGTTTTGTAACTTGTGATTGAAAAATATTTTAAGAAGTGAGGTTTGCCAATACTGATGAAGTGACAAGCTTAATAATAAAATAAATGCAAGCTGTTTATGTGATAAAAGAGGTCTAGTAGATTTTGGTCAAGTAGAGCTGTATTACCCAATAGTTTAGATTACATCTTGTTGTTAGTCAGAATTTTAGAGTTGTGTAAGGCAGGTGAAAGGGTGATAGCCACCAGATTTTTTATTTCTTAATTGTACCTGAAAATATTAATTTTGAGCATTTAAAGTAAAAGCCAATGCTGAAGCTGACATAAGAATTTTTTTAAATCAGAGCAGTAAATTTACACTAATCCTCCATAACAATAAAGTACACTTAAAAATAATTATATATGTTAAGTTGGCTTTGCTTTGGAGATTTTTGTCTGTGTTTGCAATGAGATGTGCTAATAAAATGCATAAGAATGTTACAGCCCTGTCTGTATGAGCACCACTGTACATTAGATACACCCTGGTGTGAACAAATTAGGAGGAGCAAAGGATAACAAAATATATTATGCTGATAATCTGCTAGAAGATTACATTTATATATTAAGTATAGCATGAAACTTCAGGAATGTTTAGAGCAGTCAGTGTGAACTTTCACAGCATGATTTAATAAAGTTGCAACATACGAATATACAAACTACTGGAAGAGTCATTACTTTCATTAAGAATATTACAGTGAATAAATTAACCTAAAACAATAAAACCTGAGCAGCAGATATATATAAGTCATTTACATCTTGTAGTAGACTCATTTGGTGTAAAAAAGAATGAATGTGTTATGGTAGAGGTTTCATTAGCACTTGCATTTCAATTGACTTAGAAGCACACCATAAGAATACAAAGGCAATAAATATCATCTATAAACAAGAATACTGTAAAGGGCTTTTTCTTTTTTTAAACAAGATGTTCTGTGCCATTACACTTTAATAGTCATTTTGCATTTTCAGTATGAAAAAGCTAAGAAAGCTTGTATTGGTGTCACCAGCGGAACCGATGTTCATATTTTATATGACTATATTACATAACTCTCCATTAACCCTCTAAATGCATTGCCATTCAATGAGACAAGATCAGAAAGCAGATTATACCTTATTCTGTTAAAGTCACAGCAACTTTACCTCTTCTAGATAAATTCTGGCCATGTTTGCAAAGCATTTTATGCAGCCTTACTGAAATAGCCCAGGGAGTCTAATTGTTTATGAACACTGTTATTCACTGACACCAGGAGACGTTTTAGCATGTTTTCATTAAAATTTTTGTAATACCTGGGTAAAAAGGGTATGAGAACACTCTTGTTCTCATTTTCAACAGGGCAAGATGACTGAAAGGATTTCCAAATTCCTGACCCAGTGTCTGAACTGTTTTACACACTGTCATTTCTAGGAATAAAATTCAATATAGACTTAGCTATCAATTTGAATTACTTGTACTTTATTCTGCATCATAAATGGTTGAGGGACCAGTGTTATCCTGTGCCTGCATCTGATGCTCATCACCTGTGAGCTGTTGTTACTCATGTGAGTATATTTGGCATCTGATCTATCACAGCAATACATGCTGAACTGTTTCTAAATCAGAAATATGTGAGGTATAACATCATACAAACACAAAACCTCAGGTATTTTCTGCCATCAGATATGTATAACTGTACTGCATCTCAAAAAGAGAATAATTTCTGAGACATTTTCATAAAAACAGCTAAACTGTTCGATGACTGTAAAAATATTTATACCTTTTCATACTCAAAAAAGGCATATAAACAGCCATTTTAAGTCTAAATAGTCTTTTTTTTGGCCCAAAATGACACTTGAAGAGAGAATAGTAATACTTCCTATGGATAAATTATGTTTAAAATGGATAGTCCCTTTGATAAACCCACCCACTTTCCAAGGTTCATAAGAGCATCTTGATGACTCCCTGTAATAGTTCATGATTGGTTCTAATTTCCCTTTAATACAATTATATATTTTTGGCATTCAAAATCCTTTGGTAAAATATTCGAAACTTAATGAAGTACTTCATGACAAGTCTTCTATCAAATACCTCACCCTGTCATGTCTCTTTTTCAAGTTGATTTCTAATTTGCTTCATCTCTTCCCATGCAGAGGTCATTCAATAACACTAAATATACAGATTACACTTCCTTGTCAGGTATCAAATTCAATTATACTGCTTTTGAGAAGGGATTTACTGAAATAGCATAATATTCATGCTAGCAGTTCATCACTAATTTCTTGGTTTAAGGATTTCTGTTCCAGTCTCTGTAATTTCCTTTATGAACTGTAATATATATTTCTCTCTTCAGAAGAACAATTCAGATGCACTCTAAGATTTGTTTAGCAACAAAGAAGATGAAGTCCACATGTTCAGTATTCTGTTTTGCTTCAGGGTGACTGTTCTGCATTCAATAAATAAATTTTCTTCCATATTGGCACTCAGACATGCACAAGATTTTAATATTTGTAACTTGTGTTATACACCTGAAGAAACTGCACTATTAGCAATTTTGTCATTTAAGGGGTTTTTTTTTTTCAGATCACTTATGAATGTAGTTAATACAATTTGATGCAGAACATCTCTCTTTGGGATTCCTCTAATATCCTCCTTTCTCCAAAGCAAATGAAAATCCCCTCTCCTATATTTTGTTAATCCCTTGGAGCACTGCTTTTGCTCATGGCCGGTTAAGATTCGTTGCTAAGAAACATGTTAAGATTCCTGAATATGAGTAAAACCAAATATTCTATCATGTGTTTTTTGATTCTTCAATGAACTCTTGTAGATTAATAAATAAGTTTTCCCTCTAGAAAAGACATCTGATTCTTTATCACTACATATAGTGAAGTGTCTACTGAACCTATTATTTACTGTAGTTTCAACTAATTTGCTCATTAAAAGCTTCAGGCTTACTAAGAAGCAGTTCTCTAAACTTTCCCATGAAACCTTTTAATCTGTTACTGTTTTTGCAACCTTGCTTCTTTTCTAGCGCAAAGTGGATATTCAGTAGATAAATTACAAACTACATCTCATATTCTGGAATTTTTAACATGTTGATTTCTTCAGAAAAGATATCTAGTGGTGGAGATATTGATACTCATTCCATCGGTTTCTTTCTAAATGTTTAAATGGTGGCACCACAAGACAAAATAATTCATCTGTCCTATCCCACCCAGAGGATAGGATCTAGATTGTCATAAGCCCCTCTAAACAGAACACTGAGTGAAATAATTCATTCTCTTTTTCTGTGGTGTCCTCATCCTCCTTGAGAACCCATTTTAGATCTTGATCTGTACATAAGTGCTACACATTCTCTGGCAAGTTGCCAGGATTTCTTTCTGTATTTGAAAAAGACTTAAGGAATGTCGTTTTCAAAATCTCTTTTTGTTTTGCTTCGTTATTGTTTACATCTAACTTTTCTATTCAATTTCATTTTTTTTTCTAGCCATAACTTCTGCTTTTACATTTTATAATCTGCACTTCTCTGTAATTTATCATGGGTTTGGACCTGTTTTGTATATATAGATACATATATATATATGTATATATTGATCTTAGAAAATATTAATGCTCTCTGTGTTTATTTTATCCTTTTAGCTATTTTTTTTCTAAATTGTGTTACATGCTGTCACAATGTCATCTGAATTCCAAGAGTAAGGGACTAAAACTGTATAAAAATCACTTCAAAGGCTTGTCATATTGTCTCAGTTTTGAAACACTGAGATTCTGTGTACCACTGTAAATAATTTCGCAATAATATTTCTCAAAATATTAAGCAAGTATAAATCAGAGCATTTGAGTACAGCACCAAAATTTTATTGGAGAACATCATACCTTACATATATATTTTTTAAATGATGCTTCTATTCCTAAGGGATTTTTCTTCAGCTCTTTATAAAAACGGCCCTCCTTTCCAAGAAAAAACTAGGTATGGTTGATCACTGTCTTTCAGGCAATCAGTTGCCACTTTTAGAAGGGATGAGGAAAAATATCTATTAAACTTTCCTATTAAAGAAAAGAAAGATGCCAAATTTGTTATACAGATACAAGTTTGAATTTTACTAGCCTTCTGAAGATTGTTCTAATTCATCAAGGTTAGTGGATTTTAAAAACATTACATACAGAATGACCTTGCAATTAGCAGCCTGGCAGTGCTCTACTGTTAACACACATATATGCATGAAAGAAAGATGTATGTACACTAGATGATATTTTTTCCATGACAAAGAGAATGGGATATATTTATTTGTTCTTAATCAAAAAGATAAGACAAATAAATTTGCTTTTGGGTTTCATGGGTTCTTTTGGCTTGGTTTGGTTTTGTGTTTGTTTTTTGTTTGGGTTTTGGGGTTTTTTTGCTTGCTTGGGGTCTGTTTTTCTTTTTTTTTTTTACTTTGGACTGTTATAACAGATTAGCAGACTAGTAACATTTAGGGAGAAATCTGGGTAGGTCTCTATTTCACCTCATGTATCACTGTTATACCTCCAGATGTCCAAAATTCCATCTACTTTGACCCCTTTTAAGCAGAAGTTAAAGGAATTAATTCAAAAAGATAAATATATTGTAAAGATTATTTTCTAGGACTAGGGTGTTATAGCTCCTAAGTATTTTACAATTTTAACCATATACAGGCAAATCTCCATCCACTGTAATACAAAATACACACATACATAGAGTGAAAGAATGATAACCTTGTACTCTGAGAAGGATCTGTTGGTCTGACATCAGTCCCAGATACCACTTATTTAACCATCCAGTCACACTTTGTCAGTGTGACTGAAAATTCTTCGATTAGAAAGAAAGAACATAAAATAGATAATATGTTCTGGTTAACATGTTTATGACACAGTGAGTCAGCTTATAAATCATTCATCCTGAAACTAAGAACCAGCCAAGGAGTAATAGGGAAAGGTCATTAAGCTGTGAAGGTATAAGTGGAGTCAACTCAAGAGTGTTTGGCAATTTAAATTACTGTATTCATGGAAGTCTTTTTGCTTTGTCATAGAAGATACAGGTAACAATTGTAACCAGTAAATCCAAGGATGTGAAGGATATGAATTTCACCTTATACATCCCCCCAATTATTATATACTTATGAATATTGTCTACATTTACCTCTGCTAGAATTAAAAACTCTGATATAATTAAATGGGATTTCAAGATTTCAGAAAGTAAAGAGAGATTATAAAGCTCTAACCCAGCTTCAAATCAGATAATGAGACCCCTTCTAGATTCAACAAATTGGCTCATATAAAGTACAGATGGAAATTAAATTGAAGCATTTAGAAAACATTTTTCTTTGCTTTCATGTTTTCTCCTCCTCATACAAAAATAGAACAGACCACATAGTGTAATAAGAGTTAAAATCCCAAGACTCTCATTTATTTTAATTGCATGGGCAGTCTGAGGCAGGCACTTTCCAGAATGAGAAGATGGAATGATCACCTAGTCTGGGACTCATCATCTGGGGTGACTCATTAGTGTCTTATGAATTCTGGATAGGAGGATGACTACAAAGCTGGATCCAGAGTCTAGAGAGACTCCAATTCTTCCATAGATTGGCACTGGGACATATGAATCTAACTTAGCAGATTTTTTTTACAACTTCTCACATTATTTTACCCTGTTTACACCATGGCCTCCTTTCTGTTGACCAGGATAGCTGAAGACTATATATTTCTGATGAGTTTTTAGTAAATAATTTTTCCATCTGGCTTATAAATTTTTTCTTGTGTGTTCAAGAGGTAATTTCAAAAGCTTTTGCAGATACTATATTGAGTAGTCAGAGGTTTATGATTGTCATCAAACAATTTCATAACTAAGATGCAGGGAAAACATGCCATGAATTTTGAATTAACTAACAGAGATGAAACAAGAGGTAAAAAATGTCAACTGAAAGTCTCTCAGCAAAGGAGTACTGGCAGAGTTTGTATTAGTTGTGTAAGTTTTTGTCATCCTTCTTTATTAACAAGGCAAATAACACATGTTATTTCAAAATCTGAGCTATATTTAACCAATTTTGGGTTTGGTTTTTTTTTTTTTTTATTGCAAGAGAAAGAGTTTGAACAAAGTTCATCAAAGAATAAGTAATTTTTAAAGAGACTCAGTTTGTTCCTCAAATAAATTCATGTTCATTTACAGACTCTCTGTCTGTGTTATGTACTCTGCTGAAATTTTACCTGGTTTACTTCCCATGCTTTGATCAATTCAAATGCAAATTAAGAACAGCAAAAAGATTATATACTTCCAAAAAAAAGGCAACTTTGATAACTTTTGGTTGAACTGAAATATTCTGGAAAAATTTTACCTTGGATTTTATTTCCATTGGCTTCTTTAGACAATAAATTTGCTTTTGCCAAATTTTTATCTAATCTTGTCAGTAGGATTCTTATTTATAGTGAATATTAACACAATGTTATCTCATGAGAGAGATTATACTATAAATATTTATGTATTTTTTTTATATAGCCTAGTATAATTTTCTTGGCCAAAACTCATGGTAGAAGACAGATTTCTAACTCACTGATACTGAATATGTTAAGCCAAAACCCACTGAAAGACTCCCATTAACTTCAGGGGAGACCTTTAGCAGATTCAGTGCATATTTTTGACCTCCATATCTGCTGCCAGCAAATATGTTCTAAGCATGAAAAAGACATCTGAAAAGCAGACAGATATACTGCCTGGAGCATGTTTCACTCTGCAGCCAGTTCCACAGCACCCTTCTATTTTCCCATGGGCTGCTGGACTAGGCAGCATCAATCCTCTGTGCCTTGTACCCACTGTTAAGATCCGATTATGAGAGATATACCTCTGCCCGAATTAAGGTGCAAACAAGACCATACGCCAAATTCAATAGTACAGATTTTATTTAGCAGTAGATGTGAGGTAGAGAGAGAAAGAGAGAGAAAGACATAATAATAAAAGAAGATATAATAAGAAGAATAAAAAAGAGGAGGGGGGAGAGAGAGAGAGCGTGAGAGAAAGATTAAGTAGAAAGATAATCACCACCCATGGATCCAGACTGCATTGCAATCGTTCTCTTTCTTCTTGGTGGTGGGGATCCCATGAAACGCAGAATTCTGTGAGTTCTGGTGGGAACACCCAAGCACCTCCCTTGCAGGGACACATACTGCACAAATACCTGGTGCTTTTAGTGTTCTGATAGGCTGTTATCTGAAGCCCAGGTGGCTTGGTAGGGTAGGAGTAACATCCTCATGAAGCTGGGAAACGCACCTTGACCAGGGGTCCTCCTGGGTGACACAGCAGCTGGTGCAGCCTCATGAGCTTTCTTCCCTGTTCTGACCCCACAACCAACACTGGCTGGTTTGGAGCTGATGAGGCACTTACCCATTACAAGAATCTTAGTCGGTGCATGAGTTTTAACCAGCCTGTATCTGAGTTATATAGCAAGGGATATTTTGAAAAGCCTTTTTAATGCTTTAACTTTGGAGACTGAAAAACAAGAAAAACAAGAACCTTTTTTTAATATTCTGTCATTTCCCTGCTAAAAGATATACTGCAAATCTTCTGCGACTGCTAGTTTCAATGGCCTGCTGCAATTTGCCATTTGTGACAAAGTTCAATAAATAGAAAGTGTAAAGTGCATCAAAATTATATTTAAGGATCCTCTTCATCTGCAGAAGACCTGCTTATTAGCTATATTGCACATTTAGCTCCAAGGGTTCTGATTATAATCAATAACTAATCAGAAAGTAACTTGCACAAATGAAGTCCTGAATAATATACAACTGAGTCATAACTTTCCCAAGTACATAAATACTAACCCTTTTATTGAAAAAATCTGCAGTTAGCACTTTTCCTCTTTTATTGTGGCATCTGTTTCAGAAAAACAAATCTAAAAAGTCAATTTGCAGCAGTAGCCTCTGCTTTCAAGAGCTCTGTATCTACAGTAGTGTATCCAGTTTAATCAGAAAAGTTGGAAAAGTGCCCTCTCAAAGACATGGTGCAGGAGAGAACATGCAGATGGAGCTGATTGGAATGGAAGATCCAGGGGTAGAAAACTTTTCTAAATAGGCAACCTCTGAAGTGGACAAAAATGAAGTAAAAATCCATCTGCAGAACAAGCAAGCTAACACTTGTCTCAACTTGGAAGCATAACTCAAATGCTGTGGGAGCAAGAGTGGTGAAGAGAGTTATTTATGGATGTCCAGGGATGAAAGCTTTGCCTATAAAGAAAACCCACAGACACTCCAGTGAGGTAAGTACCAACAGTGTAATAAGATTTAATGTGACCATCAAAAGGGAAATAAAATGGAAAACTTTTTGATCGCACTTTCTATAGCGAGGGCAAACTGCAGAAATGACCTTTACTGCTAATGCCGAAATATTGAGCCAAATTCACTCCTGGTGTGACAATGCTGAATTCCAGTAAATTATGCCAGGGATGACCTTGGTCCATTCTGTTTACACATCTTAGCTATAAGCACCCAACAGTAGTCAGAGTGTATAGTTTGAAGCAATAACTTTTAACAGTCCAGGGCTGAATTAAAAAAAGAAAAAAAAAACAAACCACCAGCCAATTTTACTGACTCAGTTCAGCTTCGTTTTAATTGAAATGGCAACAACAAACTGGAGGCAATTCCTTCTAGAAAAATGTCTTCCATATCCATCAGCATGAATCAAACATTTCACTACCAGAGAACAAAGCGAAACAGCTAACATATTAACATGTTAACAGCAAAACATTTCTAATTTCTTATGAGTATGCTGAAGTTAAAACTCTAGTACATAACACCTTCTGAAATCTACCTGCTTTATGTTTTTAACACTTCTCTGGACAGCTTTTATGCCATTGTATATTCAGCTTTTATCAGTGGATGTCATGGTAGGAGAGATGAAAATTTGCAATTCGCCGAAATACCAAGAAGGCATAGCAGGTTTAACTCATATAGTTCAAACTAATAGTAAAGTATTGGTAGCAGTGCACCTGTGGTAAATAGCCATTCTTCCCCTGCATTGAACCAAAACAATCGAAGGGCACCTACAAGAGGCAGTAGAGAAATGTATTGTAGTTCACATATACGTATACCATAGTGCTTTACAGGGTTATTCCCAGGACAAATGGCTTCCCCAAAGACAAATACTGGCCTCAGTAAAGCAGTGTATGACTTGAGACAGTGCCAAATTGCAAATAAAATAGCTACACTCATGCATATTGTTGATCAGAATACTACATTAGTATTTTAGACAAGGCTCCCACTTTTTGAACATTTTCCTTCATCTGAGAATGAAAACTTAGCTTGATGGCTTTCTATTCAAAGTAAGAAGTTTGTTTGTTTATTGTTTGTAAAATCAGATAAACTTATTCCACTTTATTTCTCCAAAACCCAAAAAGCCTGGGTCAATTAATGGCCCATGGCATCTGGCTACCCAGGAGTTAAGATAGTATCCTTGTGTCATACAATTTTTTCACTGGGGAGTCATGGGATGCAGCAGCAGCTCGCAGTTCTCTCATTCAGACAGACCTGCCAAGACCCCAGTATTAAGGACAAGGTGCTGGGCAGCAATTCAAACCATAGCTGTCTGATACTCAGTGACTACAAAGCAGCAGGCAGAGAGCCAAGAAACCCCAAACACTCCTGCTTCAAACTGCCCAGACTTCCCAGTCCTTCCTTTAGCAGGTTTCCTGTTCTTGTTCTGTAGGCACCCAGACACCGAAGGCAGTCCATGGAATAAGGCCATCACTGCATCTTGGATCCCTTAGGAACCAGGAAAATCCTGAAAAAAAAGACTATTCAGGCTACTTGAAGGTTGGCCTATGGCTCACTGAGACTTGTTTCAGCCTGTGATTGTACTTCTCCTTGTACATTATGATGTGAAATCTTGTCACCCACTGAAGAGCACACACATCAAAAGAATCCTTAAGAAACGTGCATAATTGTGTCAGGCAGTGTATGTAATAGGACGGAATGGAAAACTGATATATCTGAAAGTGGTTTTCTGGATATTGAGTTTACTGAGATGTAAAACACAGAGATCTGTGAAAGGACAACACAAACTCTGCTCCCTGCTGTTTTATCTCATTTCACAAAGACATGTCTATCAAAAACCTCAGTAATTTATTAGATGTTCTGGTGAGAATATAACAAAGATGTGTTAGAGTTCATTACAATAGCAATTTCTGTGATAAAAGCAAACATCCACTAATAAAGCAGGTCAAAACTACTTATAAAGGAAAAACTAATATCACTTCTGTTAGATGAATGATAAAAAGTGAAAGGAAAGTGTAAAAGGAAAGTAGGTTTTTCATCTTGTGAGCACCATAAAGTTCATAATAAAGCTAATCTAGAATTATGATATCATAAATCAAAACAAATAATGGGTCATCTTCTTTGGGTTTATTTCTGTTTAAAATTAAAGTTCTATAGGACTGGAAAAGTGTCCTTCCAAATAAGAATAGAATGTAATAATTTACCAAGTAGAATAGCAAAACCAGATTAAGAATGTATGAAATGTCCCATTCACTTCCTTAAGGAGTTAACACTGTAACCTGGACCTGAAGATATAAATACCAGTGGTGCTAATTGTTCAATTTTAACTGCACTGCTTCACACTAATCTCACTGGTGATGTTATTATTTCATAAATATATATTCTCTGGCACTTCCCTTTGAGGTCAAATACCCCAGTTGTTGCTCCAAAACAGGACCTGTTTGTTGGAGCCTGGAGTCAGCTCTGGCCTTCTTGGTGTTGAGGCTAAGCTTAGCCCGAGTACAAAATCTCCAAAATGTGGAAAACTGAAAGCAAAGTCACAGAGCCAAGGTAATTGATTGCTATAAAAAAATGTAACAGGGTTGCTCTATTATATATCGTTATATTTATTACTGCAGAGCCATCAAATATGAAGTTAAAAGAAGTTATAAACAAATGTTAAGGTGCCGGCAAAGTTTAACACAGAATCCAGGAATCATGTAGGAGGCTGTCTTGGTTTGAAAGACAGGTGTCTGCTAAGGAAGGCAGAAGCCTCCCTTGGAATGGCAGATGCAACCCCCTTCCCTCCAAGTTATTATAATTTTGAAATCAAGGGGGTTTTTAGGCAAAGATGGGGGAAATAGGAATAACAGTTCTTTACTATGATATATCTATATGTGTATAACCAGTCAAACAAACAACAATAACTATGGCAGTAACAGCAAACAATCACAAACCCAGTCCCAGCCTTCTCGGCTGTCGGGCCCTTTCCCCTCGGGTGCAGTTCCGCTCGCAGCCGGCAGGGGCGCTGGCGGCTCCTGGTGAGCAGGGCAGGTGCGATGGTTCCCCCGCGGCTGCAGGGGGCGCTCCGGAGCGAGCTCGGGGAGCACGCGGCACCGGTGCCCTGGGATCCCGGGAAGGGATGGAACAAAGGCTTCACAAACCCCTGGGCAGCTGATCCCGGTGTCCGGCCGGACCCTCGGGAACAGCAGGTTGGAACAGCAGGCTGGAACGGCAGGGACGAACACAAATCCCGGGTGGCAGACGAGGTGTATCCAAACGGAGAACCCCCCCGGGGGTCGGGGCAGGCAGGGCGAGCACGGCTACAACGCAGCGAAAGCTCGAAGCAGCAGCGGGGCAGGGCGGCCACAGCCCAGCTCTCACTGGGGCAGGGAAGGCGGGCTTGGGATCCCGGGGCTGCTCTGGCAGAAAGAAAAACCGCCGAAGAACCAGCAGCTTGCCTCTCTCTCCGAACGCCAAGACACACCCAGGTGAAACAAAAAGAGCAGACAGGTCTTTTGTTCTTCTGAAGTACTTGGCCATTTGTTCCCCTAGCAACAGTATGGGGGAAAATTCCTTTAACAGAAAAAAACTAGGAGAACTCTTAAAAACCCCAACAAAGGCTATAAGATTTTCTTCATACTCGATTCCCAAGATAGTTTCTGAAATATTTCTGACTAAGATTTGAATTAAAACTTCCCTTGATTTGGAAAAAAAATGTTCTATCTGAATTTTTTCAGTGGGGCAAATTTCAAGCAATTGCACAGGAACAAAAAGTTACCCATAAAAATAAAGAGATCTTCCATAAAACAAATAAAATAAAGCATGGTTCGTGAAGACTTTTTCACATAAATGGCTAAGAATAACCTGTCCACTTTTGTGAGTTGGTAACAGAGGAAAAAGTCACCTTCAGAAGAGTGATTAGCATGGAATTAGACAGACACAGGATAAGAAAACAGAAAGCCCAGCCTGTACAAACGAAATCAATGAATGTTTACCTACATCAGAAATTAGATTTAATGGGACAAAAGAGAAGAAAATAGAAAGTATCTCGATAACAGCGTTAATGATTATTAAAAGTTTGAAACCTGCATAATGCTAGCACTTTAAGAGCAGAGTGTATACATGCAAGTCCAAGATCACTAAAAAGAGTTAGAAAACAGATTAATTTAGTGGATATTTTTATGAGTTTATTAAGCCCAAGAGAAAACATTAAAGGCTGGAACACAGCCAACATCATTACTTAGAGAAGAGCAGCAATACACTAGAAATTTTCACAAGCCCTAGCCCTAGTCAGATTTGTTTTAATAGATCACATAAAATAACTTTAGTTTATGTTATTTAATTTCCTATGAAAACCTAAGTATTCAGTATGGCCAGAAACAGGAGGATGTGGTTTCCTCAGGGTGGCAGTCCTTGTTGATATGCATCAAATCATTCTTACTACTGGCAAGTCAGTCTGCTTTTCACTGGCTTCCATGCATTCTTCAAGAAAGGGTGTGGTAAAAGCTCTTAGGGAAAAAACAAGAGCTGCTGATTCCTGTTGAAATAAAACTGGTTCTGGTGTTGGTGTAAATTAACTAGTTGAGCCAACATAACTCCTCATTTACTAGTAGAATCTGTTCCTTTTAAACTAACTGGTCCACAGAAGTTTGAGGTGAAACACCAGAGTTTTCACCAGGGTAGATGTAAATTATGTTAACACTAACTTAGTGGGGGTATTTGATTTCGTTCAATTATTTATCTAAATTTTCAGAACTTGTGTGGGACTACAAGTAACTTGTCCTATTGATAATCAATGGTTAGTAAGTGGCATTTTCAGCATCCCTACACTGAAAACTATAGAAATCTGAACTAGATTTTCACAGGCTTACTCAGACATGCAGAAGCAGAGTAGCTGCACGAGCACAGAGTTTAGTTGAAGTGAAGTCTAATCTACTGAAAAACTGCCTGAGAAGAAGGGTAATTTAGCCTCTGTGGTGTTCCCTGTTACCATGCCTAGACAGTTCCCACTGCCATGCTAATTAACTTAAAAATGTCTCACCAGAGGTATCTCTTCACTGCATTCTTGAGGAGCACCACACTAGTAACAATATGCAAAACCACTTTGCTGAATAAAAATGCATATACACAGTGATTTGAGAGTCTTGCACTTATGCTAAATGAACACCCTCAAAAAGGACAAATCATATATCTTTCCTGATGTGAATTCTAATTAGACATTAAAGCAAGTTGAAGAAAAGAATGCAGGTAAAACCTTGCCATGTTTAAAATTCATGTGTACGCCAAAAGACTAGTTTAATATAAGATATGCAACTATACATTAACAGAAACACAGACTTTTTCCTATACTTTTTTTTTTTGCTCAATAAAAGCCTGTATTGTGAGACGAAAGAGAAATCTTCATACAAATTTTCTATAGCAATCTTACTTTTATATGCAGATATTTTGCTCTAGCAAAATACAGACTCTTACCACAGATTAGAAATAGGAACCAGGAATGACACAAAATGTACTAGAAACCTATGGAAGACTGACTCTAAAATTGGTGAGACAGAGTAGAGATCAAAACTGAAAGCCATTTTCTACTCCAATGCTCAAAATACAAAAAGGAGAAGAAATATACTTCCACAAAATACCAGAAGTAATAAGAGCTCTCATACAAAGAAGAAAACAGGTGTAGAAGAATTAGGCTAAGCCTTAGAAAAATTATAAATGGCAGAAAAATAACTGAAAGTCATTGCAAGCAGCTCTGGGTTTGGAAATAAATAAGAATTCCAAATACATGTGCCAAAGAGTAGTAAACTTTTTTTTTTTAATTTTTCTTAATTCAGATGTTGATTTGTTTGCTTGTTTACTTATTGTTCTGTTTAGCCATGTCGAATATCCAGGCATGAAAATGTAATGGATTATAATAATGGTGATGACACTGCAAATAAATTACCTAAAATACACTAAAATGAATCCTTAATTAAAGCAAAATACCTGAGCATGTGTAATGCTAATGATTTTATACCCACACATGTAGTTAAGTAATTCCCTGAGAACTGCTTCTTTCAGTAGACTCAGGTACTATAATTCAGTTTTGTCGTTGTGATTCATCATGAGTGATTATCAGATGTTTGTTGAAGTTTGCAACTTCTTGACCTTTGTTCCTGAATTTTGCTGCTGAATTTCCCATAGATATACTAATATAGAAAATCGCTTTAGAAACTTTTATTTACAAATAGCTGATAGCCATTATAGCCATATTTTTCAAGGTGATATTATATTATTAATATTATATTAATTTTTTTATATAGAAGATTTGCATTTTAGGGTACTCATTATGTAAAAAATATTTGTTTAGGCAAGAAGATAAAGGAGACAAAACGTATCTTACTCTCTGTATACATATTGTAACTGAACTATTTTATGCCAAAAGAAAGTAATTCAGCATATTCTGGCCTGGACAAACACAGAGGAAATTAAATATGAAGTCTCTAGTCATTTGGAAAAGATGGTATTAATTGGAAGAAGGGACAGGAAACAATGTGCTAAGGGTCTAAAGGAACCAGCTAGGCTGTTTTTTCATCCTGTGTAAGGTCTACTATAGTTGATTATTCAAGATAGCCTGCCCATAAAGAAGAACAGTAGCTAATGAGGATGGATGTATCACCTAAGCATATCAGAAATGGCTGCAGCAAGAAGAGAATTGTGATGCTTGTGGAGGGCTCTTTTTTGTTCAGCTCCCTCTTATATAACTGGCTTTGAAAATAGAGGAATTTTTTTCTACATTTGCTGAAATGACATTACAGAAACAAATTTTACCCAGATTTAAATACTTATATTTCATAGCTTCTTTGTTTTCTAAAGGAAATATTTCAAACAGCATTCCCTCAATGCAGACAGAAAACAAATCCTCTGGAAGAGGGTGAACTAGGCTTAGTTATAATGAAGATGGGGTAAGATAAGAAAACTATTTTATAAAGTGATAGAGATTTACTCAAAATTTAGGTGATGGTATTAGTCCCACTGATGGTCAAAAGATATATGTTGTTCTAAAAAAGAGATGGAAAAAACGAACCCACATAAGAAAATCATGTGTTTTTGCCCTTTGGAGAAATCAAAATATGCTGATTAATATTGAAAGAATTTTCTCAGTGTGGTTTCTATACAATCAACAACATAAAAGAATAGAAAATCTGGTAATTGTTGCAAGTGTCTAGCTTAGATATTCAGTAAAAAAATTAAACATTCTGGGAATTAAACATTATCTGGGAACAGCAAACTTGAAAGGACTGGAAGGCTAACCAACTCAAAGTGTTTCAGGACAGTAGAAGGATTCTTATCAGTTAGAGTATTTATTTATTTACTTTAGTGACGTAAAGAAACTTTCTTATCATAAAAACATAGAATATCCTGAGTAGGAAGGGACACATAAGGATCATTGAGAGAAAGTCTTAGCACTGCACAGAATATCCCCAAAATTCACACCATGTGTCTCAGAGCATTTTCTAAACCCTTTTTGAACTCTGTCAGGTTTGGTGCTCTGACCACTTTCCTGGGGAGCCTGTGCCAGCACCCAACCACCCTCTGGGCAAAGAACCTTTCTCTGATATCCAAGATAAACCTTCCCCGACTCAGCTTCATGCTGTTTTCTTGGGTTCTGTCACTGGTCACCACAGAGATGAGATCAGTGTCTGCCCTTCCTCTTCCCGTCATGAGGAAGTTGTAACTGCAGTGAGGTCGCCCCTCAGTCTCCTCCAGGCTGAACAAAGTGACCCCAGCCCCTCCTCCTAAGATTTCCCCTCAAGGCCCTATTCTTTCTTGTTAGAAAGAATAGAAGAAAAAAAGTAAATCTAGGAAATGAGAGTTATAGAGTCTGCTATACTCTTAAATACAACAATGCAGAGGTCTCAGGTTATACAGCATGGTGCTAATGACACAGAGGTTGTGGGTTCTCTTCCCATATGGGCCATTCACTTCAGAGCTGTACTCAATGATCCTTGTGGGTCCCTTCCAACTCAGAATATTCTGTGAAAAACAAGAAATAAGAGCTATATAGGTTGTTATACAGTAGAAGAATGGGATTTCTTTTTTAAGCAGACAAGAATGTGGAAAGTGTTTCTCTCCTGAATATATGCAGCCAAACTGCTAGTCTGTCATTCACTTCTGGAAGGAATGATACAGCACTATTCCTTGGCTAAATGAAGCTGCTGCCGCTGAGCCCTGCACATGAGAAACCAGTGAACCTGGGTTGGTCTGTACCTGCAGGAACAGCCATGGAGTAGTGACAATGAGCACAGCTGAGAAAATCACAATAAAGGCTTCACCTTTAGGAGCAACACTTGGCATCACTGTGCCACAAAACATCTATGTGCTATAGAATCATTCCCTGTCAATGCCTTTTTCTCCAGGGAATTACTTTTACTTTGCTGGTGGACAGAGGTAGCATCAAGTGGGCTACAGCAGCATGCCAGTTCAGATGTGGGTTTTTTATCACCCACTCAGTGATGAGGTTGTGCATCTCTCACTGCTGTATCTAGACCAAAGGTTCAAATAGTCAGTACCAAGAACGAAGCCACAGGACAGAACTATGGAACTTAGCGCTTGAGAATGTCACCCAGACAACACCATGTCACTCAGTGTAATTTTCAAAGGTTTCAGAGAAGCAATCCAGTTCAATCCATACCCATCAGGAGAATACCTCAAATACCTTAGAATGGCAGTGAATCTGTGAAATCACTTAGCTTTTGAAGCTGCACTTACCGGTGTGCCAGCACTCACCTCTGTCCTTGGTTACTGTTTGCTAGTTTCTGCAGTATTTTCATTGCTAAAGGCTTCAATAGCGAAGTTAGTTTTATATAAAAATATCATCTGCAGCAAAATATGTTTAGTCACAGGTAAAGTTTAAGTGGAGCCTGACACAATCAACACTGTCAAAACCAGTTTTAAGAACCATATAAATTAATTCGGCGCAAATTTTCAACTAGAAATATCCTTTTAGGCTAAAGCCCTAAATTTCAGCTATTCTAAGGGCTATTATTCCCTACCCCTTCTATTCTTGTATCTAAACAGTATTATTAATATAAAAAATGTTCTTGATATGGTTATAATCAAGATTAACAGTTAAATACAATTAAATAACAATTAAATACAGTTAATACTGTTGATTAAAAGAGAGTGACAAAATCGATGTGGCAGTGAAGGGAGTAATACAACTTTATAAACTTCAGAGATCATCAGGATGGAAGTAATCAAAAAAATGTAAACTGCCAGCTCTTGGATTTTGTTCCTGCAACACTGTCAAAGAAGTTAAGAAATGTTAACACTGGTTCAGTCTGTCACCCACAGCAATATTTTTTTCATTCAGAATACTTTTAGTGATGATTCAGTGTACTCATTATAAAGAACTCTACTTGTTCATTTTGAAGTGCTGTAGAGTATTAAAATACCTTACTATGTTTAGGATAAATGTAGAAAGGAAGGTCCAAATGCACAACTACTCATGTTCTGGAGATTTAAATCTAGAGTTTCATGATAAAGCTGTTCCAGTAACCTTATCTACTGCTTCCATGGGCCTATCCTAAATACATCAGTGCATTTTTATTCCAAAGAATTTTTAAGAAACAGGAGCAGATCAGCATCTCTACGAAAAGGCCAAAGTATACATAATCCCTGTGGGAAAATCAGACATACAAGAGAAGAGCCTATTTCCACCCTTGCTTTATAACAGATTGCTGTTTTCATCATCTGTTGTGTGTTGTTGCATTACATTGTTTGTTTCCCAGTGAGACAAAGCACTGTGAACATGGTGCAAAATACGACTGTATGACTGTCCTTAGACTGTATTCATCCAAGTAGAATGCTCATTAATCTTGTATTGTTCAGAGAGGCCATACCTTTTGTACTTTTAAATTTTGTGCCATGCTTAGGTGTCAGAGCTATGTTGATTTTTAACAGTTAATAATTATTCGTTATATTCATTCCTGTTACCACTGCTTTTAGTGCAAGAGCTTCTTTCAAGGCCCCTATATTTGCAATTAATTTCTGATACCACCATATATTAATTATATATATAAATATATATAGATTAATTTACTGCATGTACATTTAGTACTTTAAAATAACATGTATTATAATCTTTCAGCATTTTAAGAGATACCTTCATAAAAACATCTGCAAAAAAAAATTAAAAGGACAAAAGCATAGTCAATTTAACATCATTTCTTTTAGCTCTATTTCCTTTTTTTCCAATTCCTTTATCCTTGTCTAACTTCTCTTCCCTCGAAGTTGACCGACATTTTTTTCAACATCTATTCCACCCTTCACCACCTTACCTTCCTTTATAGCATGTAGTTGAGCTTTAGATGAGGACAAAAAGAGGAGAGACTGAAGTCTGCTGGGTTTCAAAGCCTGGGATATTAGGAATCATAAGAGTTTTCCCTATATGATGAGGTGACTTATTTTCTCTCCTTCTTTCACCATTGAATTTAATGCCTTCCTTCCCTTCTGACTCAGTACCTGTCTCAAGCTGGCTGGAAAAAGCTCTGAAACAACTTTTCTTGCTGTGCCTTTGTCAAAACTCTGTCACACCAGCCCAACAGCATGGGTATGGAGAACAAAATGCTAACTCTCAAATCTCGAGGTAGTTGATGAAAAGAGATTGCCCAAAACACATCATGTTTGGCTTCAAGGAAGTCACAGGAATCATGATCTTAAAAATTTATTCGGACTATGAAATATTTTGAGTCCAGTCCTTCAATTAATCAGATAAGATAAAGTACTAAAAGAAGACGCATGTAAGACACATATTTCTTTCTTTATTTTCTGATAAGATCCTGTTACTATTGTGTTTTGGAAAAAGACCATTCATTCTATGTATGCTTTAAAGTGGTTAGAACAGTGAAGCTTAATTTGGTCCAGGCCATCAACACTGTAAACAAAATTAATGAAAATAATAAGTGAATATTGCTCAAGAACTTCACATATGGCTTTTTTGTTTGGGTTCATTCTCACGAGTCCATTCTTTATGGCCATTATCTGCAAGTAATTCTTCACACAAAGGAAAGGCCTACGGTTGAAAACAATTCAGTTGCCAATTGTGAAAAATTAATTCACAGCCTATAATTATGATGATAATGACACCATCAGTAATCATAAATCATCATTATGACTGCATGATCACTAATTATTGTAGCACTGGGCTTTTGCTTAGCGCCCCATATTATTTTAGGAGCTACATGGAAAACTGAAAATATTGGCAAAGTAAACTTTACTACAATGAGGCTGCTAATTTACTAAGCAATGTTTCTTAAAATATTATGTTTTCATGTTTATCTGTTTTCCTATTAAAGTGTAGTCACACAGGCTGCTTGCAAATAATTCACTCTAAATTATTCAAATGTGATAGCATCATACATTCTAAGACGAAACTAATTATAAGGATGGACTGGAGTCTTCTATAATCTGGAATATTGTTTTTTAATCTAATTCTGCTTCTGAGATAATTACTCAGAATCAATCACTGTCAGGATTATAGCAATAATCAGATTGGAGTTAGAAGCTGTTGATAATATCTCAGAGTCCAATTTCTCCCCACGATAAGGAGATCAAATCAATCCAGCAACTGAAAATTACATTAGGATTATTCTAAATATAGCTTGTATGCATCATTTTACATTTTTTGATCTTGGGTTTATGTTTATTTTATTTGGAATAAATATGTCCATACCAAACTTTGGACAGTATTTTAAAAGTAAACCAAATGAGTCTCAGTTTATCAGAATAGCAGCTTTCAGTGCAAGAACTACAGTGTTCGTTCCATTTCCAGTGCTGATTTATGGTTCAAAAGGAGGACAACCAAACACGTTCCAGTTGTTTGCTTCTCTTTGACTCCTAAAAGAGCACTAAGAAAGAAATCTGTCTGTTAAACCAATGATTTGCTAAGTATGTCAATATAGTTGATAATCCACTGTTACTAAGACCATAACAACTATGTATTTAGTTATCTTCATTTTAAAAAATGGCAAAGAATATTCTATCTCAAAAGGATATAAAAACATTTATTTGGCTTTGAAATTAAACAAAAGGGTCTACTGGACTGCATTTTCCATTGAGAATAACAATTTAAGCATGTATTTGGAAGTCCAAGTTTTTCTGAAAAAAAATAATTAAACTTAGTAAACAGAATTGTAATACTGATATCTGTCTAAAGAATTTGTTTCATATTTTTTCTCTGCTTTATTGGTAATGACTTGCACTAATTTACTGGATTCGGAAGTTATTTCTTCAGTGTCTTTATGTACTCTTCCAATGATTTTGTATCTTCCATTGCCCTATTCTTCTACAAGGAATGAGTTAGCAATTCACTGATGCATTATATACAGTCTTAAAAAGACAAAGGTATCTGGGCAATTGCAAATCTGTCTGAATATTGCTGGTTTATTATTTTGACTGGGGACATTATTATTGGCAATTTTGCTGACCTTTACCTAAGTCAGTCATTTACTCTCTGTTGTCTCCTCAACAAATGTTTTCTTTCCACATAGACGAGAAGGTAAAAAGAGGGCTGGGAAAGAAAAGGGAAAACAGACAAAATAATAGGTGTTCCAAGAAAGAGTAGAGAAGAGAAGAGAAGTAAAATATGCAGTAGCAGAGAAGAAACTAATACAAATGAGGCAGAAAGATTAAGTCCAGAAAGACGCAAAAAGATACGTATCTCTGAACTATACAAGCACAAAAAAATAGCCCATGTTGTGCCAATCTTCACAACCCTCTGTGCAGTCTCTAGGAGATGTAGGAGCCCCATTATGCACATTAAAATCTTGTCAGGCATCTGTCTCCCTTTTATGAATGTAAAGACTTTGAAAATCCTGTCTAATATTATACTTCTGAAATTTTTATATTCAGGAAGTAATGGAAAATTGCAAAATTATTTAGATCATGTGTCAGCCCTGTGTTCTATAAAATTCTGCTGATTGAGCCCCATCAACTCAGTATACGTTAAATCTGGATTTTAACATAAATAATTTCATCAGCCTAATTAAAAATAAAAATTTAAATAACTTAATCACAAGAAAGCATCCTATCTCTGTCAAACAAAACCATTTTTTGATGAAACTTAAAATTCCTCTTCACATTTTATTGTGAGAAAATTTGTTGCATTCTTCATAGTACCTACAATTCACTTTTCCCAGATATGTCAGCAAAAATATTTATATAATAAAGGCATATTTAAATGAGTATCTAAATATTACTATTAATATTATCGTAACTTTAATTTATAGATACAAGATTCTGGAATAATACCCATATGACTGTATGCCATTCTTACATTTTTAAGGAACATTAAATTGGAAATAAATTACATTTACATTTACCTCATTTTGATGCTACGTTATATGGGCAGAGACATGTAAAGGGAGAAATAGGACTTCAATATAAAGAGATTTGGACTTTTAATATCTACCTAGTTATAAACCGTAGACCTATTTTAAAGTCTGAGATGATGGAAAGTGAGAAGATAGAATAACTTAGACAAAAGTTGTTAGACTTTAAGCTTTCCAGCTTGTCTTCTGACATTCATTAATTATTAGATCATATCACATTTATGAGAGAAATTTCATATCCCACATAAAACCATTGCACATCTTTTCTCAAGGCAAGTAGACTTTCACAGACAGAAGGCTGAATGAATACACAAACAGCAGATGAATTCTTAGGGTTCTTTTAACAAGTGTGTTTCTAAAAACAGCAAATGTAAAATATCCAGAATTTACTGGGAAAATATCTTGAGGCTGAAGGCAGGGTTTTCTTTATGGGTATTAATCAAACTGCCTGAGAGAAGTGTCTTGGACTTCATAATTTCTTTTATGGCTAGCACAAGCCATATGCAAACAAAAAGTTCCCCACTGAAATCAATGAGAATCAATGCTCAAGAGAGCAAGAAGCTGCAATGTTTGTCCCATCATTTCTTCATTTTTCTCCTCCATTTTCTATGTAAGCAAGGATTATTGGTAAAAGTCCCCAGGTACCATTTACATAAAATTTACTCCTCAGGCATGCTATAACTGGGACTTTTTCTCTGGATCCCCCAAGTGAGATCATCTGGGTGGCATAACTTGCACTTGGCAAGGACACAAGCAGAACCACAGGACCCAGGGACTCGTCCTGCTGCATCACAGCAGCAGAGATTCTGACTGCCACAGATGGCATTATTTCAAGGCTTGTGTGATTTTCTTTTGATAAAAGATCTTTTTGTGACCTTGTGGACCCAGAAATCAGACTTCAGGAAAATTACTTTTATGTAGGACTCAGACAGGTGCTTTAAGTCCCCAAGACTGAGCAGAATGAACAAAAATCAGCAACACACAATGCCCGTCAGTGGTGAGTAATACTGAGGTAGCATGTGAAAGAGAAATATATTCCTTCCATCCTGCAGTACCAACACCCTTTTATGCTACGGTACCCACTCAAGGTGTAGGCCACTGGAATTCACTGGGACATAGGAGTTTTTGATGACACCATAACAATGAATTGTGATACCTAGTTTCACATGCTTCTTACAAGCGTTAGCTGAGGCCTTAACTCATCACCAGGTCATCTTGATCTGCCTACCTTCCCGCATTAACAGCACCAGAGAGTTTCCAGCAGGACATGTGAAGCTTAGTCGTGGATCTGCACCTGTCATGGCTGTAGACAAGATCTGAGCCCTGACCCAGTCAGTATTTTTCACCTGCAATAGAACCACTTTCTCTGAAAGTACAACTCCCTAGGTAGCTGTAAATCACCTCCAGCTGACGGCAGGCTCTCTGAGTCTGCTGTAAAACAGCACACTATCAGGAGGCTCTACATTCCTTCTTTTACCGCCTCCTCACTGGCCTCTTACAAAGCAGAAAACTGAAGGACTGCAAAGAATGATCAGAGCCTGGTTTAACCCTATTTTCTGCCCCAGGAGGTTTACTGAAGCACACCTGGGGAGGCAGAGAGGCAAGAGTACTCCTTGGCTCAGTGGGTCTAATTGTCTGCTCCAGGGAGTTAGGCTAAAACCAGGAAAAAGTTATTCAATTCCCACATGCAAACTCTCGGCGTCCTCATCTTGTGTCTTAATTTTCAGAAAATCAGCATTGCTACTATGCAAAACCAGAAATTGATCACATACTTAAAGCAACAGCATCTCAAAATGCCAGTTCGTAAGTCAAATAATGTTTTTGTGGGTTTTGTTTTCTTTAAACATGGCACTCCAGCCATTTCTTATATCTCAGATAATACTGGAAAGGTTTTCAGTTCAAGTGAAATAAACTACCCTCTGAGGACACTATAGATTTGACATGTAGATTTACCCTATTAAGTCACAGTGAAGATGGAGCTATATTCAAACTAGGAGCATTTTGAAGATAACAGGATGAGATATATCAAATATGTATATGGATTTATATTCTCAGAATTTGCCAAGTAGATATAAATGAGGCATATATTGCTTCTCTCCTTGCCTTTAAAAATGTTACATACACCCTCCAAGTTACAGTAAACATGGTAGTTATCTAACTATGATGAGTATTGCCCCACAAATTGTAGCCCAGGGCCCAGTTTCTGCAGTGGGTAGCACTTAATCAGGCAGCTGCTTCTCTGACATCACATGTTGCCCATAATGTGCAGGGTTACACATGGCTAAGTACAAATTACAAAGACAGGAGGGAAAGAACCGGCTCCACAGTTACTGTTCCCTTAGAGCATTCATTTATTCCTTGAGTAACAGAGCAGGTCAAGCAGAATTTCTTATAAACAATTTGGTCTAGTTGTCTCCCTAAACTGGGATAAAATAAAAAAAAAAAGGCAAATTCCTTCGCCTATAAATATGTTCACTTCAAACAAATGCTGCTTCAGTAAAGCTCCAGCCTTCTCTTCAAGTTCTCCTTATCACTTTGTATTATATTGTGGCTGACTTTAGAAAAGAATTAGCTGTTGAAGTGTCATATAATAAACCAATATGATTGCTCTAACCACATCAAAACTAAAGATTTTAATTATTTTCTGGAAAAAAGGCCAGAGGAATTGATGTAGATGTGTCAATTTTATTGAACACATGACCGTTTTCCCACTGTCAAATTTTTCCACTAGAGGACTTTCTAAAAATTGTTAAAAAACTGTTCTCTGGAAACACAGTACTGCTAGCTGTGTAGCGAGTACTAATTCAGGGCAAGGCATGTATTTCAAAACCTTGTTATATGGTCTTAACTTTTTGCAGTTTAAAATGGGAATAATCCTTAAAACTGACCATTTTAAAATATGTAACCCAGTAGCTCTGTTCTTTATATATATTTAAATTGGCTTTTCTGTGTTGATGACAATAAACACAGATAAGTCTCTCAACACTAGGAGCACTGCCTGGCTGGAGAGCATAAAAGAACTTTGCAACAGGTCAACACTACATATGCAGCACATGCCCAAGGTACCGAACTCATAAGGCAGTATGAAGAAGAACCAATAAGTTTACACAGACGTGTTTCCACACTGTCACATTCAGTGAAAAAGACCCTCTGAGACAATTATTAGTTTCAATCACTGCTTGTGGACCCAGGCTGGCTGACATGTCAGTTCCAGCACAAGAGTGTCTCTACTCTTCACTCATCAGGATTTTTTTTCTGCGGTCTGCATGGTCATGGTGTAGATACATTCTCTGCTAATTAGTTTTTCTTTGATTTTGGATACCTGAGTGGCTGCTACCCAGGAACTCAAAAGCCATTCAGACTTGGCAATCTGCACATCTGTGATTGACACTTTCTTACTTTAATCTTCTGCATGTAGGAATGAAACCAACTTTTAAAAGACACAGTGGGCTCTGTAATGCAGTAGACCATCTGTGTAAGCCATGAGAGCTGCCAACAACAGAGTACCCCTCCTGCGCTCTGCTTTTTAAATAGGCTCCTTGGGGAATAGCAGCTGAGATTTACATTGTCTCAAAGCAGTCTAAGAATGAAAGAAACGGGATGCCCAAATTGTGATGGCAAATCCCTCAGGCTTTGTTGTAAGGTAGGATGGAGATGATGATGATGGTGACAGTACACTAATGAGGACAATGATGCTGTAGGCTGGGTAAGTTACCGAGGATTCCTTAATTAGAGGTGTCTACAGCATATAACTAGCTTGTCTTCTCTAATTTTCTTTCTGATAGTTCATATGTGGCTATTTACTTTTCCTTCTAAGACTTTCTGTCCCTAACCTTACCTAGACTCTTGAAAATCCATGCTAATGCTAATCTTAACTTGAAATAATTTTATGTCCATGTTTTCTACAACCTTGGCCCTTCCTTGTCACAACAAAAATCTGTATAATATTTTCAAGCTAGACTAGAATGTGTTTCAACTTTTAGTCAATTTCTGAAGTGCAAAATTTCTTCAGAGCTCATGAATCTCAAGTCTGAAAAAACACATGATGCCTTTGTAATATATCAAATTTGTAGGTTTTCTTGGACATCATGTGAAACTGAGGGAGTTTCAGATAGCAGTTCTGACAGAATTTTGCAATGAAAACAGAAAAAAATTTAAGTCAGCAGATGTTGCTCTAAGTGTACCAAAACCAAATAAATGTTTGTATGGATCCCTGCAAAGCAAAATAGTCAAACTGAACATTATTTCGAGGCAACAGTTTGCTGTAATGAAAACCACAGTTAATACTTTCATATTTCCAAGACCCATATTACCATATGTTCAAAGATATATTCATCCTCTCCTAATAGTTTTATGCTTTCAAAGGACATGGAAGCATATTTTCCTCTAAATAATGGCAAAAATTATACTGTTTCTTCCAGATGAAAGAAAGTGTATTCAGCAGAACAAAAGACAAAGGCCCAACAAAGAAGCGTAAGTGATCCTGTTTGTGTTTCCATATTTTTTTTTTATCAGTGATAGTCTAGATCTCAGTGACACTGTGAAACCCTTAGCAAAATCCCATTTGTATATGGAAATAATACAAGACTCCTTCTAGCAAACACTTCTTAGCAAACACAGTACTGATTCTGAGTGAAAATATGATGAGCAATATTGTGGGTATCTACTCTACCCCTTACCACTCAGAGGCTGTTTTCTTTATTGACAGGACATAGTCTGGTATAGTATTGCAAGTGTTTTTGTCATTATTAAGATTTGTTGAAAAGCTTTTTATTTAGCACTGTCAGCTCTAATGGGGGACAAGATTGATCAGCATATCTGACAGAAGTCTCCTCTTCATAATTGCATTGTATCAAAGTGTCAGGTTCAAACATTGTGGCAATCCCTTCACATGCATTGAATTATAAATAAGGACTCAGCACTATTATGCAATTGTAGTCAAAATTGTATTTCTAAAAAGATATATTCAGCTTATATTGTTTACACGTTCCAAGTATATACATAGCGGGACACCACGATACATGTTAAAAGTCCCCAGTCTTGAATGAGTTCAGAAAAGGTGAACCAATCTGATTTCTATCATGTCCTCATGAATCCCCTGATCAGAATTCAATGCTCATTGAGTAGTTTAACAGGCCACTGTTGTTTCTCCCTCTTTTTGCTGGGGACAATTTTATTCTTAGGTGAATTACCACACTTAGTCCCTTCCCCCTTTGTTTTTTCTCTAGAGAACATTTGTAATAGATCAATATCTAAAAATATTGACTTGTATTTATGCAGTCCTTTATTTGTATATTATTTTATCTATCATGTTAAAAGAATATCAACCATGTTAAAAATGAAAATTTCATCAAACAATCAAGATACAAATAATCCAGTGTCTGATTTTCAGCAGTGGAAATTGGATGACCTTTGATGCTTATATCCAAAATTTGGATAAAATGTCCAATTACCTCTGAATGGTACTTCCATATTATTTATGTTTCTCCTGACGGTTATAGGTCTAAATGCTTTGGAACTGTCAAGGTGTAAACTCAAAAGGGCTCCTCAATGTTACCCACAACCTATGCATTCCTAACCTAGCTACTCTGAGATACCTAAGTATCTTCTTTGCATGATCATCTCAACTTTGTCCTATATAGCTTACTCATAACATTATCTTACTGTCCCTTTTCAGTTTGTGGATCTCAAAATATTCGTTTGGATCTCTACGCTTATAAATGGCCATTACACCGTGCAATTATAAATACAATTGAAGACTGGAATGGACACGTTTTCAAAGTCACCTCTCACAGTGTTCATTTGGATTGTTTGACTGTCTTCCCCTATCAAAAGAAGTCATGCAAAAGGGTGACCTGGTATCACTGAAACAGTTTCCAAAATCCTTCAATTCCCCCTCCCAAGTAAATACCAGACCATGGTACTTTTTTTTTTTTTTTTTTTTTTTTTTTTTTTTTTTTTTTGGTGACTAAACAATAGTCTCTGTTTTGAAGCTTTATTAGCCTGGATGTCTGATAACCAGTGAAGAATGGTTAATATTATGCCTGTAAGAGATGAGGACTGAAGGTAGGCAGAAATACAGAAAAGTAAATAAGGAAATAAAGGCATTAAAAAAACCCCACAAAAACAACAATGCACGGTGATATTCAGACACATCCATATTTTAATGTAATAGTTAACTAGAATTTTATTTTTTCTTATATCTACTGTCCTGGGGTGACTTTATGATGTGTATTCCCTATCGCTGCTCTATGCCCAGAAATTAATTTTGTGCCTTTCTGTGCCTTTAAACTGAGCCTGAGAGGGGGGAGAGAAAAAAACCAAGCGAAATTTTCAAAACAGTTGTTCAAGGACAGAGACACACACTCCTCTGTGCTCTCCTGATGTGGTAGAAAGAGCAGAGGAAGCACCCTTCTTGCTTTTCAGCCAACTTTTGGCTCCTTTCTCCAGAGGGAGACAGAGAGTTGAACTTTGTTTTCCTGGGACTTCGGTTTTTCCCTTCTTCCCTTCTGGACTGTTTCAGCATCAGAACACATTGGGAGAATTTTCCACCGGTGGGCCCACACCAACCCAGCTCCGAGGAGGAGGAGAGAGACCACAACTACAGAAGGGCTCTGAAATCTTCCCAGGTTTCTCTCCACAGCGAGAGGTTTTATTTTTTTGCATTATTATCCTTTTCCTGTGTGTTTGTTAAATAGTTTTTTTATCTCTTTCACTTTCCTACGAGGAAAATTTTTTTCCCCAAACCTGGTGGGGGAGGGATGGTTGTAACCTGCCTTATATCAGAGGATATTTTCCTCCAAATTTGTCCAAACCAGCACACTACTATTCAGAGATGACATGACGGAATGACTTTTTAGGACAGCTTTGAAAGAGGAAGAAGAAATTACTTCACATGACTTTACCCAAATTTTGTTGGGTCTTTTCCATTAAAACTACTACTATGGAATGCATGGAATAAAAGCAGTTTCAGTGAAGCAAGACAAATGAAAAAAAGCCAGACAAAAAAATTCTCTGCATTTGACATCAGAATCATTCCCCTCATATTGCAAATACCTTCCATGAACTCATCAGCTTCATCAAGTTTAGAAGCAATTTAGATTTCTCCATTCCTAAGCCTTTCCAAATCTTTCTTTGTTGATTAGGAAACTATTTATAATTTCTAGTTTAAATTTATATATTTCTTTCCATTTAATTTTCTGTAAGTACTATCCTTCAGTATTTATGCCCTTGCATTTATTTCCTGAATGTA